>NC_135656.1:104846869-105166298 GCF_964188315.1 Podarcis muralis
TTCTGTTGGGAGCTGGCTGGGGAAACTCAGCCAGATGGGCGGGGTATAAATAAATAAATATACTGTATTATTCTTATTATTAACACTGATGAATCTGCAACTCCCATGACCACTGTTTCTTCTAGGACAATCAGCTTGTTCTTGGATCTTCAGAAGCTCTGTTCAAAGAGTTGCAGAAAAGCCCCACTCAAAAGCCCCACTCAAAGCACTATCTCACCCTGTGCTTTGAAAAGGGCTTTGCAGGCCAGCAAACGCCCTTTTGACAAAGCCTCAACTTTACATACCTCACAAGTGACTTCGTATATGACATCAGGTGTTGTAGAGCAGGTGGGTGTGGCCTGGCCGGCCAAATAGGGAGGGCATAATAGAATGGGCATAATGAGGTTCCCCACTCCTGTTCTAAGTCTTGCTCTTCTTTAATACTGGATTTATTTTTTGGACAGGAGGGGTGTGAGCTTGTAGTGAAGTGAGAGAGCATCGGCTCTGCCTCTCAAGGCAGCTGCAGAGACTACCACAAAGCACTTACCGTATTTTTTGCTCTATAAGACTCACTTTTTCCCTCCTAAAAAGTAAGGGGAAATGTGTGTGCGTCTTATGGAGCGAATGCAGGCTGCACAGCTATCCCAGAAGCCAGAACAGCAAGAGGGGTTGCTGCTTTCACTGCGCAGCGATCCCTCTTGCTGTTCTGGCTTCTGAGATTCGGAATATTTTTTTTATTGTTTTCCTCCTCCAAAAACTAGGTGCGTCTTGTGGTCTGGTGCGTCTTATAGAGCAAAAAATACGGTAGATTTCTTTGACTGCCACCCTACCCCAAACACCCTTTAGGGGTCACTGTAGTCTTTGCCCATTGTGTGGTGCCTGCAACCAGTTGATAATTTGGAGTAAACACGCCCACCATTTATGGGTCATGACAGCCTCTTCAAAACTGAACTGAATTTCTGAACATGTATTTCTGGGGGACTGCTATACAAGCATTGTACGCTGAGAAGAATATTTGGTGTCCTGGCAAGCTCAGCTTCCATTTCTTGAAACCCAGCCCATATAGCTCTGGGGGGAAAACCTTGCAAATGTGTGGTTACCAGAGTCTGGTGAGGAAGTGAGCAGGGCTTACAAACAGAGAGGCAAGCTGTTACTACTTTAGTTAGCTTTTTATAGTACCCTACAAGTTAATCTACCCCTCAGATCCTGCCCTCTTTTAATTCCCTCAAGTCAGGGACATGAATTCCAAATCCTTTCAAAATATTGACCGCTGAAACAATATATTTGTGCAAAGCAGTACATTCCCAGAGAACCTGGATCTTGGCTGTCCCAATAAACAGCTCCGTGGTCAGTCACCTGCATATTCTTGGTGCCAGCTCCACTGCCTGTCCAGCAACTCACAGTGAACAGGTATGTCAGTCATGGCGCACCGCACAGCCACCTGCAGGGACAAGGTGACAAGTTCACTGTTGCAGCTAAGCTAGAGAACCCTCCTCTCCACATCAATATCCCATATAGGAGCTCATGACAGAATATAATCCGCAGACAGACACCCACATCATACAACCTATGGCAGCTGTCCACTTTCTATTATTGGATTTTTTTTGGGGGGGGGGCAGGCCTTTTGTTAGGGGGCAGAACCTCAGTTAGCTATGTATTTTATTGTTTTTTTATTGATTGGGGGGCAGCTGCCCCTCCCTGCCATGGCAAAGAGGAATTTTTTAGTAGGGAAGGATGGATCTGCACCCAGTATTGCTTATTCTTGTTGGAGTCCGTTGATAAACCTACCTTTTCCCAGAAGCTTTTCAGAAATGCTCACTTGGGTTCGGACAGAGCAGTAACAGCTGAGCTGACCCCAAGGTGCCCTTCACTGTGTTTCTGCTCTTTTTGCAAACTTAAAATGTGCTTTTAATTTTGGAAATCGTTTTTTAAAAGTGCTTTTTCCTTCACTGCCAGGCACAAAGCAGCTCAGGTCATTAGACAGGGAAGCACTGCTTGATCACATCAATACACACACACACACACACACACACACACACACACACACACATTCAAGCCATTGGGCACCCTTCCCCATCCAAAATCTAAGCCAACAGTTCCCATACCCCCAGCTGCTTCTCCTCGCTATCCACCCTCCAACCAAGCACAGCATTCCCAGGTGAACATAACCCTGTCAGAAACAGGCCTTTGAGCTCCGAAAAACCTGGCACCGCAACATAGGTGCCAACTCCCTGAGCACCCACAAAATTCCCCATGAAGGTGCCGGGCACCCACAGGGTCATTGCACGCTGCATGGCACCCACGTCCCCGGGGCACCCACGGTCGCGGGGCCAAGTTGGCGCTTTTGCACCGCAAAGGGAGACGAGAGCACCTCTGTGCATGTGCAAAGGGCATTCCTCTCACCGAGCGGTAACGAGGCCATCAGGAGCCGCGGCAGACGAACCCCATTCCTCCTCTTGCATGGGGAGCTCTTCTTCTCTCCCCACCCACAAAGTTACTACCCCACAGCCTGGTCTCCACGGCCGGCTGCCCCAACCAGCATCCCCCCCCCCCAACCCACGGGCAGTTTCCGAGTCCCTTCCCCGCCCCCGAAAAGCCGAGGCTCCCGCTCCCGCCGGCGGCGAGGGCCCAGCTCCTCCGCAAGGCTCCCATGCGGCTGTTTGGCGTTTCTATGGAAACCAGGGAGAGCGGCAGGTGCTCCAGGAGAGGCCTTTTCGTTTTGCTTTGTTAAAACACGGGCCCCTCCCCCACCCCGGGGCCTTTCAGAAAGATATTTTGCAAAAGGTATTTTGAGGAGAATTAATTCTGTCCCAGAGCAACTGAAGCTTGCTAGCTAGATAATGGCCACGATAAGGATAATTAGAAAGGAGATCTCAAAAGCCTCTATTTTAAGCTGCTCTCCAGGAACTTCTTTCTGAATCAAAACAGGGATGTTAACTGATCAGCAGAGGTCGTTTGCCAAACCCCTCCTTGCCTACTATATCCTTCTCTCTCTTTCTTGTGGTTAGATAAGGCACTCTCATCAGTGCACTGCTTAAAGTAGAAATTGCTAACCAGTTCCTGAGCTACAACTCCCATTAGCCTCAGCCAGCAGAGCCAATGGTCATGGAGGATGGGAACTGTAGTCCAACATGGATCTTGGGAGAACCAGTTCGGCTGCCCCTGCCTTAAGGATATTGGGCGGCTCTCCTGTGCCCCTCAAAATCAGATGTGGGGAACTTTTGGCCTCCCAAACATTGCCAAACTACAACTCCCATCAGCCCTAGTAAGCATGGCCAGTGGCCAGGGATGGTGGATGTTGTAGGTTCAGCCACATCTGGTCAAACGTGCCTCACGCCTGTTGGCCATCAGGCAGGAGGATGGATGTAGCAGTCTGTGCTGGCTAGCGCTGATGGGAGTTGTATTTCGGCAGCATCTGGACGGCTCCAATTTCCCTTGCCCTGAATTAAGGGAACTGTGGCAGCAGGGTCTCTTTTAAGGTGACCACTTCTGGCTGATAGAGGGATGTAGGCATCCAAGATCCAAGGCGACGTGGGCAACAGCAGGAACCAGCCAGCCAGGGGACGCAAGAGAGGTTTGTGTAGTCAAACTGCAAATGGGGGAAATTACATCAAGGATAAGACTCCAGAGGGGGAGGAGTAAGGCTTTGGCAGCAGGGTTCAAGGACCAACATGTTGAGCAACGAACAGCACAAATAAGGCTGTTGTAGGTGCAAGTATCCTTAGCTGGCCTGAGGGACACACATCTACACGGGCTCTATCCAAAAGGGACATACTATTCCCAATTTACCTTAGTTGCGGCTCATACTGTCTCCCTGCTACCTCTGATGACTCATGCACATTTGTGGCTGGCCCCCCCGTGCTTGGTGTCCACTTGACCCTGTCAAATTCACGTGGGGGCAAAAGTCTACTTCCGGCTGCAGGTATACGAAGCCCAGACTGGGCACAGTGGGAGGGTTTGTGGCTCAGAAGCAAACAACCTCCCTAGGCTTGAGGCCTACCTTGCAAGAGAGGGCCAATGGCATTGTATTATATCACCTGCTGGAGACCTGCAGAGAATGCTCAGGATGGCTCACCTATGACATCAAAGGGCAATGGAACTACCATCGTATTCCAGGATTCTGTTCCTTCCTCCCATTGGCTTGGCTTCCTAAGGATCGCACACCAACCACTCCTGGCTGAGGATGGTGAGACAGCGGATGGGGGTAATTGCCTCTCTTTCGTTGCCTTTCTCTAAAACAGACTGTACGGAGGTGTGTATGCTATCTGAATTGTTTTTTGTCCCTCCCAGGGGGATCAAATGCAGGAAAGAAAAACCTTCCACCACTCTCTGAAAGACAAGCTAGCTAAACTAGGAATTCTTCAGCAGTGGAGTGCTACTATCAACACAGGAACAGAAGTGCAACACTTGAGTTTGGCAGGTGCATGAGGTAAGGGGCTTCGTGTTCATTGGCTACAATGTTCAGAAGGGACAACAAACCTGCCTCTTTAGGTCTCTTTGACATGAGAAACTGGATTTAGCAAGTCAGGTTTATCTAGGTTTCAAGTCCAGTAGGTAGCAACCAACAGCCCCCACCGCAAATACATTTTGTCCTCAGAACCACGCAGTCTTCTGAAATCTAGCGTCATTCATTGCTTCCCCACATTCATATGGTTCCGCAGTTTGTGCTTGCTGTGCAATAGCCAAGCTGCTGGATCGCCTTTTGCCTTGCAAAAGTCTTTGCCACTGTTAGCAGATGCTTTACTTCTCTTGCTGCTCGGCTTCAGGACCATTTCAACTCCCCCCCCCCCGCCCCGAGTCTTGGTGTAGACAAATGCGTGTGCGTGACTGCATAAAGGGTATGAGGATTTGCTATGCTGCACAAGAACATCAAATCGCACTACAGGAAGCAGCCCACAAATCCATTTATAGGCTACAGTGCTCTTGCCCACAATGGCAGAAGCTGAGCTTGAGGAACCAGCAATGGTTGTTCTCCTTAAGAAAAAGGGAAATGCTTAAAACAGCCCTTTACAACGTCTAAAAAAAGAAAGCAGACACATTGCGGTGGTGCAGGGGGAAAGACAGGAGAAACTGTGAAATTTAGTTATTGATATACATTCTTCTCCTTTTGCCAATTAATGAAGCGACATTAATGTTTTGCTTTGAGGCAGAGAATATTTTGCTAACTTTCACTAGAGGAATAGGCAGTGTTGAGTGTAGGATTTAATGTCATATTTAAGCAAACTGTCGCTTACTTTTATAAAACCTCCAATACCCACTACACTGCCTCAGTGGCTTAAGGAAAGGAATAGCTAACCAACTCCCATCAGCACCAATGTTAGGAATGACTGGACCTCTGGGGAAGGGCCACACCTCAGTGTACAGAAGGTCCCAGCTTTAAACCCTGGCATCTCCAGGGAAGGCTGGGAGAGACTTGTGCCCTCAACCTTGGAGAGCTGGTGCCAGTCTGTGTAGACAGACAGCAGTGTGGTAGATGGACCAATGGTCTGGCTCAATGTAAGCAGAATGTATGGAGGGCCATATGTTAGCCACCTCTACCATGGGTGCACATCCTACAATAGTAAAAGGTAAAGGTACCCCTGCCCGTACGGGCCACTCTTGACAGACTCTGGGGTTGTGCGCCCATCTCACTTAAGAGGCCGGGAGCCAGCGCTGTCTGGAGACACTTCCGGGTCACGTGGCCAGCGTGACGAAGCTGCATCTGGCGAGCCAGCGCAGCACACGGAAACGCCGTTTACCTTCCCACCAGTAAGCGGTCCCTATTTATCTACTTGCACCTGGGGGTGCTTTCGAACTGCTAGGTTGGCAGGCGCTGGGACCGAGCAACAGGAGCGCACCCCGCCGCGGGGATTCGAACCGCCGACCTTTCGATCGGCAAGCCCTAGGCGCTGAGGCTTTTACCCACAGCGCCACCCGCGTCCCTTCATCCTACAATATACACACCTAATAACTAAATGCCTCTTGTATCAAAACCTTTCAAAATAGGTACATGTGAGCTTTAGAAAAGGTGGAGCAAATCTACCCAGCAAGAATATTATCTTCACTTCAGGGAGGATTAGCTGTTCTTTACAAAGCAATGAGATACCCTCATAACATAATAGAACATGTTCTTTGTAGGGAGCATGGTAATTTGGTTTGCCTTGGCTTGGGAGAATGCAGCCTACATTCTACTAAGGTGCGGAAAGAGCACCTACTCTGAAAACATCCTTTAGGGCAGGCATAGGCAAACTTGGCCCTCCAGATGTTTTGGGACTACAATTCCCATCATCCCTGACCACTGGTCCTGTTAGGTAGGGATCATGGGAGTTGTAGCCCCAAAACATCTGGAGGGCCGAGTTTGCCTATGCCTGCTTTAGGGAAAACACAGAACATTGGTCAATCCTAGTTGCTGGGACACGACAAGAAATTCCATGTGCTTCCCAGGCAGCATAACCAGACTCAGTAGGGGAGGACTTAGCACGCCACAGAGAAACCATGCAACCACCGCTTAACTTCAGGAGGCAAGAAGGGGAAAAAAGGCTTTAATAGGGAAGGTCCCAGAGTAAGAAAGTTACAGCAAGTGCCATAGCAAAAAGAACCAAGAGTTACAGATTCCAGCTCCGTCGCGTTTTGCTGACGCATGGCCTGGCCCCTCCCATCACAGCTCCCTCTGGCACAGATGTGGAAGGGAATAGAAAGGGAATGAACAGGAGGCAGTGCTGTGCTCAGAATGCTGTGGGAGTAAGGGAAAGTGGGCTACAGAGAGGGCGATCTCTCTAGAGAATGGGAATGACTTGGCAAAGGGGAGGACTGACATCTTCAGCACCTGGCTTGCCTGCAAACTCATGATTCTGTTTGGGAGGCGGACCAAGGTAGTCACACCTTCTACCCTTGTACATTCCTAGACAGATGCTTCAGGCCTCATTTACTGGGGCCAAACCTTATAGAGAAAGGCAGCTTTTGTGCGTTATCTGTCGGAGGTGTTTTTTTGCATGCACAGCACTGAGATGAACTCCCGCAACAACTCTTTCTGAGGGCTGCTGGAACAGTCGATCCTTCCCCCCCCCCCAAGGCCTCGGCCACTAAGAGACTCAAGTAGACAAATAACAGCAAGTATCAGTCATTAAAAAAAAGAAAAGGATATCAAGTTGACACAGTCTTAAACAAGCACAGTTTTGTTCCAAAATTATTTAAAAAAGCACCCTCCCCTCCCCTGGGCACGCTGGCGAGCATGGTGTACATTTAGCTGGGACAGCCCCCGCAGGTCTGGCTGCTTCTCATCTCGCTCCCAAACTGTGGCCCTCTCTGAAGCCGCAGCAAGGTGGCTGTGCAGAGAGAATGAGAAAGCCAAGCTGTGGATTCCAGCCCTTAGTCTAGAACTGTGGGGGGAAAGAGAGAAAGAGAAGTCAATTAATTCAAAGTTGCTTTACTCAAATTGATTAATACAGCTTCTCAGAGGCACACACTATTAACACTCGCATACACGGGCTAGAAGGGGGACGCGGGTGGCGCTGTGGGTAAAAGCCTCAGCGCCTAGGGCTTGCCGATCGAAAGGTCGGCGGTTCGAATCCCCGCGGCGGGGTGCGCTCCCGTTGTTCGGTCCCAGCGCCTGCCAACCTAGCAGTTCGAAAGCACCCCCGGGTGCAAGTAGATAAATAGGGACCGCTTACCAGCGGGAAGGTAAACGGCGTTTCCGTGTGCTGCGCTGGCTAGCCAGATGCAGCTTGTCACGCTGGCCACATGACCCGGAAGTGTCTCCGGACAGCGCTGGCCCCCGGCCTCTTGAGTGAGATGGGCGCACAACCCTAGAGTCTGTCAAGACTGGCCCGTACGGGCAGGGGTACCTTTACCTTACACGGGCTAGAAAAGGGCCTTTTCAGTGTTGGTGCCCTTACTGCGGAATACCTATCCCAAAAAGGCTCGCCTTGTGCCTAAATTATGGTGTTTTCAGGGCTAAGTGAAGTCTTTATGTCCCTGGGCCCTTTAGTGCATTTTAGCTGGTTTCCATGTCATATTGTACAGATATTTTAGAATTTTGACAACATTCAAATTTTAAGTTTGTGAAATACTGAGAAAACTTACTGTCTTTAGAAAATTTCTTAAATCTCTTTATATTCAAAAAGAATCTTAAAGCAACGTACAAAAAAGAAACAAAATGTATTAATAACCAGTGGCCCCAGGTCACCTCAGGGGCATGTGGCCCTGTAAGAAGCACCTTCTCCGATAACTGAGGTGGCCACTGTTATATAGGAGATAAGGCACTTTCGCTCTCAGGTTTCCTAAGACGTTAAGGCAGCCTTTCCCAACCTGGTGCTCTTCAGATGTTTAGGACTCCAACTCCCATCAGCCCAGATGGCATGATCAATGTTTAAGGATGAAGGGAGTTGTAGTCCAACACCATCTGGAGGGCCATAGGTTAGGGAAGGCAGTGTTAAGGGCTCTGTACACTAATACTAAACCTTAAGCCTTGTCTTGCGGCATATTGAAATCAACTTTGTAGATACAGAAGTGTCACAAATATTAAATGAACCAAAATGGCACAAACACTGGAACACCCTGGAGTAGTTCACTTCTCTAGCGAGAACTTTACAAGGAAAGACATCTGGAAGAGGTTGCTACCAACCTTTTTGCTATCACCTCCAAGGGCTTGTTTGCATTTTCATTGCTATTAGCAGCATGTAACAGGTAATTCAGATCACTTCTCTTGGAACTTGGAATCCAAACAAGCTCCTATTTGATTCCCATTGGAACAGTCCATACCGAGGGTTGTGTGCTCCCGAGTACCAAACAAATGTAAGGAGCAATTACTACTACTCAAGGCTATGTGATGAACTCTATAAACACTTGTGATAAAGTTCTCCATTTTCATCTCTAAACTATTTTACATGCATACATCATTTTATCCATATGCCGGCTTTCCATAGTTTAACCCTTCTCAAGGTGGCTTGCTACATGAAAAAATGTACGCAATTTTGTTTTTTGTTTAGAAGGCATTGCTTTTCTACAGATGGCGCTGGCAGTCACATGACTTACCAACCACGCTCCCACAAACCACTGGTGAATTTTGGCATACCATTTTTGTTTCACTTCTGCCTAACAGACCCTTACATTCTTCAGGAACTCCTCTGCCACAATGCGAGCTCTGGCATTGACGGACAGCTTCATCTCGCTGATTTCCTTGTCAATTTCCTCCATGAAATGAATGACAAAGTCCACCAGCTTGTGCTTGTACATCTGCTCTGTATGGAAGTTTGTAATCAGGAAGCTAATGTCATAGCCCTGGGATAAAAGGAAAGCAGCATGTAATTAGCATCTATTAAGCAAAGACTCAACAATCACACCTCCTACTCACTCTGACACCAACTCAGCATGGGGAGGAAGGAATTATCCTGCTTTTTTCTCCCTTCCATAAGCAGTTTGCAGATATATGTAGTGGGCTTGGCTACATGTAACAGTGAGAACTAGCTATACTAACCACCCAGTCAATAAAGCCAAGCCTTATGAGGAACAGTTGAAGGAGTTGCATATGTTTAGCATGATCAAGAGGAGACTGAGGGGAGATATGATAGCCATCTTCAAATATCTAAAGGGCTGTCGCCTGTGTTTTCTCCAGCTCTGGAGGGTAGGACTCAAACCAATGGATTCAAATTACAAGAAAGGAGAATCCAACTAAACATTAGGAAGAACTTTCTGAAGTTAAGAGCTATTCAACAGTGGATTGGACACTCTTGGAAGGTGGTGGACTCTCCTTCATTAGATGATTTTAAGCAGAAGTTTTAGGTCATCTGTCATGGATGTTTTAGTTGAGATTCTTGCATTGCAGAGGGTTGGACTGGATGGTCCTCAGGGTCCCTTCCTACTCTACAATTCTGAGATTCTATGATAATAAATCCAACAGCTGAGAAGAATCAGGAGAACACACAGACCACACTGGAGTAATGGCCCTAACCCCTGTTGTCTGCCGATACTGGAACACCAGTTATGGAGGCAGCCATTTTAACATCCATCAGTGTATAGCAGCACACACATGCATATCTCCTGTAAGAAAATGCAGATCAAGGCTTTGGTATTCACATCAACTCAGTCATTTGGACTCTAGCGACCAAGCTCAACACAGGGCTGAAACCACACCCTTCTTTGAGTCATACCAATGCTGCAAGGGGCAAGCTCACTGTTAGCCATTGTCACTGCTAATACTACTGTGGAAGATGTTGGCAGTCAAGCAACATCTTGAAAATAAAAGCCACTCAGTCAGACATCTTATCTCCTGAGAGAGCTTCACATTACTGAGAGCAGTGAGGTGTGGGATATGCTACAACAGCTGTCAAAGAAATGGCCTGTGTCACATGCTGTTGCTTTGGCTAAGAGACAACAGAATAATAATAAAATAATAATAAAATAATAATAATAATAATAATAATAATAATAATAATAATTAATAATAATAATAATAATAATAATAATAATAATAATAATAATAATAATTATTTATTATTTATACCCAGCCCATCTGGCTGGGTTTCCCCAGCCACTCTGGGCGGCTTCCATAGAAACAAAAAACACACTAAAATATCATACATTAAAAACTTCCCTGAACAAGGCTGCCTTAAGATGTCTTCTGAATGTCAGGTAGTTGTTTATCGTTTTGACATCTGATGGGAGGGCGTTCCACAGGGCGGGCGCCACTACCGAAAAGGCCCTCTGCCTGGTTCCCTGTAGCTTTGCTTCTCGCAATGAGGGAACCGCCAGAAGGCCCTCGGCGCTGGACCTCAGCGTCCGGGCAGAACGATGGGGGCGGAGACGCTCCTTCAGGTATACTGGGCCGAGGCCGTTTAGGGCTTTAAAGGTCAACACCAGCACTTTGAATTGTGCTCGGAAACGTACTGGGAGCCAATGTAGGTCTTTCAAGACCGGTGTTATGTGGTCTCGGCGGCCGCTCCCAGTCACCAGTCTGGCTGCCGCATTCTGGATTAGTTGTAGTTTCCGAGTCACCTTCAAAGGTAGCCCCACGTAGAGCGCATTGCAGTAGTCCAAGCGGGAGATAACTAGAGCATGCACCACTCTGGCGAGACAGTTCGCAGGCAGGTAGGGTCTCAGCCTGCGTACCAGGTGGAGTTGGTAGACAGCTGCCCTGGATACAGAATTGACCTGCGCCTCCATGGACAGCTGTGAGTCCAAAATGACTCCCTTTGTGAAAAAGCCCTTTGTATCATGCCATTGACCCTGGGTCAGGTCTCCATACCTCAACTGGTTTCCGACGTAAAATGAAGAAGTTCTCTGCTCTCATCATCATGAAGCGCATAAATTTGTGACACAGGATCTTCTCAATCTCATCAGCCTGCAGAAGGAAAAAGCGACAGCCATTAGCGTTTTTCAGGTTGGGTTGCAATGACCACCCCACCCCTCATCTCCCATCCATGCTTGGCTTACCTGCTTCACTGCAATGCTGACTCGCACAGAGTTGATTGACCCTTCAATTAGGACCTTTTCTTTCTCATTCCTGCTGATGATCACTGGCTGCAGCAGTAACTCCTTGCTGCTTCTGCAAACCCACAAAGACAAATCTATGTCAGGGACCACGGAGAGGCACATGTTGTCTCTCCTTCGGAAGGATTCCAGCCATAGCGCAATCCAATGTTCTCTCCTCTCCCCAACCATTGAACTTGTATTCCTAAATGCAAGCTCTGCAAGTTTTCACCACTTTTTAAAATTCAGGAGGCGGTGCCCAAAAGTTGTGGAATTCCTTCTCCACAGAGGTGCATCTGGCACCCTAATTGTACTGTTATCATCATATGCTGATGGCACACCTCTTTACCCTAAGCCATTTGACACCTGAGACACATTTTTTAGAGTCCACGCTACTGTAATGATTGTTAGTTGTTTTAAATATGTTTAACATTGTCTTTTTAATTTGGGACTTCATGGTGAGTAAGAAATCATATAAACAATTCTTCTTTGGACCAAGACATCAGAGTTAAGTTAGCTTCCAGCGCATATACCTTCGCCTGGCAGATGTAGATAATGTATGGCTTGCTGGCTGCAATCTGCCCTCCGATGCCTGTCCCACCAGCAGCTGATATGTAATAACTCAGCCATGGGATAGCTGTTCTGGGCAAGGTACATCCCAGATACAGAGCAGGGGCTATACACTGACAATCACTGTCCTGAGGACCCTGTACAAGGGATTCATTCAACTACTTGACCAGAGGAATTGAGGTAGAACATGCAAATGAGCACAATCAGAGGGAGTTGCTAAGACACTTTACACAAAACATCATTAGAAGTGCCTCTCCAAGTTCCATCATATCCACTTTCCAACTTTTGGGGAGACTTTTGACCTAGTAAACCATCTTGTTCATTTTGTGAGCAATCCAATGTCTACGAGCCAGGCAGCTCTAGAATTTGCTCCTGCAGCTAGTCTGCCAGAAGACCGAAGAAGGTCCAAGTCTGGCAGTTGTGGGCAAATGCCTTTCTGGCATTAGTCAGACCACAAGCACTTCCTCTTGTGTAACTGCACTTTAGCTCACACAGAAGATATTGGATTCAGTAAGAAGCAGTGGGAGAGTAGAAGCGTGTACCTAAACTCAATTGCCATCCCAGTATTTCTAAAAGGGACGAGAAATCCATTAACTCAGAGTGCAAAAGGGCGGTCCAGCAGACCAGGAGCGTTGGGACAGGGGTCACCACATATCAAGCCTGTTTATGCAATATAGACTCACTGCCACAGCCCAACTTTTGAATTTTGGTATGTGGAGTGAAGTTTGTGATTCTAGTTAGAAAGTAGATCTTACTTGTTGCAATCCCACACATGCAAGAAGTATTTGTAGAGTAAAGACAATAAAATCATTTAATACAGGAGTTACATAACTTAGAAAGAGAAACTTTTTCTATCCAAATTAAGTAATCATTCTAGAAAACACAAAGGCAGCCATGCTTGCTCCTTTGTTCTCAAAGGATAGATCCAATATGACCTCTCATCTTGAATGAGTATGAGATAGAAGTTGAAGAGGATGAAGCCTAAGCAGTCTAGACTTCAAAGGATAGAGAGGTCAGCACAGAAGTCAAAGACATAGAGATAGTCTAGGAATGTGGAGGTTCCTTACTCTATCTGTACCAAGTCCATGCAAACCCCTTTCTGCAAGGTGAGGTTCAGCCAAACATCTAACACCACCGCAGTACCTTTCTGAAGAGTACTGATGTAAACTACATACAACACACGGAATACAATTGTTCTAAAGACAGTGACATAAGAATGAGGACCAGGAGCTTGCAAGACAGGCACAATAAAATGTATTGATTTTACACCTGTACATTTCAGGCCAACTAATGCACCCATATGAACCATGATGCATTAGTCATATTTGCCTTCTGAGCAAATGTAAGATTATCCATTTGTTTCACAGCTGAGACCTTGTTCAAATATTTCTCTAAACTGATTACTGTACTCACATAAATCAGTAACGTTTTGACTAGGGAAATATCAGCAGGGACTCTTAATGCTCAGAATTAGATGGCTCCCTTTACACACTTTCACATAGATTTTATGGCAGTGGGGAGGGAATAAACAGCAGGAGGAGGCAAGCAGAGAGCAAGCATAGGCCTCACTCGTTGGTGGCCATGCCACCTCTTTCCCATACTTAATACAAGTCAGTAGAGTGGCATTTATTCCACTGATTTCTACCAGAATGATTCCTGGGCGAGGCCCCCTCTTAGCCAAGGAAAACCCTCAAGTGGGAGGGCAGGAAGGACTGTCTGTTTACCATGAGTATCTAAGCAGCTGCAGTTTCCCCTCAGCTGCTAACCAGACTTTCCAGCTGAGGAACTACAGGGAGATAGCAAAATGTTCCTTTCCTTGCTACTGCTCTTCATACGGCCATCTTTCTTTTGCTCCCTGCCCAAGACAGTACAAAAAGGAAGTCAAGGCAAGCCTGTGGCTAATTATTTAGAAATGACCCAGGAGGTTAGGGAAGTCTTTGGTTAGAGAACCCAAGAGGATGCAGAAGGAATGGAGATATCTGAATGCTGCAGTCCATGCATAGCTCTTTGAATGAAAACCTGTGCTGAAATTAGAGAACATTAAAAATGGGCCATCCACAATTTCAAAAAGTATGAGGATCAGTATATATGGAAGATTGAATTTGTGTAACTGCAGTCACCATGGTCCACTTAAGGGATGAAGCAGAGGAATGGAATGAAGCAGTGGCATGACAGCTGACATGCAGAATAGGAACAAGACAAAAAGAAAACAAAAGATGTAATAATAATTACCAACGGATCGACACTATCCATAGCAGGATGGCCAGATACTTGGGCCACGGAAATTAAGAAGAAGGTTATTGTAGTCACAAAAATATGATACGATGAATGGGAATAATAAGCAGAAGTCAAGAAATGAGAAGGTAGAGGGCACTAGTGTCATGACAGCGGGGAGAAAATACAAACAGCAAAAAAATGAATCTAAAATTGCAAGCCCCTGGAAAACCAAGAAGAGCTTTTGTGCTGACCAATTAGCAGCACACACGAGGACTACTCATAAATATGTTCTACTTAATTCAGTAATGCTTACTCCCTAGTAAATGAGGTTAGGACTGCAGCCTCAAATGTTCCACAAAATAAAAGTTATTTTTTAAAAATGGGATTGCAGCCTTTTTAATTTATTTGATTTCCCGCCCTATCTTTTAGGGTCTGTACCCTTCAAAGGTGGCTTACAAGTCAGCAAAACACATTGAAACTCTAAGATTTCAAAGAACAACAGATAAAACAGATTACCACAGTGTAGAACTCTTTTTAAAAAAAAGTATTTAGGGTATGGGAAACCTTGAACAATGGGTGGCGAGAGAAAGGTAGCAGAATTAAGATGCACACCATCTCTCCACCAGCAACCTACCCTGACAGCTATCATTTCACTTTGGAGCGCATTGCAATGTGGAAACTTTTCAGTCCCCATGGCAACCTTCAGGCCCTTCCATTCATTCTCCCTCGACTCCACCTCCTCGGTTTCCGCACTTCCGTATGCGGCTTTTATCCCCCAGCCTTTTGCCTGCATCTGCTGCCTCTGCTTCCCGCAATGAGCCCTTGAAGGACCGTTTCCATCAGCCGCCCTTTCGCTTCGCGCACATTGCTTTAATCCCCGGTATTTATAGGTTTAAAAAAACAACAACACCCATTCATCAATCGACACCAATTCATAGCCATCGGAAAAGAAAAAGCAGGGAGTGCCGACAAGCCGAAGGAGACCTTTTCCCCTCCCTCCAAATAAAGCTCATTATTATTATTATAAGCAGTATTTATTATGCAGCCGCATCCCCGCCCCCAATACCCACCACCACCGACACCCACCTGACTTCCACCTCCGGCTTGTTGTGCCGCTCCACCACCTGGGACGAGAAGTTCTCCAGGCACAGGGCGGCCTGCAGGGTAGCGCGCACAGCATTGAGATAAGGGCGAAGGGTGGCAGTCTGCAAGGAAGGAGATTCGACAGGTTCCCCCCCCCGTCAAAATAAACGTCGCACCTTTAAAACCCGTGACGTCACCGCGCACCCTCCTCCTCCTCTGGGCAGCAAGAGGCCTGTCAGCCGGGCCTGGGCGAGGCGTCTCCCCTCAGCGCCAAGCTTCCCTTCGGAGCCCCCTCAACTCCCTCCACGGCCTCGGCAGCGCCTCCCCTCCTGCCCTGACCGGTTACCGCCAACGGACAACCCTCCTCCCCTTCCCCTTTCGGCGGGCCTCGCGCTGCCCCAGCCAGGCCCTGTCAGCCAGACCCACCGTCTCACCCCCTCGCCCGCCCACCCAACTCCCTCACCATGGCAGCAAAGGCGGCAGCGGCAGCGGCAACAGCCGAGGGTCTTGGTCCCAGGAACGGAAGCGGAAGTGGCCCCCGCCAAGACGCGGAGGCGGCGCGCGCGGTGGGGTGGGGGGAGAGAGAGAGAGAGAGAGATCCTCGTTTCTGGAACGCTCCAAAATCTTTCGCGGAAGGGGGTGGATAGGTGGATGCGCGCTCTCAATACCGGCTCCTCTCGCCTCCGCCCGGTTTCTGGAATTAGGTGAGGTCGGTGTTTTTTAATACAGTGTCGGAAAAGAACGCAACCAGCCCTTTTTGTCTTTTATCGTTTGGTTTCCTCGCTCTGTCCCTCCTGACCCGCCCCTGTTCCTCAGTTGGTACGACCGAAGCCTCCCCGTCTCCATATTTGGGAACGAGAGAGGTGTGGGCGTGGTCGGAGGGGACACGGGCCAATAGCAGGAGGCTGAGGGGAAGGAAGAAGAAAAAAAAAAAGCTCTGTAGAACTTGACTCTCGGCCAATAGGGGCGGGGCGGCCGAGGGAGCGTCCAGCCAACGGGAGGCGCCGCAGGAGGGGCCAGGAAGGAAGTGAGCGGAGCTGAGGAGGAGGAAGCGGTCCTGCGGGGGAGAGCTCGGTCTCTATCTATACAGTATAGCCTTCGCCTTCCCCCGCCTTGCAGTCGCGAAGGCGCCCCACCCGCGGCGCTGCTTCTCCCCTTCCCTGTGCGCATGCGCGGGCCTTGGGTGAGTGTAACCCGGAAGGAGCCCCTGAAACCGGAAGCTACCCCAGCAATCTCCCCCCTCCTTCCTCCAGCGCCCCCTCCTGGCCTCTCCCCCCCCCCCGCTCATTCATCACCTGTTTCTTCATCCTGCACATTGGGTCCGTTTTTCCAGTGCTGCTTATCCCACCTTCCAAACCCTCATTGCTTTGTGCTTTTCTTCCCTTGCACGTTTGTGCCTTAACCCTGCAGAGGGTCTCCCCTCCCACTGCCCATTCCCTTTCCCACCTGCTGATGTTCTGTAGACTAGCCTTGCCTTCTCGTTCTTTTTTCCTCCTCCTCTTTTTCCTCCACCTGCAACCTGCTTGCTCCCATCCCTTCAACACTTGCCCCTCACTGTGGCTCCTTGCCCGCCTGGCTGATGATACCTGTCACCATGTCTCCATCGATGCAGGTTTCCTGGTTGTGAGCCGCCTCCCTGTCTCCGGTTATCCGTAGGGTAAGAGTTCTCTGTGCTAACCTGTGTCACTTGGCCAGTTAACTGTTATCGTTTTTTCTACAGTGGTACCTCGGGTTACATATACTTCAGGTTACATACGCTTCAGGTTACAGACTCCGCTAACCCAGAAATAGTACCTCGGGTTAAGAACTTTGCTTCAAGATGAGAACAGAAATCGTGCTCCGGCGGCACAGCGGCAGCAGGAGGCCCCATTAGCTAAAGTGGTGCTTCAGGTTAAGAACAGTTTCAGGTTAAGAACGGACCTCCGGAGCGAATTAAGTACTTAACCCGAGGTACCACTGTATTTTGTTTTGCTTTTACTCCCTGCTTGTTTTGATCCTCCCTCTTGGCACCTGCGTTTGTTGCTGTTCCGTTCCTTCATGTCACTTTCTCTTCTCGCAGACCCAGCTGGCCGCACCATGTCTGAGCTAAAGGACTGTCCTCTTCAGTTCCACGATTTCAAGTCTGTGGACCACCTGAAGGTGTGCCCTCGCTACACAGCTGTGCTGGCCCGTTCGGAAGATGATGGCATCGGCATTGAAGAACTCGACACCCTGCAGCTGGAGCTCGAAACGCTGCTGTCTTCTGCCAGCCGCCGGCTTCGGGTGCTGGAGACTGAGACCCAGGTCAGATGGAAATCAAGCTGCTCCATAGAAAGGAGATGCTTTATTTCAGTGGTTCCCAAACTTTCCCCCCTCGTGGATCATTTGAAAATTGCTTAGGGGCTTCCTGCTGTAGCAATTCTAATGTGCTGAATGGTTTTTAATTGGATTTAATTGCATCTTTTAATTGCATCATTTTATTCATCTAGAATGCAGTTTTTTATAGAATGAAAATCATAAAACAGTATAAGCAGTTAAAATAGAATTAAAAATTGATACGAATATTTAACACAGCGGTTGTGGCATCTCCTGTTTTCAGCCACAAATCCACATATATGTTGCAGACCACCTGAATGATGATTGCGGTCCAGTGGTGGTCTGTGGACCACAGGTTGGGAACCCCTCCTTTATCACATTCAGAAAAGGGCAACCTGATTTATCAAGGGGTGTTGGAGCAACTCCACTATGAAGAAAGGTGGCAATGTTTGGGTATTTTGTTTTGAGAGCCAGTGTGGTGCAGTGGTTAAGAGCGGTAGACTCGTAATCTGGTGAACCGGGTTCGCTTCCCCGCTCCTCCACATGCAGCTGCTGGGTGACCTTGGGCCAGTCACACTTCTCTGAAGTCTCTCAGCCCCACTCACCTCACAGAGTGTTTGTTGTGGGGGAGGAAGGGAAAGGAGAATGTTAGCCGCTTTGAGACTCCTTAAAGGGAGTGAAAGGCGGGATATCAAATCCAAACTTTTCTTCTTCTTCTTCTTTGTTTTGTTAAGAGGGACATGAGAGAGGTATAGAAAATTATACATGGTGTGGAGAAAGCAAATAGAGAAATTTCTCTCTCTCTTCTGATACTAAAAGTCTGAGACATCCAATGAAGCTGAATGTTTCAGGAGAGACAAAAGGAAGTGGTTCTTCACGTAGCACATAGTTAAGCTATAGAATTTGCTCCCACAAGATGTAATGACAGCTACTGACTTAGATGATTTCAAAGGGGGATTAAGCAAATGTTCTCCCTCTTCCGTCAGAGGCTGTATGCTTCTGAATAACACTTGCTGCGAATCACAAGTGTCTGTTAGAATTCCTGCTCCATGATTGCAGTCATGGGATTGTTGTCTATCACATGACGTTATATGTTTTGACTCCACAGACTGAGATGTGACAGAGACAGGATGTTTGTGTTACTGTGTTCCGTGAAGTGGGACTATTGTCCTTTTTTTCTCTCTCTTTGCTGTCTGATGCTAGAGAGAGAGGGAGCCATGTTGCAGTGTTCCGTGTGTGTTTATATGTAAATAAAGTAGATTAGCCAAAATGCTGAGTTGCTGAGGTCTGTTACACAGCTGCGCAAACTCTGCGGATCCCTAAGTGTGCCGGTGTCGGTTGGCATCGGTTGCTATGATGTTCGGGCAGAAGAAAGCTTTTGAAGCTCCCGAACGATCGACCAGGAGGGAGAGAACATGCCAGTTGGGCATGTGTCTCTGCCAGGGTCCTACTCGAGTGTAGGCCGAGCCCCTGACAGCGTCGATGACATTTTGTACTCGGATTCTGTTTGTGGGGTCTTCCACCCTTTCCACCAGTTGCAATGTAGCAATTGATGGAGCTAAATTGGGAAGGCCTTGCAAGAGTCCTAGTGCTGTATCCAAGAAAGTGGAATGACTTCTGCTCCTGCAATAGAATTCGCCCCATACATTATCCCCAGATGTACACTGCAACCCCGCAAAATCTGCCCAGGAAAGCCTGCAGAGGGAGGGCAAGTTCTGTTCTGCAGCCAGAAGTTCTTCCACTTGCACAGTTAGTTTGCTCAATTCAACTCCTAGATGTGCAGAAGTGGGAGGTGGGTGCAAAGAACCTGGACAGCATCTAGAAGGCCTTTTTCACATGCCTGCTACACTCCCTGATTCTAAAAATGTGGATTTATATATATTTATATCTTGCTCTAGCACAGTGCATTTCAAGAAGAAAGTGCTTGTTACCCTCTAAATGTTGTCTAGCATATGGCGTTGCCAGTGATGGAGCCGCCTTTTTCTGGTGAAACCTCTTCCAACACCTGAATTCCCCCCTCCCCAGCTCAGGTGTGCTATGAAAAGAAGAATGCAGTGCAGGAGTCACTGGGGCCAAGGAGATGGGAGCAGTTTTGGGGCAGTGACTTAGCAGCCTATGAATGAATGACTATATCACCTTTTTTTCTAACAGGGACTAACAAAGCAGCTGTTTTGGTTTTTTTCAGATCCTGACAGATTGGCAAGACAAGAAAGGAGACAGGAGGTTTCTGAAGCTGGAAAAAAAAGAGCATGAGTTGGGCACTCCTGTCAAACATGGCAAACCCAAGAAACAGAAGCTGGAAGGGAAAGGAGGTCACAGCACAGGACAGGGTCCTGGTCGGCCCAAATCCAAGAACTTGCAGCCCAAAATCCAGGAGTACGAATTCCCAGATGACCCAATTGATGTGCCCCGTATCCCCAAAAATGATGCACCTAATAGGTATGTGGGAGAGGGATTTCCACTGCAGCAGTAATAATGAAAAATACTTTGTTACATATAATCTGCATATCTTGAAGGGAGAATCTATCTATCTATCTATCTATCTATCTATCTATCTTTGCTGGACTGCAAAGAAACCCAAAACACTCAAAGCGGTTTACAAAAAGGAAACAAGAAAATCAAGAAAATTTTACAATAATACTTTAAAATGTACAAAAAGTTAAGATACTGCAACCAATTAAAATTTGTATGAGCTTTATAAGCATCTGAGTAGGCTTGTTTAAACAAGACTGATTTTAGCCCAAAAGCATACAGCGAAGGCACCTCCTTGAAACAGATATACCTCTGCAGCAATGAAAATGTATTTTTGATAGCGGTCGATTTGAAGATGTAACCCATTGTTTTGCCCGCTGTATGCAGATCAAAGGAAATGAGTTGCGTTACATATCTCCGTACAAAACCCCACAAGATATGGTTGGAATATTGCTGGATAATCAGTTTTATATTACAGTGGTACCTTGGTTTACAACAATAATCCGTTCCGGAGGTCGGTTGTAAACCAAAACTGGTTGTAACCCAAGGTGCACTTTCGCCAATGGGGCCTCCAAAAAAATAAAGGGGTTGTAATCCAAAATGGTTGCAAACCAAGGTACCACTGTACTTTAGTGTATTCCACTGAGGAATTTAGGTTGTCTTTTCCTCTTGTTGGCCAGAGTACCTGAGCTACAGGTGTGTATGTTTCTCAGTGTTAGTGTCCTGCTCTCTTGTTTGCAGGTTCTGGGCCTCGGTGGAGCCGTACTGTGCTGACCTCACCAGTGAGGAGGTGCGTACCTTAGAAGAGCTCCTCAAGCCGCCTGAAGATGAAGCAGAACACTACAAGGTAAAAATCAGCTTGATGGAGACACTTCATTCAGCCTGCCTACCTGCCCCTTCGCAGCCAAGTTTCCTGACGTCCACCAAGTAGCCCTTTTTATTTATTTATTTTTAAAAATTTATTTTCCATTTAATCATATACATTCACATTCATATTATCTACTTTACCGCCCAGGCTCTTTAGAGCCTATTGACTTCCTTCCCTCCTGCCACATGGCTTTCAAAATTAACATTTATATCATTGCATTTTGTACGTTATCTGATTCTAATTGCACTCATTGCATAATGGTTCAAAATATAAATAAATATAAAGAGGTGGAAAGTTTCTCATTTCAAGTCGTCAGACAACCCTGCTAGTGATGTTAATTGCTTACAATAATCTTTCAGATACCGTATAAATTTACTCCAGTCCTTTTGGAATACTTGATCGTGCTGTTTTCGGACTTTTCCTGTCAGCTTCGCCAGTTCTGCAGAGTCCAACTTCTCATTGAGAGAAGTTGCTGTAACTCTCTTCTTATCTTTGAGACTTGGCTATTGCTGGATATGGAACTTTTATAGCCTTAACACCAGCCAGATATGTGAGACAGCGGGTGCCAAAGTGAAGGGAGCCTCCCCACACGAGCCACCTCCGTTATCTTTAGCGGCAAGGTCACATGTTGATGCTTCCCAGATAACACAACCAGCCTCTTGTTCACATTCCCTCTCTTGACCTCGGAAATTCCCCTGCTTCATGAAACACCTCTCTTGTCGTTTATATATTTTACCTTGAAAGGCTTTTATCTGTCCTTTGTACCCAAGAATTCAACATGGCCTTCTGCCATAAGATTGGAAGAATAAAAGATTCAACAGCTGGGGTTATATAAAATACCAAAGCCAGCTTAAACAACAGCTGTCACATTATTGTTATTATTTTTTGATTTGGTATACTGCCCTATATACCCTAAGGGTCTAAAGGCGGCTCACAGAATAAAATCAAGATATAAAACCACAAAATACCTAATAAAAATAAAAACAACAACCTAATAGCTTCCCCCACCCAAAAAAAAACCCCAAAACATTTTAAAAGGGCATAGGAGGTAAATCGGATCAACCAAAGACCTGGTTTAAAAGGCTCGTTTTTGACTGGTGCCTAAAGGTGTATAATGAACATCAGAGAGTCACAGAATCGCAGACTCATGTAGAGGTGGAAGGGAACTCAAGGGTCATCCCAGTCCAGCCCTCTGCAGTGCAGAAATCTCAGCTAAAGCATCCAAGACAGATGGCCACCCAACCTCTGCTTAAAAACCTCCACTGAAGGAGAACCCACAACTTCCGGAGGGAGACGGTCCCACTGTCATGAAGCTCTTACTAAATGGAGATAAAGCTTCACACACCCCCTCTCTCGTCTGTAACACCTGGCGTTGGCAAGATGAAAGAGCTCTCCTCTGCATCCATCTTGCATCAGTATTTCATCTGAGCATCGGCAGTGTTACTTCTGCCCCTGCTGAACGTGGTTCTCCTCCATGGTTTTGCCTGCTCAGCGGGCTGCACCTGCCATTGGGCGTGTTGGATAACTGTCCTAGGTGGCAAGCAGACAATTTGTGTGCTCCTCTTCCCTTCTTTGCCCGCTGCATTTAGCTACGATGCCTGTTTCAGTTGCCTAGCGAAAGGTGATGGGGATATCACTAAAAGCAACGAAAGGGAGGGTGCCTGATACATTGAGGGGCGCAATGGAGTTCAGCATGGAGCAGGTTTGTTGGGGGAGGGAATAAGGTAGTGCACATGGTGAAATGGAGGCAAGGACTAGTGGGAGGAGGAAACGGCAGAGGGTAGGGCAATGGGATTTGTGTGGAGCTACATCCGGGGATGTGGGTGGCGCTATGGTCTAAACCACAGAGCCTGGGGCTTGCCGATCAGAAGGTCGGCGGTTCGAATCCCCGCGACGGGGTGAGCTCCCGTTGCTCGGTCCCAGCTCCTGCCCACCTAGCAGTTCAAAAGCAGTCAAAGTGCAAGTAGATAAATAGGTACTGCTCTGGCGGGAAGGTAAACGGCCTTTCCGTGCGCTGCTCTGGTTCCCCAGAAGCGGCTTAGTCATGCTGGCCACATGACCCGGAAGCTGTACGCTGGCTCCCTCGGCCACTAAGGCGAGATGAGCGCCGCAAACCCAGAGTCACCCGTGACTGGTCCTAACAGTCAGGAGTCCCTTTACCTTTACCAGCAGGCAGGAAGAGGAAACGGTAGAGGGTAGGGCAGTGGGATTTGTGTGGAGCTACATCCGGGGAGGGACGCGGGTGGCGCTGTGGGTAAAAGCCTCAGCGCCTAGGGCTTGCCGATCGAAAGGTCGGCGGTTCGAATCCCCGCGGCGGGGTGCGCTCCCGCTGCTCGGTCCCAGCGCCTGCCAACCTAGCAGTTCGAAAGCACCCCCGGGTGCAAGTAGATAAATAGGGACCGCTTACTGGCGGGAAGGTAAACGGCGTTTCCGTGTGCTGCGCTGGCTCGCCAGATGCAGCTTGTCACGCTGGCCACGTGACCCGGAAGTGTCTCCGGACAGCGCTGGCCCCTGGCCTCTTAAGTGAGATGGGCGCACAACCCCAGAGTCTGTCAAGACTAGCCCGTACGGGCCTTTACATCCGGGGAGGGAGCAAAACATCTGGACATTGATGAGCGGAGGCAGAGTTGGACTCGCCGTTCCGCCCTGTTATTGCACAATGTGAATGCACGGTTTCCCTGCCCCTATAGATCCCACCTCTGGGGAAACATTACTCCCAGCGCTGGGCCCAAGAAGACATGCTGGAGGAGCAGAAGGACGGGGCTCGAGCCGCCGTCACTGCTGACAAGAAGAAAGGCATTTTGGGGCCCCTGACAGAGCTGGACACTAAAGGTACCCGAGAGCCTTCTGCGGAATCTTGTGCCATCTTTTCTGGGGGAGTTTGCAGCTCACTAATACGGGCCACGCTTTATATGTCACCAAGACGGCGCACACTTTTATGTATCGACATGCAGCCCTGAGTCAAACTTTGCGTTGCCCTGCAGGTCTCTTTCCCCGCCACACCTGAGCTGTTTAGCCCTAGGA
Organism: Podarcis muralis; assembly: GCF_964188315.1. Classification (NCBI taxonomy): domain Eukaryota; kingdom Metazoa; phylum Chordata; class Lepidosauria; order Squamata; family Lacertidae; genus Podarcis; species Podarcis muralis. The sequence goes on from NC_135656.1 coordinate 104,870,823, forward strand.
ACAGCTGAGAAGGGCTCCCATAGGGGGTGCTTCTTCGCCGTTCCCGGACAGCCAGATGGGTGGGAGGCACATGGCAGGATCACTGAGATCCCATCGTTTGCCTCCCGCTTCCTGCTGCAGTTGGCACGGTAGCACCACTCAACTGTTCCCAGCACTAATCAGTTGGAGAGGCAAGCAATGTGCAATTGATTGCTGTCATAGATGGAGGGGAAAGTTGGCAGGATATTGGTGGGCAGGGAGGCAAGGAATGAGTGAGAGAGGGCAAGAGAGAGACAGAGAAGGGGAGGACCCAGGCCCTGACTACACCTACTGCCAGCCCTGACCCCTCCATGTGGCCATTGATACATCGTTGTATGTAGTGCTTGAAATCTTCCCCACCCTTCCTTTATGCAGATCAGCCTGCAGGTGTGACTCCCGGTTAACTAAGGATTCGGGCGGAAGTCTTCGGATAGAATCATAAAACTATAGAGATTGAAGGGACCAGGGTTTCCCAAACTTGGGCCACCAGCTGCTTTTGGACTGCAGTTCCCACCATCCCTGACTGCTGGTCCTGCTAGCTATGGATGATGGGAACTGTAGTTTGAAAACAGCTGGAGACCCAAGTTTGGGAAACCCTGATCTAGTCCAATCCCCTGCAATGCAGGAATAGGCGCTGTCCCGTACGGGGATTGAACCTGCAACCTTGGCATTAACAGCGCCACGCTCCAACCAACTGAGCTATTATACCCCTAGGCCGGCAGTGCCTTTAAGGTTTGATGGCCCTTGGCTTGATGGACTGCTCATCTAGGTTGGTATAAGGTTCTTCCCATTGACTTGTGGTGCACCCAAGGGTTTGGTTTCCCCTACGGCCGCGTGGTTATTATGGGAAAGCCCAAACTCTTCCCACTACAGAACATTCCTGTGCGGTTGGGCGTCTGCCTAGGGGTTCCCGCTTTTGCCTAAGGTCCCAAGCCAACCAGCCCATCCTGCTACTCAACTGCTCCTTTGTTCCCACAATTTCCAGATGTTGACGCTTTGCTGAAGAAGTCCGAGTCCCAGCATGAACAGCCTGAGGATGGCTGCCCCTTTGGACCTCTGACCCAGCGGCTTCTGCAGGCATTAGTAGAAGTAAGCGGACAAAATCCAGACTGCTTCAGCCCTGATTTCTCGGGGAGAGGAGGTGGTGGCATCAGAAGGCCAAGACCCTGTAAGCCTCACCTCTCCCATCTTCCCTCTCTCTGTGTAGGAGAACATAATCTCCCCCATCGAAGACTCGCCTATTCCTGAGATAGCAGGCAAGGACTCTGCAGCTGATGGGGCCAGCACTTCCCCCCGCAGCCAAAACAAGCCCTTCAGGTGAGCGCTTTGTAGGATAATAATAATTATAATTAATAAGTAATAACAATTTATTATTTATATCCCCCCCCTATCTGGCTGGGTTTCCCCAGGCACTCTGGGTGGCTCCCAATCAAATGTTAAAAACACAATACAGCATTAAACATTAAAAGCTTCCCTAAACAGGGCTGCCTTCAGATGTATTTTAAAAGTCAGATACAGTGGTACCTCCGGTTAAGAACTTAATTTGTTCCAGAAGTCCATTCTTAACCTGAATCTGTTCTTAACCTGAGGTACCACTTTAGCTAATGGGGCCTCCTGCTGCCGCCGCGCCGCTAGAGCACAATTTCTGATCTCATCCTGAAGCAAAGTTCTTAATCCGAGGTACTATTTCTGGGTTAGCGGAGTCTGTGACCTGAAGCATCTGTAACCCGAGGTACCACTGTAGTTGCTTATTTCCTTGACATCTGATGGGAGGGCGTTCCACAGGGCAGGTGCCACTACCGAGAAGGCCCTCTGCCTGGTTCCCTGTACTTCTCACAGGGAGGGAACTGCCAGAAGGCCCTCGGAGCTGGACCTCAGTGTCCGGGCTGAACGATGGGGGTGGAGATGCTTCTTCAGGTATACAGGACTGAGGCCGTTTAGGGCCTTAAAGGTCAGCATCAACACTTTGAATTGTGCTCGGAAACGTACTGGGAGCCAATGCTGTTCTCTCAGGACCGGTGTTATATGGTCCCGGCGGCCACTCCCAGTCACCTGTCTAGCTGCCGTATTCTGGATTAATTGCAGTTTCCGAGTCACCTTCAAAGGTAGCTCCACGTAGAGCACATTGCAGTAGATTCTTGTTCCTTTTAAATCAGCCTTCTAGAAATCTGGTCCCTTTCTTTTCCCTCATTGGCTCTTTTTGGGGTGCAGGCTGGGGGAGTTCCGAATATAGTCAAACCTCGGCTCCCGAATTCCTCCGTTATTGTACATTTCGGCTCCCAAGCACCGAAAACTCGGAAGTAACTGCTCTGGTTTTCAAACTATTTTCGGAAACGGCTTCTAGGGAGTTTTTCCCTTTTATCTCCATTGACTTTGCTGACCGCCCTTTGATCCTTAGTTGTTGAGCGCTTCAGAAGGTGAATGGTCTTCCGGAACGGATTACGTTTGACAACCGAGGTTTGACTAAATCAAACTGTAAATCGTGACTGTATACCATCACAGCAACCAAACTCTAAAAATGGGTTCCAAATCTTAGCTGCGTAAAAGGGCAGCTGTGAAAACTCACAAGCAGTCCAAGTTATTTGCCCTCAGAGGCTTGTAAAAAAACAGGACTTAAAAACAGAGAAAAAGATTAACCTTTCAGCTCAAAAGTAGCTATGTTGGTGACTGCTTCGTGGGAGAGGTGGCACTGCCAGGTGGTGGGGTAACTCTGGGTAAGCTACCGGTGCCATTCCCCCCTCCCCCAAAAGCAGCCCAGGACTAGCCACTGGTGTCACCTTTCTTTACAACTTTTGTATAGCCTTTTCTGTCACAGGTGATCTTGAGACGGCTTACAAATGATAATATCAATGCAAACCTTGAAACACAATGGGCTTTATCCAACACTGTCTCTTCCCCCTCCTCTTCCCTGCGCGCACACACACACACACACACACACACTGCACACTCCCCAAAACTGGGGGTTGGGGCCCCTCTGGAGCAGATTTGGGGAGAGGAGACGAAGAAATCTGCTGCATGAGTGGAACCCGGTGAAAACATAAACTACAAAACAATGCTAATTTTGCATACCGCTAAATTGCCAAAGATGGCAGTCAGTTCCAACTATACGGAAAGGGGAAACAGCTCTTGAGAACGAATGACTCAGCCAAAGCTTGCCAGGTGTTCCAGTTTACTGGAAGGCTCCTCACCTAGGTCTAGACCAGTGTTTCCCAACCTTGAGTCTCCAGCTGTTTTTGGACTACAACTCCCATCATCCCCAGGTAGCAAGTCCAGTGGCCATGGATGATGGGAATTGTAGTCTGAAAACAGAGGGAGACCAGATGTTGGGAAACATTGGTCTAGACCTTATGCTCTGCTCCCTGCCACCAGACCTCTCGTGAATGCTGAGGTTTCCCTCACCGTGGCACCGCTTCTTGTGTCCTCTCGCAGCGTGCCCCACACCAAGTCTCTGGAAGGCCGCATCAAAGAAGAGCTGATTGCTCAAGGCCTGCTGGAGTCGGAGGACCGGCCTGCTGAGGACTCGGAGGACGAGGTGCTGGCCGAGCTGCGGAAGAGGCAGGCTGAACTCAAAGCCCTGAGCGCGCACAACCGAGCCAAGAAAGTCGAGCTGCTCAGGTGGGAAGAGGAGGATAATGATTTCTTGCCCATCCTTCACCCCTATCCCCCAGGGTGGGTGGCAACGTTGTAAAAGTGCAAGGTTGAAACCGGTTCAAATAATTTACCATTTAAAAAAAACCAGATGTGGGTGGAGAATCTAATAGCCTCATCCCTTTGCCTTCTTGGCCATGCAGATGTTTTTTGTTTCATTTTTATTGCCCTCCTCCTCCTGGGGGGTTGGTGTTCTGGACCAGAGATGGATAGAGATGGAAGCACAGACTGGTTGAAACCTCCCCGTGTTTTATCCAGTTTGAAGCCCCTTTACGTTAAGGACCACCTTTCCCCATAGGAGCTTGTCCGGACCCTCAGATCAGCATTGGAGACCATTCTATACATGCTATACACCAGGTAGACCTGGAGGGTGTCAGAAAGAGGCCTTTCCTGCCTTATCCTCCTGTCTGTGGGATGATCTCCTCAGGAAGGCCTGCCTGGTGGCAACTTGTATTATTATTATTATTATTATTTATTAAATTTGCCCTCATTTCAGCCCCAGGTGAATATGGTTTTGTTTTCCTGGGCCTGTGAATGGCACCAGTGACCAGATTACAGTGATACCTCTGGTTGCGAACGGGATCCGTTCCGGAGCCCTGTTCCCAACATGAGCAGAACGCAACCCGCGTCTGCGTGGGTCACGATTCGCCACTTCTGTGCATGCGTGTGATGTTATTTTGAATGCATGCGCAAGTGGCGAAACCTGGAAGTAACGCTTTCCGGTACTTCCGGGTCGCCACGGGACGAAACCTGAAAATGCTCAATCTGAAGCAAACGTAAGATGAGCTATGACTGTATTTAAATACTGCTGTGTGTCAAATATCAATAAGTTCTTTTCTTTAATTACCATGTTATATTCCTGTTGCAAATCTGCTTCGGGGGTTGCTTCCCGTTGCTGAAAAGCAACCTGCAGATCCCGCAAACCCCCTAACCCCTTGCAACCCTTTCGCAGGCTGGCCAAGGAGGAGCTGCACAGACAGGAGCTGCGCCACCGGGTACGCATGGCTGACAACGAGGTGATGGACGCCTTCCGCAAGATCATGGCCGCCCGCCAGAAGAAGCGCACCCCGACGAAGAAGGAGAAAGACCAGGCCTGGAAGAGCCTCAAGGAGCGCGAGAGCATCCTGAAACTGCTTGATGGCTAAGCCCTCGCATCCCGGGGTCGTGTTAACTGGGAACCCCTTAGCCCAAGCGCCTCCATTTTGAACCGTGGTGTAGGCCCCAGCTTTAAGGGAGGCGACAGCTGCAAATATGGACTGCAGCAGCTCCCTCCATTCAGCTTACCAGCATCCTCTTGCAGACAGGGACCTGGGGCAGGCTGGATTTGGCCTGCTTGCCACCTCTCCTTCCTGTGTGTGGCTAGGAGCACTCGTTGCATGGTGAGCTGGGGCAGGGGGAGCCTTGATTGCTGCTAAAGTTGGCAGTTTCTCCTCGGACATCGGCAGGGCCGGCTTGCGGCATTGGAGATGGGGAACGGGACAGAGCCTACGAGTCAGGTCTGAGCATCGCACAGACGCTTCCGGGACTCTGCCAGCAGCGTATGAACTTGTGGAGGCGGATGGCTTTGGATTCTGTTTCGTATTTTCTGTCCCCCTTTCGCCACGCCGCATGCGAACCTTCGGAGGCTGCAGAGACAGCGAAACCTCATAGGCGGCAGCCAGAATTCCCCAAGCGCCTGAGTGGCGTTCAGCTGGGAACAATTTGCCACAACACTCCGGTGCCCTAATCTGGGACAGACCCAAGTTAAAGTGGCCAGTGAAGCTCAGAAACTGGAATACCTGACGGTGTAAATAGGTACCTGAAGTGCGTGGCATTGAGCAGTAGAGGGAGCTGCTTGTCTCCCGTAGGGTCTCAGCCGGACTGTTCACTGTTGGCCTGTGACAAATAGTGAAGGTCCCTGTGCTGTGGAGGATTATGGGTGTTTGTGAGCCTGAGAGGCAGCCCCGACTGCTTTCCTCTGCTCCCTGTCCTGCTCAGCCTCTTCCTCTGGTGGTGTGATGTCTTCTGCCCCTGTTTCCCCTTTCTCTGATTGTCTAAAGGACCTACCGAGGGGTTGGCCTTGGTGTGGGAATCGAGTAAAGGGGTCCCCTGGGTTCTACGATGCAAGGGCTGATTAGAAGAGGCCCTAGGGCAGTACGTTCCCTGCAGGGCAGAGCAAGGCCAGTGGGATTTGGGCAGAAGGGAGGGGCTGGAGTGGCCTTGGCTGGGCCTGCACAAGAAAATCACTAATGGGAATAGCAGCTAGAACCAGCGGTGGGGAAAGCCGCTGGGTATGGAGAGTCATCTTCCATTCTCTCCGAACCTGTGTCTTGGCTCCCCTGGCAACATCCTGGGAAAAGGCGCAGACCTAAGAAAGCGAGTGGGGAAGAAGTAAAACATCAGGGTCTCTTTCCCCATCCCCTGTGGGAAAGAGAAACAAGCAGGAGAAGGGCAGACTTCTCAGATCCACAGGGAGGGGGAAAGGGAGGGGCAGAGCAGAGATCACCTGAGATGGGCTGAACTCATGTCGAGAACTCTCAACCCTGCCAACTGCATAATATCTAGCCACGCTTCGGAGGGCATACAGATCAGGCGAGGCCAGCACTGCCTTTTCTTCCTCTGTTGCCTGCTAAGAGCGGTTTGAATGGTCCTGCCCGCTCTGCCTAAGTTTCACCTTCTTCTTGCTCCCTTTATAAGGCATTGGGGTGCCAGGTGATTGACAGGCCCCACTGGCCTGTCAGAATGGCCTGGAGGGGAGGGAGCCAGGAAGCTGAGGACCCAGCGCCCTGCTCCCAGCTTTACGCAGCTGGCTGTAAGTGTGTGTTTACCGTTTACGGTAGTCATGCCGTATTGCAGCGCTGCGCAAGGGAGCTTCAAACTCTGGCTGGCATCATAGCACAATTCCAACACAGCAGTAGGAGGAGATTGAAGCAAGGCTTTGGGCTTCCTCTTGGACACACCTCACCAGCTGCATCTGCAGACTTCTTCCACCTCCGCTGACTTTACCTCCTGAAAGTTTGATGGGCAGCTGACGGCTGTCTTAATTAAGCATACAATGCCTGTATTTAAAGACGCACTTGGGGCCTGTTCTTCTCCCCCCCCCCCCACTCCTTTCACGTACCAGCAACTTTCAAACACTTCCTGCTGTGCCTGCCTAGAGGAGGTTTCAAGCCTCATTGGTCTGTGACGTGAGGCGACTCTGGGAACAGATGGTATTGGGGGCTGGAAAGGGCAGCGGCGGAGAAGCCCGGAGGAAGGTCTGGCATTTGGGAGAGGATCGAATGAGTTCTTCACACGCTGCAGTCTCTTCCAGTCTGTGTCAACATGGTGCCTCACTAGAAATTCTTCCAGAGTGTCAATAAACCCATGACTACGAGAGCAGCTGGTGTGTTTGGGTGTAAACTTTGTCAAGGACCCGAGGGTTTGGATAGGGCCCAAGAGGATGTTACTGATAAATTTGAGTGCTGTAGGAGAAATTGACAGATGCTGAAGGGGATCTAGCAAACCCCACCCTAAAATAGCACGGGAGACTTTGGAGCAGGCTAGCCAAGGCTTTGGATGTACAGTGGTACCTCGGGTTAAGTACTTAATTTGTTCCGGAGGTCTGTTATAATAATAATAATAATAATTTATTATTTGTACCCCGCCCATCTGGCTGGGTTTCCCCAGCCACTCTGGGCGGCTTCCATAGAAACCAAAAAACACTAAAATATCATACATTAAAAACTTCCCTGAACAGGGCTGCCTTAAGATGTCTTCTGAATGTCAGGTAGTTGTTTATCGTTTTGACATCTGATGGGAGGGCGGGCGCCACTACCGAAAAGGCCCTCTGCCTGGTTCCCTGTAGCTTTGTTTCTCGCAACGAGGGAACCGCCAGAAGGCCATCGGCGCTGGACCTCAGTGTCCGGGCAGAACGATGGGGGTGGAGACGCTCCTTCAGGTATACTGGGCCAAGGCCGTTTAGGGCTTTAAAGGTCAACACCAGCACTTTGAATTGTGCTCGGAAACGTACTGGGAGCCAATGTAGGTCTTTCAAGACCGGTGTTATGTGGTCTCGGCGGCCGCCCCCAGTCACCAGTCTAGCTGCCGCATTCTGGATTAGCTGTAGTTTCTGAGTCACCTTCAAAGGTAGCCCCACGTAGAGCGCATTGCAGTAGTCCAAGCGGGAGATAACTAGAGCATGCACCACTCTGGCGAGACAGTCCGCGGGCAGGTAGGGTCTCAGCCTGCGTACCAGGTGGAGTTGGTAGACAGCTGCCCTGGATACAGAATTGACCTGCACCTCCATGGACAGCTGTGAGTCCAAAATGACTCCCGTTCTTAACCTGAAGCACCACTTTAGCTAATGGGGCCTCCTGCTGCTGCCGCGCCGCAGGAACCCGATTTCTGTTCTTATCCTGAAGCAAAGTTCTTGACCTGAAGCACTATTTCTGGGTTAGCAGAGTGTGTAACCTGAAGCGTATATAAACTGAAGCGTATGTAACCCGAGGTACCACTATATTCTTGAAATACAAGCAGGTGAGCCCGGACTCCTAGGACGGAAAGGTCAATACTACTGAGAAGGTATAACTGAAGCTTAGTGGAGACAACTCCTCTGATCAGATTAGATCAGCTGGAGGATATAACTAATTCAAAAACTATTGATGTTGCAGAAAAGAGGGGGAGGTGTGTTGTGTTTTTTAAAGTGTACCGCTACAGGGAAAGATGAGCAGGGTAGCCTGTAAAGAGGAACTGGTAAAACAAAATTAGCGAGAAAGAAATAAAAGCCACATTGTGGCTTTCACAGCCCACTGAACCAAGGAAAGGATGGGGATGGTGAAACAAATTACAAGGAAACGTTTCAAGGAAGCAAGACTTTAATTGACTTCAACTGCTCCGATATTTGCTAGGCTTCAAGCTCTACTAACCAGGGAATCGCCCAACAAATTCCTGCCAGACCTTGCTGACAACAACTTCCTCTTCCAGAAGGTGGAAGAATGAATTAGGGGGGTTGACTGTCCTTGATCTGAATTAATAGGGAAGAGTTAGTCAACGAGATGCGAGTGGCAGGAAATTTGGGGGGGAAGTGGCCGCAAGTAATGATGGAACTCGTCGTTTTGTGTAAAGCCCAAAGCTAAGGATCAAATGTGTGCCTTGGATTTCGGGAAAGCTGATTTTGTTTTGAACAAGTTCAGGAAAATACGACATAGGATTTGAGTGCCAATGTGGTGTAGTGGTCAGAGTGTTGGACTGGGACCTGGGAGACCAGGGTTCAAATCCTCACTTGGCCATGAGGCTCACTGGGAAACCTTGGGCCTACTTCACAGGGTTGTAAGAACAAGGTTGTTCACCACCTTGAGCTCCTTAGAGGTAAAAGGCGGATACAAATGCAATAAATAAATTCCTCAGCTAGATAGGGACAGGAGTCAAAGTTGGGCGGCATCCTCCGGAGGAGGAGTTACCAAAGGCACAATCTCAAACCATTCCAATGAGAGAGAATGGCGAGGCATTTAAGAAAGCCAGGGTGGCCGCCGCAGCTTAATGAGGAGCTGGAAATAGAGAGCACGTGTTTGAGAAGTGTAAGGAACGACAGGTAACCAAGTAACCAGGTGAAAAACCTAGCCTGTAGGGCCAGTGTCAGGAAAGCTAAAAGCTTGGAACAAGCCGAAACAATGGGAAGAGCAATGGAAAAGGGCTGTTTTCATGTGCATTTGGAGCAATGGTTCAATTCCTGCTGCTCAGTATGGATGGTGAAAGGTGAACTGTTTTCCCTGTCTTCTCCCTTAAGGGAAACTCTGTCTAATCTTAAATAGAAGAAGCGTGTAATAATTTATGCCAGAAGGGGAAAACAGTGGCAGGTAGCCCTGCTCTCTTTTCATTGGAAGTCCTGCATTTTTATAAAATTGTTAATAAAATTGTTACAGAGTTTAGATAAATTAGGTAAGATTTTTATAGCACCTTTTTGTTTTGTTAAGTTTTAGAATTTTGTGCGGCCTATGTATTTGATGGTCTTCTTGTCCCCGATCTGACGGAGCAGGTTTCAAGTCTCCTCTGAACTAAGGTGTGGGTGGGTGTTAATCCTAAGGTGTTTGGGAGGGTTGTACACCTTGTACATGCAGAGTCCCTCTGTGCCTTTGATATCCCGGCTAATGTTTAAAATTCCTCCAGTATACTATTCCTTTCGAGGTAGCCTGCTTCCAGGAAGTCCTCTGAGACAAGGTTGGAAGAGCTGGGTATATTTAGCATACAGGAGACTGAGGGACACTACAGCGTTCTTCAAATACAGTGGTACCTCGGGTTAAGAACTTAATTTGTTCTGGAGGTCTGTTCTTTACCTGAAACTGTTCTTAACCTGAAGGACCACTTTAGCTAATGGGGCCTCCCGCGCCACCGCCTCACAATTTCTGTTCTCATCCTGAAGCAAAGTTCTTAACCCGAGGTAATATTTCTGGGTTAGCGGAGTCTGTAACCTGAAGCGTCTGTAACCCGAGGTACCACTGTACTTGAAGTGTTGTCGCATAGATAAGGTCAAAGACTTGTTCTCTAATGCCTTAATGGGCAAAACTGGATCTCAATGCGATTAAGGTACAGAGGTGTTTTGGTGGAAAACAGAGAAAAACATCTTGCTGGAATAGCAATTTGAACACACACGCATACGCATACACGCTTCCTAAGATGCTGGGATCTCGACCTGCACTTCGTCAGGTTTCCTGCTATGCATGTTTTTACTCTGCATGTTTTTGATGCTTTTGAATTATGGTGCTGGAGAAGACTCTTGATAGTCCCATGATGGGCTGCAAGAAGATCAAACCTATCCATTCTTAAGGAAATCAGCCCTGAGTGCTCACTGGAAGGACAGATCGTGAAGCTGAGGCTCCAGTACTTTGGCCACCTGATGAGAAGAGAAGACTCCCTGGAGAAGACACTGATGCTGGGAAAGATTGAGGGCACAAGGAGAAGGGGGCGACAGAGGACGAGATGGTTGGATAGTGTTTTCGAGGTTACCAGCATGAGTTTGACCAAACTGCGGGAGGTAGTGGAGGACAGAAGTGCCTGGTGTGCTCTGGTCCATGGGGTCACGAAGAGTCGGACACGACTAAACAACAACAACATGTTTTTACTCAGAAGTCCACCCCACTCGGGTCAGCATGCAGAGGATTGGGAGCCGCAAGCAGGTGCAGAAAAGCTCTCTTTAAAAGAGTAAAAAGCAATTATTATTTGTTTCGAACATATTCTGAGGATCTCATCTGCGTTGCAATAGGAAAGGATGTTCCGATGCGAATTCCCTGCGTGCATTGTAGCATAAACGAAGACGTTTAAATCAAATGTGCTTCCTTATCTCATATACTTTTATTTATCGTGGAGGGTGAATAAGAGCAGACAATTAATAGAGCGCTCCTCTCCAGCCCGTCTCGTCTTCCATAGTACCCTAATGTTGACCTTAGGGGCTGCAGCTCATGGTTTTACAAACCGTAGCGGATAAAAACTAAATGACTCCTGGAGAAAGGGACCCCCCCCCAACTTTAACCCCCCCCCGCGATAAAATTCCTCCCCTGCCTGTTCCATCCCTAAATCAGGCAGCCCAGAGCGCCGCGGTGTGTGAACGTGCGCGCTCTTGCGCTGCGTATTTATGAATGGAGCGGCGGCGCTGCCTTCTCCTCCTCCATCCAGCCCCGTTTCACTTCGGTTTAATCCCGTCGCCAGGCAGCTCCCGCCTCCCGAGCCTCGGATTGGCTTCGTGCGGGCTCCAGCTCCGCCCTCTGGCGGTGACATCGCCGCTGGCTGGAGGGCGAGCGCGCACAGAGCTGGGGAGGAGAAGGCGGAGAGGGGCGCGACGACGGACGCCTTTCCCCCATCTCGGCTGGCGGCGGCGGCGGCGGGGCGCGGAGGACCCGAGGGAGCCGCTGCCGCGCACTCAGCTCACGAAGCGGGACAGCCCCGGCGGAACCGGCCCCGCAGATCCCTCCATGTAAGTAAGGAGGGCGTCTCGGGACTGCGCCGCCCGGGGACAGATTGGAGACGGATGAATGGGCGGCTGGCGGCGGCGTTGTCTGTCTCCCTGGCTGCAGCCGTGCGCCTTTCTCTGCCTGCTGCGCCCGCGCGCCTCTACCGCTCCTGAGCATGCATGCTCGCCCGGGTGCGGGTAGGGAGGTCGGTGTGGATCTCAACCTGCACCCCGCCAGATCTGCGCTGTGTGAGCCTTGGCTGCCTGCATTTGCCCGCGCGATTTACTTCTTCTCCTTTTCCTTCCTCCTATGGTGAGCTGTCGTTGCGCGTGTGCCTTGCCTGCCACTCACTCCGCAGCACATCATCTCGGCACTTGGCCGTTTCTTTGCACCTGCTTGAGGCTCCCAATCCTCGGCATGCTGGCCCGAGGGGTAGGAGTGTAAACATGCAGAGCAGGATCAGCGTTGTGCAATCCTTCCTCTCTCTCTCTCTCTCCCGCTCCAAAAGGGATCTGCATAATCGCCTGTGCGAATGTGTGTCCGGTGCGTGGAGAGGGTATGAATGGCTCGAACCTGTGTGAATAGGTGCACAGGTGTGCCTGAGTCGCCGCGGCCATTGTCTGCGCAACGCTCTGCACTTCTGCCTGCGTGTGATTGTATCTGACCCATGCACATACTTGCGCACTGTGCATGCCTTGGAGCAGGATGCCATGTCTGGAAGGGCTGCGTAAAAAGTGGCACATGCCTTTCTCTGCCTCTCTGCAGCTGGGGAGGAGAGACACGTTGCCAAATATGCCTGCCTCTGCCCCGGCTCTCCGTCTGCACAACCTTAAAAAAAGATAAATGATGCATGTCTGAGTGAAGAAATGGGCATAGGTCTTGCTCTTCCCTGTGCATTGATGTGCGCTTATCTCCAAGCCAATGTACATGTGTCGAGCCATGGTGATGCTAAGCGTGTGGTTATCATTGTCATCTGCCTGCATCTGTCTGTGATGTTATGCAATTGTTTTGTAGGCATGAACCTGTCTCTTTCCATGTGAAGGTACAAGTGCATATGTGATTCTACCCGTGTGGCTGTCTCTTTGCCCACTTGTTGAATGTATTTGTTTCTGTTGATGCCTGTTTCCATGTAGCGGTTGTCTTCATATGGGTGAATTTAGGATCTTTCCAAATGATTCTTTAACGCTCTACCTTTGCAAAGCTCTAACCCATGCAGACAGACAGACAGACAGACAGACAGACATAATATATACTGGTATATATCCTTTTAATACCTGTTGTGGAACAAATGGGGGGGGCGACACTTGTTGTAGAAGGGAGAGCTGAGAAAGTGGGATTTTTAAAAATTAATATATAAAAAGGACACATACTACCAATAATAAGGGAGGGAAGCCCATTTAGCCTCTTTGGGCAAGCCAGCCTTCTCCATCCAAGTATTGCTTCTTTTTTTAACTCATTTCTTCAAAATTCAAATCACACTGCTTTGGGTGTTTGGTGAAAACAGGATTCTTCCACTTTGTAGCATTATTACGGATAATCTGCTATAATTGCACACTCATCATGGGCACTGATTGGACTGTGCTGATGTCGTGTTTTCTCCTTATACACACATACACTCCCCCACCATATACCATTTAAAAAACTCCTCTCACCTTCCTTTTCTGGGGGGAAATAATAATTGCGTACCTGAGGTTTTTTTTTAATACCAGCACAGATGATTCATCTAGCGAGATTAAAAAATAATAAGAATCAGGCAGATTTCCAGTTGCTCCATTCCACTCGGTGCTTCCATTCATGGGCAGCCTGTTAGCCACTGCAGCAGCCTCCCTTTCTGCTTCCTCCGGATACAGGCAAACAGCAGGGTGGCACTTTTGCATTGTACCTCCCTGCCGTCACCCCTGTCCACCACACTCCTACCCCTAAAGGGGAACATGCCGTCAGCAATTTCTGCTGCAAACAATTAGCACGAATGCTGCAATTGGTGGGCAAATGGGGCACATGAGGGGGTGTGTGTGTGTTGGTCTAGAATATTGCATTATCACTGGCTCTGTGTGTATCTGTGTAGATGACCCCTATGCCTGGTTCTGTAGAGGGGTGTGTGCCCATCTGTTTACATCCCTGCGATGATGGCATTTGCCTTGGGTAGCGCTGAGTCTCTTCCTGCCTGCCTCTTCTGCGTACGCAGTGCTCCATTTACCAGATACAAAGGTTTCGATGGAGAGTTTATTGACGTCTCTGGCCTTCCCCTGTGGCTTGGTCTGAAAATACAGGGGGATCTGAAGCCCAAGACGTTGTTGAATTACAACTCCATTTTCACCCCGTTGTCCATGTTTACTGTGGCTCATGGAAGTGCAACAATATCTGGTGGGCCACAGGTTTCACATCCCTGGGATGGGGATGCAGTAGAGTAGCTACAAGGGAAGCAGAGTCTGTAGTTCCATGTTAAAGTCCTTGCATTCTTCAATCCCCTGCAACTCCAGTTCCTTTCTTTTTTTAAATGTCAGGCAGTAGGGTTCTGCCTGAAACCTTACAGAGCGGTTGCCATTCAGAGAAGCCAGGTCCTTGTCTCTTAACCTTGTAGCAACTTGTAGGGTATGAATTGGCAGGCAGCAGCCGTGTTAGTCTGTTGGAGCAATGTGAAACACAGAGTCCTGTGACACCTTCAAGACTGGCACCTTTTCCATCAGATGTCGCTGCCCACCTGCCAGTTCTTCGTATGCCAAGCTATCTTTAGTTGCCTGCAGTGCTGTTTTGCTAGAAAAAGAGGTGCCAGAACTCACCACAAACTCCTCTCTTGTTCTCTTATAGTGACAACCTCGCACCAGCTGAGATGTGCCAGAACTGAGTTCCGGTGAGTTCTGGCCGGAAAAACAAAAAAAAAGCCCTGGTTGTCTGGCTTGCCTTGTCTTTCTTACTTTACCTAATGTAAAGCCTGATGAAGCGGACTTTACTCCATGGTCGTTTATACCATAATAAAGCTTGTTAGTCTTTAAATTGCTGCCATACTCTTGGTTAAAGGTAGCGTTGGTCAACTGGCAGCCTGAGATCCCAGTTTGTCCCCTCCGGCCCCCTGCAGCAAGATCTCTGACCCAGTGGTGTCTCTTTGCATTCCCTGGGCATGTGTACTGTTTTCTCCTTAACCTCTTCCTCCCCAGAGTGATCAACAGCAAAAAAAATCTCTCTCTCTCTCTCTCTCTCTCTCTCTCTCTCTCTCTCTCTCTCTCTCTCACACACACACACACACACACATATACAGGTTTGATCCAGAGAGTTGCAGGGTTCTCCACTTCTTATGCACTTCAACTGCTCTCTGTTATGTGAAAGCCAAGAGACGTGCAAAACAGTTGTTATTAACTATCGGGCAGAAGGGGAGAACTCTCTTGCCTTTGCCTGTGCCTTGGCTTGGCAGGACCAGGTGATTTAACAAATTACATATCCCCCACCCTATGAGAGCATCCTGGATTTGTCTGCATGCTATTCAGGCTGCCTTCAAGTTGTCTCTGTTTTGCAGGAGGGATTCAAGCCCATACCCAAAACGTAGATTTGTGCAATTAAAGCGAAGTAAACCACTCTTTTAGGGACGCGGGTGGCACTGTGGGTTAAAGCACAGAGTCTAGGACTTGCCGAACAGAAGGTCGGCGGTTCGAATCCCCGCGACGGGGTGAGCTCCCATTGTTCGGTCCCTGCTCCTGCCAACCTAGCAGTTCGAAAGCACGTCAAAGTGCAAGTAGATAAATAGGTATCGCTCTGGCGGGAAGGTAAACGGCGTTTCCGTGTGCTGCTCTGGTTCGCCAGAAGCGGCTTAGTCATGCTGGCCACATGACCCAGAAGCTGTACGCCGGCTCCCTCGGCCAGTAAAGTGAGATGAGCGCCGCAACTCCAAAGTCGGTCATGACTGGACCTAATGGTCAGGGGTCCCTTTACCTTTACCTTTTAAACCACTCTTTCACCCTAGTACAACAAATCCATTTTCCCCAGACTTTTTGCACATGGACACAAGCACACGTTGGGAGAGACTGACACATTTCCACTGTGTAATGGTAGTGGAACCAGTATGTTGGTCCTTCAGCACTTGCTCAAGTCAACATGGGACTAATAATAATAATAATAATAATTAAAAATATGCTGACCACCGGTGTAGGCTTCAACTCCAGGCAGCTTTGTGAAGAGGAATCTGCAATTATACAACACTGACTCATGAACACCAGACCCTTCCATGTTAAGCTCTGTAGGTGCTGCGCTTGGCTTGCGGTTCAGAGTTGCATTTTGGCACTTAGCTATCTCGGCTGGATGATTCCGCACTTAGGTTGCCTGGGGCATAGTGCTGCTGTTTCTCCTGGTAGGAGGAAGTGTCGTTCGATGGCATCATGTGTCAAATCATCTAAATGCAGGCTGGTGTAAAATGGGCTGTTAATGTTGCCATTTTTATAACGATAGCCATGACGCAAATATTTCTGCCCAGGTGGGAGAAACCTGGCTATATAATGAAGAGATGAGGAACGACTCACTAAAATCACCCCTGACCATGCTAGCTAGAGCTGGTTGGGAGTTGCAGTCCAACAAGAACATGTGGGGAAAAGTCCCGCATCCCTGATATTAGAGGGCAGGGTGTCCCTTTGGAGTTTGGACAGCATTGGTGTGGGTCTGGCTCTGGCTCTGGCTGGGGAGCAGTTAGAATTGCTGGATTAGACCAATGTCCCATGTAGCTAAGCATTCTGTTGTCACAGTAGACAACTAGGTGCCCTTGTGAAGCCCCCAAGCAGGACAGGCGTGCAACCACATTCTCCCTACTTATGAACCCCATCTTTGTTATTCAGAGGCATATTGCCTCCGACATAGCAGGTGGCGCTGTGGTCTAAACCACAGAGCCTAGGGCTTGCCGATCAGAAGGTCAGTGGTTCGAATCTCTGCAACGGTGTGAGCTCCTGTTGTTCGGTCCCTGCTCCTGCCCACCTAGCACTTCAAAAGCACGTCACCAACGACCAGGAGCATGTGGGCACATTTAAAACTAGTGCGCCAGCTCCGCCTGTTCCTGGAGATGTCTGCTCTGGCCATGGTGACAGTTACACCCTGTTTGGATTTATGACACAAGAGAGGGCCTTCTTGGCAACTGCTTTCCGATTGTGCAATGCCCTTCTATGACAGGATAGCCTGTCTCTCTCTCTCTGCTTTCCTTTTGCTGACAGGAAAATACTCTTTCCCCCCCCTTGTTCCGACAGGCCTTTTGGCCACTAATTGTCTGTTGTGGCAGGGTTTTCAGTGTTATACTTTTATTTTTCTTAAGTTATAAGTGTTCGCAGTGCTTTTAAATAGAGTTACTTATTCAATTGCTTCCTAGTATTCATATTTCTTGCATACGTTCTTAGTTATATCTGTTTTCATTTATGTCGTGAGCTGCCACAGATCCTCTTGCCTCTTTAACACCTGTGTTGTCCACCCAGAACCAGACAACATATTAAAGAAAGACTCATGGTACAGACCCCCTGAAGTGGTACAGTGGAACCTTGGTTGTCGAACGTAATCTGTTCTGGAAGACCGTTTGACAACTGAGGCTCAATGGGTGGTCGGAAAATTCAGTTGAGAAAATTGAGAAACGTGCCTCAGAAGCCGTTCGACTTCCGAAGTGTGTTTGAAAACAGAAGCAATTACAGTGGTACCTCAGGTTACAAACGCTTCAGGTTACAGACTCTGCTAACCCAGAAATAGCACCTCAGGTTAAAAACTTTGCTTCAGGATGGGAACAGAAATCGCACGGCGGTGGCACAGCGGCAGCAGGAGGCCCCATTAGCTAAAGTGGTGTTTCAGGTTAAAACAGTTTCAGGTTAAGAACGGACCTCCGGAACGAATTAAGTTCTTAACCCGAGGTACCACTGTACTTCCAGGTTTTTGGCGTTCGAAAACTGAAATGTTTGGCTTCCGAGACGCTTGGAAACCGAGGTTCCACTGTACCAGTTCAGAATTGCATGTTTTGAATGCTTCCCTGTGCTTTTAACAAACCTTTCTTTCCCCCTCGTGGAAAGATAACATAGCACAGCCTTCACCAACCTAGTGCCTTACAAGTAGATGTTTTGAACTACCACTCGCATCAACCCCAGCAAGGGTGGGCCAAGAACAGGCCTGCTGGTGTCAGGCCAAGTGGTCCATCTATTCCAGCATCTTGTTCTCACAACCTCTGGGAAGCCAACAAGCAAGACCTGAGCACAAGAGTTACTGTTACTGTCAGTTACTGTTTTCAGCAACTGATATTCAGAGACTCTGACAATTGGAGAAGGATAAAGTAGCGTCACTTTCCCTCTCCATCCCTAACATGCCGACTTTCCCAGGGAGGGAGAGAAGATACGACCTAAACCGGGAAGAGAACAGGGGTACAAATCTTCTCTTAAAAAAAAAAGAGGACAAACATCCTAACCCCATTTGACTGGGTGAATGCTACAGAAATAAGATTTGACTTCCTCCCCCCGATGTGCTTCTGTCTGCTACAGTGAGCAGAGCTGTTTTCACTTCAGAAAACAGAGCCAAGAGGAACTTCAGGCGGCCTCACATGACTCGGGTGAATGTGGCCTTCCTTTGGAGGAAGGGAACAGCATTACGTAATTCTCTTCTTAAAATGTTTGCGAACAGTAGATCGCATCCAGCGTTAAATCATACTTTGAGTAGGCGCTTGGGAATGAGTGGGTATGACTAATTTAGGTCCATTAATTTCAGTAGGTTTCCTCCAAGTACAACGTAGGCTGCATTATCCACTATATTTTTTAGAGCACATTCAAAGCACATTCTTTCCCCTCGAAGAATTATGGGTATTGTAGTTTGTTAAGGGCAGCTGGAATTGTAATTCTGTGAGGGGAAAATGACAGTGCCCAGATTTCTCTGAGGTAAAGACTGTACCTTAAATGTGCTTTTAAGGTATTAGTGTGTACACAGCCTCAGTAGGCTGCAACCCAGTAGATTTTATTGTGTGTTGACTGATAACCTAGAGCTCCTCCAGGCAACATGTTTGTTGAGCATTAATCCTGATTTGCTTGTGCGAAGCAGATATTAGAAAATGCCCAGTCTTTATTGATCTGATTTGTTTGCAGGGAGCCATTTTCACCTTGAATTGCTTGTGCAGCTTCTCATTAATGTCTTTCCCATCACTTTCCTAACAGCAAAAATGGCCAGTCTTTAACAAGTGTGTTTATTGTGCCAGAGTCGTGGAACGTTTTAGTCCGCTTCAAGTGCGCAAACCCAAGTGCCTGCTATGCGATGGAAATCCCTCCTTGAAAAGACTGACATTCTGGAGGCAGCCCTTGTCTTCAGCATCAGGCATAAGGAGCAGAAGTGAATCAGAGGCCTTGTCCACACTTCCTCCTCCGCTCCCACCGCTTTCCCTCGGAGAAAGCTGCTCTTTAGCACTCAGTCAGAGCAAATGGCAATTCGGGTTTTCTCCGGATTGACGTTTTCTCCGATTTAGCACTAAATGCTGGGTTTTCTGTGGGAAAGGTGCGGGCGGAAGCGGAAAACCACTCAGGGCACAGGGCAAGTGGGAATGCGGATGAGCCCAGAGCAAATCTTTCAAGGGAAATGGACACCCTCCGGCTTAGCCTTTCCGGAAACCTCCAAATGCTGCCCACTTTAAAGTTCATTTGAACACGGTAGCTCACGTCGCAGCACGAAGGCTAGGCCGTAAGTCAGCCTTTGCCAACTTAGATGTTGGCTGAGGAGAAGTTGCACTCCAAATCATATCTAGAGGGCATCAGGTTGGAGAAGGCTGCTTTGAGGGTGTGTGGGTGTGTGGTGCGCATGAGAGTGCAAAAGTAGGGGCAAGCCTGGCCCTTTGGGAGATGGAGGTTGAGGCAGAGGAAGGAGCTGTGTTTTCGGTGTTGCAGGAGCTACAGCTGTTGTCATGGCGACAGCTGCAATGTTACCAAACAGGCTTAAAAGCCTGAGCAATATGCTGAAGGGCACAAAAGTGAAGAGGAACTGGGAAGAGGGAGGGTGAGATGAGCTGAAGCAAAAGAAGCCCTTGTGTCTGGCCACTGTACCCACCCCACTGCCCCCTCCTTGAAAGACTTTGCCAGGGGGAGCCAATATGGTGCCTCTTTCAAGATGTTGGATTATCAACTCACATCAGCCCAAGAGCCAGCAAGGCCCATGGTCAGTGATGATGAGAACTGGAGTCCAGAGAGATCCAGAGGGAGGGCACTATCTTGCAGACCCTTGGGCTAAGCCTTTGGGGGGGGAGACTCTATAACCTGAATTCTGAGGTCCCTCTGTAAATCAGTTAATTTTAAACTGAGCTGCTTCACCAAAGATGATATACCAGCCTTCCTGGACATTGGTGACCTCCTGATGTTTTAGACTACATCAGTCCTGAGCATCAGCAATGGTTCCTGTGGCTGACGGAAAACGGTAGGCCAAAAAAATCTGGCTGGAGAAGGCTGTGGCACATCTTGGGTTCCGGATCCCAGCTTTGTTGATGCTGAGCAGCTGAACAGTGTGAGAGCCTTCTGCTGGAAGGCGGCAGGTGAACTCTCTTCCTTCATATGCATGGGATGTGCAAAACCAAACTGAAGATGTAACACTCCTGCAACACTCAGGTTGGCCCCTGTTTGCTCTCCTCCTAGGCAGTGCTTAGCTCCAGGAAAATTCAATAAACACACGAGGCGTAACCGGCTGTGTTCTTCAATAAATAAGGTATACTATTCATGTATCAAATCATAAATTTCAACGGAAGTAACTCGTAAAGTTCAACAAACGAACAAAGCAGAAGACCCAGTGGATCAGATCATTCTCTAGTCAGTTCATGCATAAGGTCTATCCGTGTAATACATCGGGTTACATACGCTTCAGGTTACATATGCTTCAGGTTACAGACTCCGCTAACCCAGAAATAGTACCTCGGGTTAAGAACTTTGCTTCAGGATGAGAACAGAAATCGTGCTCCGGCGGCGCAGCAGCAGCAGGAGGCCCCATTAGCTAAAGTGGTGCTTCAGGTTAAGAACAGTTTCAGGCTAAGAATGAATCTCCGGAATGAATTAAGTACTTAACCTGAGGTACCACTGTAGTGTCTATTCCACCTGTCTGTTCATAAGGTCCAAACAATCCACATGAAAGGTTGTAGCAGTTCCACAGAATCCTTTCACAGAGTCTAAGACAAGGATTTCCGGAATATTGGCCTTGTTTCACCATCCTGGGCTTCATCAGTAGTTAAAGCTCATATGTGATATTACAGGACAGTGGAACTTATGGCATAGTAGTAGCTACTACTACTTTGCGGTCCTGTTCTAATGCCGATATCCCTGTTCTTCCTCTCTAGGCCCTGAGTTTGCTCCACCTGCCTGCCCCTCTGCTCTGGGACAGCTGGGCACAGGGCAGCCCAGAGGTTCAGCCCGATAAGAGCCATGCCCTTGGAAGAGGAGGAGCCCAGTTGGAAGAAACGAGCGGAAGATATCCGGGAGATCTATGAATTCCGGGAGGTGCTGGGCACGTGAGTCGTTGTTCGTTTGTTTATTGCATTTACATCCCACCTTTTTCTCCAAGGTGCCCGTGGTCCCCCCCCCCATTTAATCCCCACGACAACCCTGTGAGGTAGGTTAGGTTGATAGGCAGTGGCTGTCCCAAGGTCACCATCTTCAGCGATGAGTAGGGATTTGATTCTTGGTCTCCCAGGTCCTAGTCTGGCACCCTAACCACTACACCACACAGCCATGTGGTTATTAGGGATATCTGGGTGAGGGCTGCTCCTCTAAGGCAGGGGATTTACAGTACTTTATTTTCATGGAAACCTCAAGGCCCACCAACTTGAGCCAGGTTCAAAATAGCAGCTTGTTTTCTTCATTTTAGTTTTCTTCATTTTCGGGAAAAGGGTGCCTTTGTTGTTCTTTCTGTTATTAAACAATTGGAAGGACCCTTGTACACCTTCTGCAAATCTCCAAGCAGTAGATGCTGCCAGCTGATGTTCTAAGAGCTTGTTTTCTATCATCACGATTCCAAGGCTGTTAGCCTAAGCTAATTGACCTTGTCTACATGAAACAGGAATTAAAAAATGCTTCAGAGTCACACTGGTTGCCATGGTTTACTGTGGTGGGAGTGAGTTTACCCTCCCCTGGGGCCTCATGCTTCTCCTCTGACACAGCTGCAAGAAGGGGCTTGGAATATTTTGCGTCTGCTTTTTTAATTTTGTTAACCACATCTTGTGCTTAACCTTAACTATGGTTTGTTTGAAAGCAGCCAACTTCAAGCAATAGCTTACGAAGCTGTCTCGTTTCACCAAGCCATCGTTAAGATTAGCCACAGTTTAGGGTTCGAGCATAACAGTGATTGCGGTTAATTGAAATTAGAGGCCTCCATTCGTCTTCGCTTGGCTATGCTGGATGAGGAAGAGAGCACATGAAGAGAACAGGGAGTGTTAGGCTCGTTCTTGTCGAGATAAACCATGGCTTATAATGATATCTAAACACAACCACTTCCTTATATTTTGTGCTACACTCATGAGAGATAATAACCCTAGTATTGTTTATCTGATCAGTTTTTGAAAAATGTGTTAAGAGTCCATGAGGCGGCTGCTGCTTATTGATTTCTGCCTTGTGTTCCACTTGAGCAGGGGAAGCTGGCTGATAGCTCATTTCCTGTTTGGGGACTTCCTGCCATGAGAACAGGGTGCCACACCAGCAGGGGCTCCTCTTCGGTTCTTAACTTCTCATGCCCCAGTAGGAGACTGTCTAAAATGTAGGAGCCAGGTGTAGGGTGAGATGCAGGGTCCAGGCTCCACTAGTGGCAAACGTCTTCTCCCCTGCCCCATCCTAAACTGCTGGGCACACTCCACCTTGAATTTGTACCAAGGCTGGGCCAACAGGTGGCGAATGCGCTTTGGAAACCTGTGGCCTCAAATATTAGCACAGGGCTCAGTCAATATTGACAGGAGACCTGGGCTGCTGCTGAAGTATGTGGCCAGTCAATAGTACCCTATTTTTTATTTTTTTGCAAGGAGGGGTTTTTACCTCAGGTAGCACATGCTCACAGGTACTACCTTAAGGTTTTCAAGGTTCAGGTCTGGCAAGTAGCGAGGGCTCTCTGTTATCTAGGTAGCTATTTTCAGCCTCTCCTTTCTCCAGTACCATTGGAAGCAAAGCAACTCAGCTATCTGTGTGGGTCTTCATGATCAACAGCAGAATAAATGAATGAACTTTTCTGTTGGGCAAGAAACAAAGCGAAAGCCTTTCTCTCTCCCCATCCTGTCCCCCACTTCCTTATATGTGTCCATATTTTCTTCCAACGTGGTTGTGATATAAGGCAAGGATAGAAAGACTTCGTGCTTGAGAAATCTAATTGGGTGTGGGTGTGTTTTATTTATTTAAAAGCCTTTTAAAATTGCTTTACATTATATATTACGTTATATCTATCTATGTATATATCTATATCTATCTATATCTATATGGATAGATATATGGTGTGTGCTGTGTATGCAGTTGTTGTTGTTGTTTAGTCGTTTAGTCGTGTCCGACTCTTTGTGACCCCATGGACCAGAGCACAGCAGGCACTCCTGTCTTCCACTGCCTCCCGCAGTTTGGTCAGACTCATGCTTCGAGAACACTGTCCAACCATCTCGTCCTCTGTCGTCCCCTTCTCCTTGTGCCCTCCATCTTTCCCAACATCAGGGTCTTTTCCAGGGAGTCTTCTCTTCTCATGAGGTGGCCAAAGTATTGGAGCCTCAGCTTCAGGATCTGTCCTTCCAGTGAGCACTCAGGGCTGATTTCCTTCAGAATGGAGAGGTTTGATCTTCTGGCAGTCCATGGGACTCTCAAGAGTCTCCTCCAGCACCATAATTCAAAAGCATCAATTCTTCGGCGATCAGCCTTCTTTATGGTCCAGCTCTCACTTCCAACCACAACTACTGGGAAAACCATAGCTTTAACTATACGGACCTTTGTTGGCAAGGTATGCAGTATGCAGTAAACACATGCAATTTGAATGGCTTTAAAAAAGGAGTAGACAAATTCACTGAAGCCCAAGACTATCAATAGCTACAAGGCACAATCTTCTACTTCCACTGTCAGAGGCAATACGCCTCTGAATACCAGTTGCTTAGGAATTGCGGGTGGGCAGAGCGCTGTTAACCTCATTTGCAGCTTGCAAGCTTCCCATAGGCATCTGGTCAGCCACTGTGAGAACAGGATGCTGTGCTAGATGAGCCATATTAGCCTGATCTGGTAGCCTCTTTTATATTCTCTATATAACAGCAATATCCATTAAAACAGCAATGCAGCATAATCTCAACGAAAGAGTGCAAAAGAATAAAAACAAGTAGAATAGAGATTTGTGCACAAAAATCAGGGTCCAGTCTTATGGGTCAGGGGAAACCCTGGGCAAAAAGGTAAGCCCTTTTATAAAATGTTCAAGGCAACTGGTGGTGGTGGTTCATGTAGGGCAGAGGGAAGAACTTCAAGATCTACAAACCAGGGGTGGATGCAGGATGATGGCACAGGGCATCTTCGAATCAAGAGTTAAGGTGCCACAGAGCACACGCTTGGTTCAGGAATTTGCTGTCAGGACCAGAACTGAGATCACTGCGTAGCTCAGTTGGTTAGAGCGTGGTGTTGATAACACCAAGGTCGCAGGTTTGGTCCCCGTATGGGACAGCTACGTATTCCGGCACTGCAGGCAGTTGAACTCATGGTCCCTTCCAGCTCTACAATTCTATGATTCAATAATAATAATAATAATAATAATAATAATAATAATAATAATAATAATAAATTTATTATTTGTACCCCGCCCATCTGGCTGGGCTTCCCCAGCCACTCTGGGCGGCTTCCAACAAAGGTTAAAAATACATTAAAATGTCACACATTAAAAACTTCCCTGAACTGCCTTCAGATGTCTTCTAAATGTCAGGTAGTTGTTTATCTCTTTAACATCTGATGGGAGGGCGTTCCACTACCGAGAAGTCCCTCTGCCTGGTTTCCTGTAACTTTGCTTCTCGCAATGAGGGAACCGCCAGAAGGCTTTCGGCGCTGGACCTCAGTGTCTGGGTAGAACGATGGGGGTGGACACGCTCCTTCAGGTATACTGGGCTGAGGCCGTTTAAGGATTTAAAGGTCAGCACCAACACTTTGAATTGTGCTCGGAAATGTACTAGGAGCCAGTGTAGGTCTTTCAAGACCGGTGTTATGTGGTCTCGGCGGCCGGCCCCAGTCACCAGTCTAGCTGCCGCATTCTGGATTAGTTGTAGTTTCCGGGTCACCTTCAAAGGTAGCTCCACATAGAGCGCATTGCAGTAGTCCAAGTGAGAGATAACCAGAGCATGCACCACTCTGGCAAGACAGTATGCGGGCAGATCTCAGCCCTTTCTCCCTCTCTCTCTCCACAACCTCCCCCCGTCATAAAGGGCAATGAACCTTAGCCCTGTGGTCAAGGGCTGTGTCTGACAACTCAGGTGGAGCTGCCTGGCAGCAAAGGAGCTCAGACTGGCTGGCTTGCAGAGTAAAAGGAGGCCAGCACCCCAGACTGGCTAAGACACCTAAGCGGGATTAATGTGTTAATTACAGAAAGAATTAGAAGGTGAGAGCTCTCGCAGAGGTCACCATCGTCCAATCTCTGGAGGAAAACTTCTCTGGCTCCTCACAATCCATGTGGGGTTCTTCTCCTGCAGGCCTCTGTGTGACAAGTCATGCCACCCTCCCTAAGTTACCAGTTTAGTTACCAGGTGTTGATTTCTGCTAATAGAGTCAGGAGGAAGTGGGAGTAGCCAGATAGGACAGCAGGTTTCGCAAGCCATCATATGAAGTGGCGTAACTTTGTTTTTCATGAGAACATAGGAAGGGTCTGGTCTAGCATCCTGTTTCCCACAGTGGCCGGTCAGAGGCGCCTGGGAACCTCACAAGCATGGTGCGAGGGCAATGGCCTGCTCTTGAAGATGCTCCTCTAGCAGCTCAGGGAAGGGCCGAAGTTCAGGGGGTGGGACATTTGCTTGTATGCAGAAGGTCCCATTTTTTAAAAAAATGTATATATACATTTTTATTAGTTTTTTTAACGTATCATTTCCAACAGTCATATAACATAACTTCTTATCTTATACAATGTTTTGGACTTCCGTCAACACCTCTGATGATTTTTCATTCTTTATCACTTATTCTGCATTTCTTAATTCCTCTATTACTCTTAATTATCATTAACTAATCATTCTCCTCATAGTCTTTCTTGCAATATTTCAAATAGTCCTCCTTACAAAACTTCTTGCAATCCTACTAGTGTAATCTGTTCGTTACTATTACATTTCAAATAGTTTGTATATTTACTCCAGTCTTCTAAGAATCTCTGGTCCCGCAGGTTTTGAATCCTTCCTGTTAATTTATCTAATTCTGCATAGTCCACAGAAGGTCCCAAATTCAACCCCTGGCCAATCCAGGTAGGGCTGGGAGAAACTTTTGTTTGAAGCGCTGGGGAGCTGCTGCCAGTCTCTGTGTTGAGTTGGATGGCCAAATATGTACGTAACTCGTATCCAGGCCCTCCTCTGATTGTGTGGAGGTAGTAGGTACCTATCATGTGTACCCACCGATAGCCTTATCCTCCTACGAATTTTCCTGGACCATAAAAAGCAGCTGGCAGGTGGAGATTCTCTGGCGGGTCAGCAGGGCTCACTGGCATATGCCAAGTGGCATATGGTGCCATGGAGGGGACGGGGGCTGCAGGTTGTGAGCTGTGTCTGTCCTCGCAGCAGCGAATTCCTCAGAACCTGCCTCTCCCCATCTCTCCTTGGCTCGGGCCCCGAGTGCCGCTTTGTACAGATAACAAACCCTTTCCTTCCTGGCCAGAGACGGAGCCCATTCGGCTCTGAAATTGTGCCATTTCCCTGCCCTC
The DNA here is from genome assembly GCF_964188315.1 of Podarcis muralis. NCBI lineage: Eukaryota > Metazoa > Chordata > Lepidosauria > Squamata > Lacertidae > Podarcis > Podarcis muralis. The sequence goes on from NC_135656.1 coordinate 104,897,231, forward strand.
TCTTATCCCCTGCCCTAGATGGGGCTGAAAAGCCAAAGGGCTCTAATCGCAAGAACCAGCGATAAGCAGGGAGGGGAATATATAGATAGTGCCCTTTGTTTGCCAGCTTGTGTTCTTATGCTGAAAGTGGCACAGCCAAGGCCAGCCAAGAAACCAGGATGGTGTGTGTGTGTGTGTGTGTGTGTGTGTGTGTGTGTGTGTGTGTGTGTGTTCATACACACCTGTGCAGTGGGACACCACCACAGAAATACAGGCTTTAGAAGCTCTCTGCTCAGGTAGAAGGGACCATGCCTCTTGTCTCCAGATCCTGTATCACTCCTTACCAGGAATCTGTGGCAATTCCTCCTATTATAGCCCAATCCTCACCCTCCTGCTGCCCAGATTTCACTGAACTACGACTCCCAGGCAGCATGGACAGCGGCCAGGGTGCCAAGCTATGAATCCCTTTCCCTTTCTAATCCATCTGTAGATCCTGGAGGACTTGGCTAGATTTGCTTTTCCACGGGTGCAACCTGCGCGGTTCTGCTTTTAAACTCACCCCCTACCTTGCTGGAACACAGTGTGCCCAGTCTCTGTCTTCTTCCTACCTGGTGCTTCCTCCCAAATTCTTTACCTAGCGCTTCCTCCCTTCCTCCTCTCACCCCTTTCTTCCTGGCACATTCTCTCCTGCCAGCCCGGTTCCATCTCTCACACGCTCTCCTATAAATAGCTGAAATTCTGCAGGTTGCTGTGGTGACAGAGGCTGGGTGAGAGATCCAGCCGGGTGTGATGGGGAGGGCCTGGTGCTCGCAGGATGTCAGGTCAGAAGATGACAGGGGCCTTGCCTGCACACCCCCACGCCCCCTCTGTGTTTATGGGTTGGCTTCACCCCATAGCTTTCGCTGTCTGGAGTTCCATCCATGCCGTATTCCTGTGCACGACGTTGAAGTTGCTTCCAAGTTCCTTATTTTGCACGTGGCTTTAAAACACATCTCAGTCAGAAAATGTAAGGAACTATATGCCCCTGTGTGGCGATCACACAGGGCCCCCGTATGTTTGACGGTCTATTGACCCTGTGCCACCACTGTCATTGCGTTCTTCGCTGCCACCAACCCGCTTCTCCTCACGGGGACACACGGGAGTCCAGTCAGTTGGTAACATTAACAAATAATCAAGTTTATTTTATAGGCATGAACAAGCTTATGGTTTCAGTTAATTTTTCTTGGCGGTTTCTTCATCTTAGTTCCTTAACTGTCTTATTCGTTCCTAACAACTTCAAGCTGATTATCCCAACTAACTATCTATCTGACTCCACCTAACAGTTCCTCTCACTCTCTCACCACACAACTTGACCAACCCACAGACTTACCGTATTTTTCGCTCTATAAGACGCACCAGACCTTAAGACGCACCTAGTTTTTGGAGGAGGAAAACAAGAAAAAATATATTCTGAATCTCAGAAGCCAGAACAACACTGCGCAGCAAAAGCAGCGATCCTTCTTGTTGTTCTGGCTTCTGGGATAGCTGCGCAGCCTGCATTCGCTCCATAAGACGCACACACATTTCCCCTTACTTTTTAGGAGGGAAAAAGTGATTCTTATAGAGCAAAAAATACAGTAGATCCTCCCTCTTCCTTCTTCAACTCCCAACTCTCAACTGACTTTCACACAACTCCCCCTCTAACCCTAACTCCTCCTATCAGCTTCCACTGGCCAATCACATCACACTCATTTTAACCCTTTCCTTATGACCCACCTAGGAGGTAAACGCCACACCCTGAATTCCGAAATAAGCTTGGGTCTGCTGCATCATGACGGGGGGGGGGTGACTCTTCAAGATCCGCAGTCATTTCTCCCAGCCAAAACACTTGACTTTATTATTTTTATTTATAAAATTTGTATACTACAGTGGTACCTCTGGTTGCGAAGGGGATCCGTTCCAGAGGCCCGTTCGCAACATGAAAAGAGCGCAACCTGCAGCGACACGTCTGTGCATGCACGGGTTGCGATTTGCCGCTTCTGTGCATGACGTCATTTTTGCGCTTCTGCACATGCGTGAGTGGCAAAACCCGGAAGTAACCCTTTCCAGTACTTCCGGGTCGCCGCAGGACATAATCTGAAAGAACGTAACATGAAGCGGACGTAACATGAGGTATGACTGTACCCTTCATCCGAAGATCTCTGGGCGGTACACAGCATAAACGTGTGCTGACCCCGAATGAAAACGATAAATAAGGAAGTGGGCATGTGTACCCCAATAATCACCTTTCGGCCACCCCTGTTGATAGACACCTGTACCTACTGGAGAGTGTCTTCTATAAAATGGCCTTGAAACCGCCAGGCCCTCTGAACCAAGGGATCTGCATACCTGGCTAAGAATGGGACAGGCCTGCTGGGCTGGGCTGGCCTGCTCCGCTGTCTCATTTCCCTCCCCTCCCCTTCTGTTTTCCAGAGGTGCCTTCTCCGAGGTGGTCCTGGCCGAAGAGAAGTCGACTCAGAAGCTGGTAGCCATCAAGTGCATCGCAAAAAAGGTGTTGGAAGGGAAGGAGAGCAGCATCGAGAATGAGATAGCTGTGCTACACAAGTGAGTGGCGCTCCCTCTCGTCCCCCACCCCTCCCTTTGAGAACAGCCACTGCTGGGTCAAACCAAAAGTCCTCCACTCTGGTCCAGTGACCCCGTCCAACAGCCCCTGGAAAGCAGAGCAAGGTGGAAGCAGCCATCCCATCCCTGCTTACTCCCACATCCCCAGGGCATGCTTGCGCGGCGTTGAGAACAAAGCAATGGCGCTTGCAATAAGCTACCTGAACTAGTGGGGGTGGGGTGATAGACAGAAAGGCAACTTGTTCTTCCTTCTCCTTTATTCCTGTTCTTTTAGTAGCTACATGTTGGTAGACCACATGACTTCCTCGCAGGCTTTGCTTCCTTCTTGCTCCTTCTCCAAGTGTCAATGCCAGTATGAGCTAGCAAGGGCTAGTTCTTTATAAGTACAGTGGTACCTCGGGTTACATACGCTTCAGGTTACATACGCTTCAGGTTACAGACTCTGCTAACCTGAAATAGTGCTTCAGGTTAAGAACTTTGCTTCAGGATGAGAACAGAAATCGTGCTCCGGCGGCAGCAGGAGGCCCCATTAGCTAAAGTGGTGCTTCAGATTAAGAACAGTTTCAGGTTAAGAACGGACCTCCGGAACGAATTAAGTACTTAACCCGAGGTACCACTGTAAGCTGGAACTGAACTGAACAGCAAACAGCTCAGCCAGCCTGCTTTTATAGGCAGCCGGCTGTCAACATTGTAACAACAACAACCCAGGGTTTATTGCCTAAATTAACTGACGTGGACCTGAGTGAAAACTATATACACGATACCCCTGGTGGCCAGGGTGAGAACTTCAATACATAACAGGGTTGGTGTTACCTTCTTGTCTGCAGCTCGGCCACTTGTAAAACCTATGCTTAGAATGGCTTTGTTGGCCATGAGGAATAAACCCAAAGTTTTCTTTATGCTTTCATACAGCACCCTAATAATAATAATAATATTAATAATAGAAATAATAATATATTTCTACCCCACCCTCCCTGGCGAGGGCCAGGCTCAGGATGGCTAACACCAAATATAAATTATAATAAAACGTAATAGAAAAAAAGAAAAAAGAAAACAGTTAATTAAAATATGGCTTAAAATACAGCTTGAAATGCAGCCTCATTTTAGTAGTAGCTCATAAATCAAGACCATAGAAACATCAGATATTCACCCGAGCCAGCTATCCATGCTGGTCCTACATGGGCCAGCAAAAAAGCCAAGGGAAAATTTATATACCAAATCCTATATAAGGGGTCAGAGTGAGTCCAAGCCAAAGGCCAGGCGGAACAGCTCCGTCTTGCAGGCCCTGTGGAAAGATGTCAAATCCCACAGGGCTCTGGTCTCTTGTGACAGAGTGTTCCACCAAGTCGGGGCCAGTGCTGAAAAGGCCCTGGCCTAGTTGAGACCAATCTAACCTCCTTTGAGACTCAGGACCTCCAAAGTGTTGTCATTTGTGGACCTTAAGGTTCTCCGTGGGGCATGCCAGAAGAGGCGGTCCCGTAGGTACGTGGGTCCTAGGCCGCATAGGGCTTTAAAGGTCAAAACCAGCACCTTAAACCTGACCCTTTACTCCACTGGGAGCCAGTGCAACTTGAATCTAAGGAGCTGCCTTAGATGCATGGAAGGGACTACAGCTTATCCGTGTCCCGTTTTCATGTGCCAACACAACACTTTTCATATTTCTGAATGTCATGCACAGCCATGCACAACTCGGGATTTGCTTTGCTCTTGCAAAATGTATATACAGTGGTACCTGAGTTTTTGAACGTAATCCATTCTGGAAGACAGTTCGAGTTCTGAAACATCTGAAAACTCAATACAGAAGCCTGAATTCGGAAAACTCAATACAGAAAGCGCGTGGCATCTTCGACTTCCGAGGCTTGTTTGAAAACGGAAGCATTTCCTTCCGGCGTTTACGGCATTCGAAAAGCAAAACGTTTGTCAGCGGAGACATTCGAAAACCGAGCTACCACTGTTTGTCCTGCAAAAGCAATGAATGTTGGTATTGGGCTTGGAATTCAGGATCCCAAATTTTTCCATTAAAAAAAAAAGCAACTTTCCAGCTGTTCTGGCTGCATAGGTAGGGTTGAAAAGGTATAGCTGCTGCCTGCTGAAAATGAAGGAGCCCAGTGAGATTGTGAGCCAAGTTTGTTGGCAAAAAATAAGGTGAGTGCTCATCTGAATATGACCTCAATGGGAGTAATTAATGCTGCTTGCCTTGGTTTGTGTGAGTTCAGCTGCAGAGAGGTCTGCGCATGAATGCGCCCTATGTGCAGGGAATCTCTCCCCTCATACATGTGGCCTGCCAGCCTGATCACATGTCAACAGCTCTTTGCTTCATCTACATGGGCGCATAATTTCCTACAACTGATATCTGGGCCTAGGATATCAGCCTTTCTGAAAATAGTGCTGGTTGGCACTGCACAGTGTCTCCTTGTGCCCGGAGCATGCCACGTTTTCGTTCCTGTGACTCTCTCATGTTCAGCGAGGGCAACTAATCTATGACCTCTGTCACGAGCATTGGAGAGGGAAATTCAGGAGAAGTGGCTGCCACATCTGGAGTCTCCCATTACAGAGTTGGAACCTGCACTTCCCATCCTCTGAGTACAGGGGTGGAGAACTGAGTACAGTGGTACCTCTGGTTAAGAACTTAATTTGTTCTGGAGGTCCGTTCTTAACCTGAAACTGTTCTTAACCTGAAGCACCACTTTAGCTAATGGGGCCTCCCACTGCTGCCACGCCGTTGCTGCTCGATTTCTCTTCTCATCCCGAAGCAAAGTTCTTAACCCGAGGTACTATTTCTGGGTTAGCGGAGTCTGTAACCTGAAGCGTACGTAACCTGAAGCATACGTAACCTGAGGTACCACTGTACCCTCCACATGTGACTGAACTCCACCGCCCATCATCCTTGACCATTTGCCATTCTGGCTGGAGTTGATGGGCATATAATGCAGGGCACGATGCTCGTGAGACCCCCAGCTATCTGCCATTCTATTATTATATTATACATATACATGAGCACATAAAAATTATATGCAAATTTGTGCCTTAGCAACAACCCTGGGCCACAGGGTTTCTGGGTCCAAAGCTGTGAGTTCTGGGGTGTCAGGTCCAACAAAACGAAGGCAGGTTCTCCCAACCAGCCCAACATCAATGACCATAATGTGGACCATTGAAACTGGGAAGTGGGACGCTCACTCAAAGGAAGTACAGTGGTACCTCGGATTGCATACGCTTCAGGTTACATACGCTTCAGGTTACAGACTCCGCTAACCCAGAAATAGTACCTCGGGTTAAGAACTTTGCTTCAGGATGAGAACAGAAATCGTGCTCCGGCGGCCCGGTGGCAACAGGAGGCCCCATTAGCTAAAGTGGTGCTTCAGGTTAAGAACAGTTTCAGGTTAATTACGGAACTCCAGACAAATTAAGTTCTTAACCTGAGGTACCACTGTACTCGGTTCTCCACCCCTGTACTCAGAGGCCCCGTTAGCTAAAGTGGTGCTTCAGGTTAAGAACAGTTTCAGGTTAATTACGGAACTCCAGACAAATTAAGTTCTTAACCTGAGGTACCACTGTACTCGGTTCTCCACCCCTGTACTCAGAGGCCCCGTTAGCTAAAGTGGTGCTTCAGGTTAAGAACAGTTTCAGGTTAATTACGGAACTCCAGAACGAATTAAGTACTTAACCTGAGGTACCACTGTATTTTCCAGGAACTAGTGAGTGATTTCTCAAGGAACCCGTTTCAATAGTGACTCTTCTGCTTAAGGCAAAAGGGTAGGGAAGAGGTGAGGTTAAAGGAAAGAGCTTCTGTACACATAAAAAGTGACCGTCTCCTACTAATAAAAATCAGCTCTAGAATATGATCTGGGTGTTAAGGTTGCTTCCGGAGTTAGCCTGGAATTGCTACCCTTTGTTCATTCACTTTTTATGGAGGATCCAGATGACATCATTCCCCAATTATTGCAGTCCCATGGCTTACTTTTTTCTTTTCTTCAGACTTGTTTTGTTTTTAAATACTAGGACAAATATAGTATATATAGAGCAAAAACTCCAGCAACAGCCTATCCAGTGCTGTTGAGCCTTTTTGGGGTGACTTTAATTGAAAGCTTCCTGCTGACCACTTCTGCTACTATGTTCGCTACTTCCTCTTGAGCACGGCAGTGGGATCACTGATGACTTTCCCTTGTCCTTTAAAGGTAAAGGTAAAGGGACCCTTGACCATTATGTCCAGTCGTGGCCGACTCTGGGGTTGTGGCGCTCATCTCGCTTTATTGGCCGAGGGAGCCGGCGTACAGCTTCTGGGTCATGTGGCCAGCATGACTAAGCCGCTTCTGGTGAACCAGAGCAGCGCACGGAAACGCCATTTACCTTCCCGCCAGAGTGGTACCTATTTATCTACTTGCACTTTGGCGTGCTTTCGAACTGCTAGGTGGGCAGGAGCAGGGACCTAGCAACGGGAGCTCACCCTGTGTGGGGATTTGAACCGCCGTCCTTCTGATCGGCAAGTCCTAGGCTCTGTGGTTTAACCCACAGTGCCACCCGCGCCCCTTTCCTTTAATTGCTGCCTTAATGTTGGCTTCTGCCCCTGTGTCTGTGATGTTGGGAGGCTTCGATTACTGGCTTCCTTTCATTATTTTCCTCTGGGTGGGATTCATCCAAGCTTTTGTGTGCAAGGAAAGAGGTCTGCTTGCACAACAGGAATCCCTGCCCCTCCTCCCCTTTTGTGCCCCCCCCCTAAAGCTGCTCTATGGGGTGAACCCCTGAGTAGGTTTAGGTATTGCCTGGAAGGGAAGGAATTCTCATTGAACTAATGGACCTTGTTCTATGCTTGTAAACCCCACTTACCGCTATGTTGAATTCCACCTCCTCTTTCTTTCTTTCTTTTATACCAAATTGCTATAGATTATTATTTCAGCAGTGAAGGAGGACGTGGCTTTCCTTTGTCACCAAAAACAATGGCTGCACATTTAAATGGGCAGCTCACCCACAATCCCCTATGAATTTTCATGAGTCTCCCCTCCTATAGGTTCTTCTTGACTACTACCAGTGACATCACAAGTGAGTGACACAGATCGGTACCTTTACAAAATTATTTGTTTTTTAAATCTTTTGAAGCCGAACCACTCATTTTAAGCCCTCTTCAAAACAAAGCTCCACCTAATGCCTGCAAACTGGCCTGCGTGGCAACACCCTGCGTTTCTTAAAAAATATAATACTTCTTTCTTTCTTTCTTTCTTTCTTTCTTTCTTTCTTTCTTTCTTTCTTTCTTTCTTTCTTTCTTTCTTTCTTTCGTATATATTTAAATAGCTGTTTCTGGCTTGTGTGCTCATTCTTCCCAGTATGTAATATATACACAGTGGTACCTCGGGTTACATACACTTCAGGTTACGTACGCTTCGGGTTACAGACTCCGCTAACCCAGAAATAGTATCTCGGGTTAAGAACTTTGCTTCAGGGTGAGAACAGAAATCGTGCTCTGGCGGCGCGGCAGCAGCAGGAGGCCCCATTAGCTAAAGTGGTGCTTCAGGTTAAGAACAGACCTCCGGAACGAATTAAGTACTTAACCCGAGGTACCACTGTATATAGCATTTATTTGACCCTTCCCATACGTTTCTTCAGTCAAGTACTTCACATACATTAGCTCGGGAATTCTTACAACAACCCTGCAATGTAGATTTTGCTATTATTCCCTTATTGTAGATGTGTGTGTGTGTGTGTGTGTGTGTGTGTGTGTGTGTGTGTGTGTGTATTTGTGGGGCAATGGCCTGAGGCTGAGAGCAGTAGTTTGCTTAAGGGCACCTGTTGGGTTCACAGCAGAGGCAAGATTTGATTCTGGGGATTGTTTGTTGCATAGCTCTGTCGCACAGCAACTAGCTTATCACCGGGACATTATCTCTCTGTTTCTCTCTCTTTTAAAGTAGCTTGTCAGCCTGTTCCTCTCAGGCAGCATGAGGAAACCTCTGTTTGGCCTCCCAATATTGCTGGACTACAATTCCTATCATCCCTGACCATTGGCTGTGCACTCTGGGACTGGTGGAAGTTGGAGTCCAGCAACATATGGAGGGTCAAAAGTACCCCATCCAAGTTGTACAGTGGGGACCCTCAGGAGAAAGGATGTTGCACAGCCGGTGCTGGTTGTGGCCAACGCTAGGAATAAAATGGGTGGGAGTTGCCACCTGCGCCCCCACCTCCTTGGTTTTGAAACGAAGGTACAGGCAACTCCCCACTTGCCTATGTTTTATTTGTGTGCAACTGCATACACCACCAAGAAATAAATAAATAATCCGTCTCAAACTTGGAAGTGGTGGGAGAGAGCTGGAAAGTTCTTGTGGCTCGCAAGGAGACCCTCCCCAGAGCCCGAAGAGGATGTCAGTAGAAGAAGAAGAGTTTGGATTTGATATCCTGCTTTATCACTACCCTAAGGAGTCTCCAAGCAGCAAACATTCTCCTTTCCCTTCCTCCCCCACAACAAACACTCTGTGAGGTGAGTGGGGCTGAGAGACTTCAGAGAAGTGTGACTGGCCCAAGGTCACCCAGCAGCTGCATGTGGAGGAGCGGAGACACGAACCCGGTTCCCCAGATTACGAGTCTATTGCTCTTAACCACTACACCACACTGGCTCTGAGCCAAAGGCCAGAAATAAATGTTTAAAATGCTTTTTAAAAAACCACACACACACACACACACACACACACACACACACACTCTTATGATCCAGATTGGCGCAGGGAACTCTCGCTGCTACCCTGCTCAACAGCTGTTGGGCAAGAAGCTGTATTGCAGTGGGCTCGGATGTGCTGTTCCTTTCCCCTTTCTGGTGATCTGGAGGCAAAGGGACCAAATAAAAGAAAAAGAGCATGTAAAAACAGGTGTTTAGAGCTGGCACAGGCAAACTCGGCCCTCCGGGTGTTTTGCGACTACAATTCCCACCATCCCTGACCACCGGTCCTGTTAGCTAGGGATGATGGGAGTTGTAGTCTCAAAACATCTGGAGGGCCGAGTTTGCCTGTGCCTGGTTTAGAGGATGCTCCCCACATGCTCATATCGCTTATGGGTGGGGCAGGGTGGAAAGTAACCCCACGCATAAGTTGCCTCTGCCATGGGGTCTGTGAAAATAGGCTTGCCTGACAGAGAAGCTGAGAAAGCAAGCCTTTCAGGCTAAACAAGGCAGAGTGATGATAATCCACGGACCTCTTGCTGAAGGAGCTTCTCTTTCTCTTGCAGGATCAAGCACCCCAATATTGTGGCTCTGGATGACATCTATGAGAGCGGAGGACATCTCTACCTCATCATGCAGCTGTGAGTTGAAGGCTGGGAATTAGAGGAGTCCCAGCTACCAGCGGCCGGGGGTGTGTGTGAGCCTGGCAGCATTGGTGGAGCTTGTGGGCAGAGCTTACCCTGACCACCCTCTTCCTGAAGGGGTCTCTTGAGGAAAGCAGACCTCACCTGTGTTTTGCCTCCCCAATGTAGGGTCTCAGGCGGGGAGCTCTTTGACAGGATTGTGGAGAAGGGGTTTTACACGGAGCGAGATGCCAGCCAGCTCATCCGGCAGATCCTTGACGCTGTCAAATACCTGCATGACATGGGCATCGTACACCGCGACCTCAAGGTAGGGGCATGTACCTGTGTGGGGATTTCTGTCGTAGCCGCCTCGGGGTTAAGATGTGCGTTTGCACAACTGTCTGTTTGCTGAAGGCCGGACTAGACAATTCATCCTTTTAGCAGTTGCTTGGGTGGCCTTTCCAAAATAAAAATAGCTGGCAATTTCCCTCTGCTGCAGTCCTTGGACTAGGACCTTGCTATGGCATAGTTTGGGGGGCTTTAATCCTTTGTCTCTTGCTGCTGCTCCAATTCAGATTGGGGGGCCCATGCCCCGCTCTCCAAGAGTTGGAAGGAAAGCTTGTGTTTGCCTCCTCACATCCCATGCCCAGTCTGGACTGGGATCACAGCAGGGGCCAAAGTCCCCCTTATCCCCTGCCAAAGCCTCAGTCCAAGATAGGGGGCGCCCCATACCTGCTATTCATTTGCTAGTTGGGGTGAATAGCATCTTGACTAGTCTGGTCCCTAATCTGCTGTAGGACGTGGGTGGTGCTGTGGGTTAAACCACAGAGCCTAGGGCTTGCCAATCAGAAGGTCGGCGGTTCAAATCCCCACGACGGGGTGAGCTCCCGTTGCTCAGTCCCTGCTCCTGCCAACCTAACAATTTGAAAGCACATCAAAGTGCAAGTAGATAAATAGGTACCACTCCGGTGGGAAGGTAAACGGCGTTTCCATGCGCTGCTCTGGTTCGCCATGCTGGTTAGTCCTGCTGGCCACATGTACACTGTACGCCGGCTCCCTCGGCCAATAAAGCAAGATGAGTGCACAACCCCAGAGTTGTCCACGACTGGACCTGATGGTCTGGGGTCCCTTTACCTTTACCTTAAACTAGAAATACAGCTTTTGTATTTACCAGTCAAGTATTAAGAGCTTACTTCCGCCATTGTCTTGTGGTTTAAGACCTAAACAACATGTAGTTTTTGATTAGATCTCTTTCCTGTCCCTTGAAAGCAGCCTTGGAGGCAAGGGCGGGAAACTGAATTGGGGCTGCAATGAAGAGGAGGGAGATTATAGCCTTCTTCCCCACCGCCATTCATTGATGCAAATCATTCCTTCTCCCCACAAAGTTCTCATAGCTGTGGAGGAGCGAGTGGACATTCATTTATTGTGCCTGTCTGCATTTCACCCTGTGAGCCTCTTCTTATTCTGCAGATTTTGGGGCGGTTAAATATGATCTTGCTTTCAATACTGTTATTACCTGCCTGTAAACATTTTGGGGCAGACATAACACTTCATTTCCTGTCGGCGTGTGTCCCGTAACGTCCTGCTGATATCCTGTAACTTCTTATGCCACAAATTTCCTGGGCTTTATTCTTTCCCTCTTTTCTTGCCCCATAGCACAGGATTGCCCCTCCAGATGGCAATAGCGTGGTAATGCCAGGGAAGCGTTGCATAACAATTTACAAAGCAGGATGATGTGTGGATGGTCCGGTATAAATCCACTGGAAGTGCACTGTTATTTTGTCAGTGACACATTTCAGAATACAACACCCCACAACACACACACAGTCTGGGCCCTGTGTTCAAGAGCAACTTCAGGAAGCTATGTGGAAAGAGTGATTTTTGTACCAGAGAATTGTTGTGGGAAGGTGGGGTTAAACTCTCAATGTCTGCTGAGAAAAACATTAGGAGAGTCCACTACTCTCACAACATGTTGATTTTGTCCCTTAAAGAAGTTCCAATTCTGGGATAACTGGTCCCGTAGTCGTGGTGGAAATGGTTCTGAGCCCTCAAAGCTGAGGACAGGATACAAGTTGATAATCAACATGCAGAGACAATGGAGAGCTGTTCAAGTAGTCAAAAATAGCATAGGAACAATCCCAAAGGAAAAAGACTTACATAAAAATGGGAATTCTTCTTTAGGTCAATACTGAACGCCTCAAATTGAAGGTGGGTGAGTTAAGAGTGTGCCGTGTTAAGAAGAGAACAGGACACAGTGGGAATATTAGAAACAATTGGATATTTATAATCCATGGATTTTAAATCTGTAGAAAGAATTCTATGGGAAGGGAGTGCAGGGTGTGGTGGTTTTCCAAGTCAAAGGAGGACCCTCTTGGGAACAGTGACCACAACACCATCAAATTCAATATATGGGTGGGAAATTGCCTAGAAAATGCAACACAGGCACATTTAATTTTGGGCCTGGGCATCTATAGCAGCCCAATGATTTAGGCTGGCACTGTTTTGAATGAAACTCTGCCAATAGTTGATTGCTCTTTTGGATATGTTTTGATTTCCCTGTGAGCTTGGCAACCGTGTGCTTACATATGTACATAACATACTGCTGTTCGCCTAATTTTATTTTACGGAATGGACGGCACAGTTTCGCTTCATGTTTTCTTCCAGAAGTGGGGTCACAAACACGGTTCGTGGCTCAATTGAGGAAGTCTCCTTCCTGACCTTTCTTGCTCTTTGGCCTTTTGAGGCTGAACCACCATATGTTGTTGCTAGCTCCAGCTATGAAAAATACAAATCGGGATGTTGTTGCCGCTAGCGAGCGGGGAGGAGAGAATGGCTCTTTTCACCTCGGCTGGCTCAGGACAAAGAGAGAACAATTTTTCCCAGTATAGCACTCCTTGGATCATTCAGCGAAAGAGGGAAGAGCAACAAGTTTGGTGGCTGTTCATCTCTGTGCTCCAGCACCTTGCTGTACTCTGTCGTACACTCCGCCTAATGGTAGGGCAGGCCCTGTGGAGAATTCTAGGGTGCGTGCTCAGTTCTTGCAGTATGCCTGTCTGGGCCTCATTGATGCCCCAAATGAACTAAGAGTGCATTAGAACACCATCTGTACTGCCCAATGGCTGCATGGTGTCACAAGGGAAGGCTAGCAGTGCCCAACAAGCCAACTTTCATGGAAGCTGCTTTGCCATTACTGATCTCATTTAGTATCCTCTCCTAGTCCTCTGCCAGTCTGTGCAGCAGATTTTGACCAATTGCCTTATTGCAAACTTTCCGGTTTTGCACGTTTCTGTGTCTTGGGAAAATGGATGGGCTGCTTTTTTCCTGTAGTAAGACGGAGCTGTTCCGCCTGGCCTTTGGTTTGGAATCAGTCTGACCCTTATGTTTCCCTCCCCTTATGGTTTTGATTTATGAGCTACTTTTAAAACGAGGCTGCATTTTAAATGGCATTTTAACCTGTATTTTAAATTGTGTTTTTTTTTCCCCTAGTATGTTTTTACTGTAATTTTACTGGTGTTGGCCGCCCTGAGCCCGGCTCTGGCTGGGGAGTGTGGGGTATAAATATTATTATTATTATTATTATTATTATTATTATTATTATTATGTGCATGCTATTGATGATAGATGGGACGCGGGTGGCGCTGTGGGTAAAAGCCTCAGCGCCTAGGGCTTGCCGATTGAAAGGTCGGCGGTTCGAATCCCCGCGGCGGGGTGTGCTCCCGTTGCTCGGTCCCAGCACCTGCCAACCTAGCAGTTCGAAAGCACCCCCGGGTGCAAGTAGATAAATAGGGACCGCTTACTGGCGGGAAGGTAAACGGCGTTTCCGTGTGCTGCGCTGGCTCGCCAGATGCAGCTTTGTCACGCTGGCCACGTGACCCGGAAGTGTCTCCGGACAGCGCTGGCCCTTGGCCTATTGAGTGAGATGGGCGCACAACCCTAGAGTCTGTCAAGACTGGCCTGTACGGGCAGGGGTACCTTTACCTTTTATTGATGATAGAACTTTGAAAGCTTGCACACTGCTTTGTCACATTTGGTTGGCCTCTACTGCCTTAGTACGGATCTACTGAGAACCATTTTTTCCCCTGTTGGGTGATGAATTCCATGCATCTGTGTTCTTTTGGCCATGGCTGCAACCACATCCTCACATGTCTCAAAGTGAACATTTGCTTCTCCCATTGCTTGCCCACTTGGATTAGCGCATGGGTTTTGGAACTGAAACTTAGATGTCTTATAAGAGCTTAAGAAGAACCCGCTGCATCAGGCCAATGGCCCATGTTGTCCACCATCTTGTCTTCACCATGGCCAACCAGATATCTGTGGCAAACCCATAAGCCAGACTAACAAAGGCACTGTTTCTTTCTGCAGTTTCCAATAATGATGATAATAATAATAATAATAATAATAATAATAATAATAATAATAATTTTTTATTTATATCCCGCCCTCCCCAGCTGAAGCCGGGCTCAGAGCGGCTAACAACAATGAAATAATACAACATTCTAAAATCATTTCATTATAAAATTAATTCAAATCAAATTGATGGCAGCCATTGGGCTCGAGTTCTATGAGGATTACAGAAAGAGAGAGGGGGTCAGGCTGTGCCCTGGCCAAAGGCCTGGTGGAACAGCTCTGTCTTGCAAGCCCTGCGGAAAGATGTCAAGTCCCGCAGGGCCCTAGTCTCTTGTGGCAGAGCGTTCCACCAGATCGGAGCCACAGCCGAAAAAGCCCTGGCTCTGGTTGAGGCCAGCCTAACCTCTCTGTGGCCTGGGACCTCCAAGATGTTTTTGTTTGAAGATCGTAAGTTCCTCCATGGGACATACCAGGGGAGGCTGTCCCGTAGGTACGAGGGTCCTAGGCCGTATAGGGCTTTAAAGGTTAAAACCAGCACCTTAAACCTGATCCTGTACTTCTGTACAACTGCTATTCAGAAGCATTACTGCCTCCAGCCATCATCTTCTCAGCTTTCTATTTTGATTTTGGCTTCCATTTCAGCATATATGCATCATGAACTCTGTGTTCTAGGCCAATTGAGATTTTGGGGGAAACTATCCCCAAACCCAGGGACGCGGGTGGCGCTGTGGGTAAAAGCCTCAGCGCCTAGGGCTTGCCAATCGAAAGGTCGGCGGTTCGAATCCCCGCGGCGGGGTGCGCTCCCGCTGCTCGGTCCCAGCGCCTGCCAACCTAGCAGTTCGAAAGCACCCCCAGGTGCAAGTAGATAAATAGGGACCGCTTACCAGCGGGAAGGTAAACGGCGTTCCGTGTGCTGCGCTGGCTTGCCAGATGCAGCTTGTCACGCTGGCCACGTGACCCGGAAGTGTCTTCGGACAGCGCTGGCCCCCGGCCTCTTGAGTGAGATGGGCGCACAACCCCAGAGTCTGTCAAGACTGGCCCATACGGGCAGGGGTACCTTTACCTTTACTTTATCCCCAAACCTGATGTCCTGGGTACTGGATAAATCAATACAACCACTTGAGCAGCCACTGAGTTCTAATGAAGTACAGAAGGTGTTCTAACTTAACTTAAAAACCCAACGATAGCACAGAGCTCAGATGACTTTTCCACAGGGCAAGGCTGGCTTTGCTGTGTAGCAGTTGCTTTGAACGGGAGATTACAAAACGGATGACGTTTTTTGGCTTTCAAACCCTATCCCTGTATAGCACTTAAATATCAATGGCTGGCACAACTACAAGGATGTAACCACAAAGGATTAGATAAGAATTAGCTCACAGAACCAAAACAGGCTGAGATTTTTTCAACCTGCAAAACAGGTCCGAATGCCCAAAGGAAACAGATAAGGATGGTATTTATAATAAGGGTGGTATTCTGCTAAAAGACAAATTTTCTCAGATGGCAACTTGGCACCGTTTCACACTCAAATGTGAGTCTATGAAGTGGCTTCTCATATGCTGCTCTGTACTAAATAAAGAATAATAAATAATATATATATATTTTATTTATACCCCACCCTCCTCAGCCAGAACTGGGCTCAGGGCGGCTAACACCAATAAAATTACAATAAAACGTAATAGAAAAAGGGAAAAAGGTTAATTAAAATACGGGATAAAATACGGGTTAAAATACAATTTAAAATGCAGCCTCATTTTAGGTCAGAGCACTTAGTCTGGAATTATTTTACATACCGTAACTTGATAGCCTGGACTGTTCCAGCTCTCTCTTGTAGAAACCATGTTTTCTTAGCTGCTTCTTTTTGAGTGATAAAAGCTTTCAGGCAATAAGGTAGAAACATCTAGCTTTGGCATTTAGATGTTTTTGTTGCTTGGCCTAACCTCTGAGGTTTCCCCTCCTTCTTTGCTTTACATCATAATTGCTAATTCCGCTTTGAGCAGTAAGATTTCAAGAATCTCAAGTCTCGTGGTTGTAGCGATTGGCAGGCATTTAACATTACACACTTGCAATTTAACTATTGCAGCTTGACCTCTTCCTCTTCCCTCAGGGAAATTTAGTTCTGTGAAGGGCTAATTGGTATCTTAAATAATGTATTGTATCAAGAATTGGTATCTTAAATAATGTATTGTGTAATGTCCCCCTCCCCAAAAAAATTATGTTTACCTTATTGTGACTAGGCTACCTTTAATCAGCTTTTAGAAATAAGTTTAACAGATCAATCCATGCATTTCTTATGCACATTTGATTTACGGTACTTATGTCCATAGAATAGAACTGTAGAGTTGGAAGGGACCCTGGCGGTCATCTAGTCCAACCCCCTTCAATACAGGAATCTCAACTAAAGCATCCATGACAGATGGCCATCCAACCACTGCTTAAGAACCACCAATGGAGGACAGTTCCGTGTTCTTTTCTGGACCAAGCTTGTCTTGATTATTTGGTTTTGTGTGGGGTTCTTTCTTAAGATGCTTAGAATGGTCTTTTCTCCCTACTGCCTGCATAATTTCTTTCTGCATTCCACCATGCTTACCTGAACTGTCCCAACTGGCCGTTATAAGAACTGCACTTTAACAACTAGTGCCTGAGTTTGGTTGTTTTCCTCTACCCTCCTCATCCCTTTCCCCTTTTGTGTCGTGTCTTTTAGACTGTAAGCATAGAGGGCAGGAACTGTCTTGTTTTTCTACTGTTCTGTAAGCCACACTAGGACCTTTTTTGTGAGGGGGCTGAAGTATGGGGTTAAAAAAAAATGCTTTGAATAAATTGTTACTTGGAGCTCTAGTCTGACAGTATTTATCTCCCTCTTTCCCCTCTGCTCTCCGCCCTTGTTAGCCCGAGAACCTGCTCTATTACAGTCTAGATGAAGATTCCAAGATCATGATTAGCGACTTTGGGCTGTCGAAGATAGAAGGATCAGGAAGCGTCATGTCTACGGCATGTGGGACTCCAGGTTATGTGGGTGAGCTGCAGAGGTTTCTTATTCCACCCCCTGCCCCCCAATTGAGAAGAGTGGATCTGGCTGACTAAGAAAATCACTTCATGCCATGAGGGGGGTTTTATGAGGAGGTGGGGCTACCGTTTGCCTCCAGCTTGCCGAACAGGAGGGGCGTATTAAGTGCCTTTCTAAATATGGATAGCACTTCAGTGTAGGCAAAAGCATGTAAATCCAGTGTACAGTGGTACCTCAGGTTACATACGCTTCAGGTTACTGACTCCGCTAACTCAGAAATAGTGCTTCAGGTTAAGAACTTTGCTTCAGGATGAGAACAGAAATCGGGCTCCGGCGGCGCGGTAGCAGCAGGAGGCCCCCTTAACTAAAGTGGTGCTTCAGGTTAAGAACAGTTTCAGGTTAAGTACGGACCTCCAGAACAAATTAAGTACTTAACCTGAGGTACCACTGTACATTGTAAGAGGGGCACCATTCATGTGTTTCGCCATGTGAAATTATGATTGGCCACAACCTCCCAACATGTGCTCAATGTACGTATTTTTAAATGTATTTTGGGTCTTTCGTTGGAAGCCACCCAGAGTGGCTGGGGAAACCCAGCCAGATGGGTGGGGTATAAATAAATTATTATTATTATTATTATTATTATTATTATTATTATTATTATTATTATTATTAATGATCTGCTGTACAGTATGGACTGCTTACGTTAATGTACAGTAAATGTTTAAATTACTATTGCTGAAGTGTTTTCATATGTCAGAGGGAGATATTTCTATCTTTCCCCTCTCTAACAGGAAATTGCAAATTCAGATTAGATAGATAGATGTTTAAAATAAATGCATGAGGATCTACTCTTGGATTTCATGCTTTGTTTCCGGCACAGGGGTACTAAAACTGAAATATCTGAAACAGTCCTTTCGCTGGGACTTTACAGGACAGGGGATTCCCTTTCATAGGCAGAATGGCAGCCTGGGGTGGGATGAAATAAGTTTCATTCAACTTTGCGGGAGATGAAACATACTCAACCTGCCACTGGCCCTATCATCTTTTGTTGAGGGAGTGGCTGTCAATGAGTGACATTTGCAGTGCTGTTTTTCTGGGGTGGGATGCAGGGGTACTCATACCCATAAACATTTTGTGAATCTTTGTACTTTTGTCTATTTGCTGTATTTATTTTCCCCCAATTTGAACTACAAAATGGTGATTTTTCTTGAGTCAAAATGAGAGTACCCCTAAACATTTTTTTAAAGAAAAAAAGTACTGGACATTTGTATCTGTTAAGCATTATAGAGTTGTTGTGCCATGTTTCTTGTAGCAGAATAATATCAAATTGCTCAAAAATACAGTGGTACCTCGCAAGACGAATGCCTCGCAAGACAAAAAACCCGCTAGACGAAAGGGTTTTTTGTTTTTTGAGCTGCTTCGCAAGACGATTTTCCCTATGGGCTTGCTTCGCAAGACGGAAACGTCTTGCAAGTTTGTTTCCTTTTTCTTAACACCGTTAATACAGTTGCGACTTGACTTCGAGGAGCAACTCATAGAACGCAGTGTGGTAGCCTTTTTTGAGGTTTTTGAAGACTTTGGTGATTTTTGAAGCTTTTCCAAAACTTTCCCGACACCGTGCTTCGCAAGACGAAAAAAATCACAAGACAACAAAACTCGCGGAACGAATTAATTTCGTCTTGCGAGGCACCACTGTAGCTATTTATTATTCTGCTTTGAACGCCAACCTTCTTTGTTCCATGGCATCAGTTTTAGCCCCAGTTCCTTTCAGGCTCTGTGCTTGTCATTTCCACTTTGTCCAGGTACCCAATTTCGTCTTAAAAAATGCTTCCATTCCTCTTACCAGTGGGAACCCATTCAACGGTGTTAGCCTATTTTTTGATTCTCGGGAGAAGACCACCTATTTCATTTGAAGCTAATTTCTGATAGCTCAGCCAGGAATTCATAATCATCCCATCAGGATTGTCCCTCACCATATCATATTCCAAGGGTTGAGTTTGCAGCTCTGCATCTATACACTTAAAACTTCCTCTGGTAGCCCTCTTTTTAACTATACATTTTGGAGAAACCAGCTTGTGGGTGAAAGGCTCGATTGTCAATTGTTTCACCAATGTTTTGTTGTCCACGTTGTTGTATTTTGGGTCAACCTGGACTGTAACTTAGCTACTCAAAGGTCTAGAAACGATGCCTTATGAGGAACGGCTAAGGGAGCTGGGCATGTTTAGCCTGGAGAAGAGGAGGTTAAGGGGTGATATGATAGCCATGTTCAAATATATAAAAGGATGTCATATAGAGGAGGGAGGAAGGTTGTTTTCTGCTGCTCCAGAGAAGCGGACACAGAGCAATGGATCCAAACTACAAGAAAGAAGATTCCACCTAAACATTAGGAAGAACTTCCTGACAGTAAGAGCTGTTCGACAGTGGAATTTGCTGCCAAGGAGTGTGGTGGAGTCTCCTTCTTTGGAGGTCTTTAAGCAGAGGCTTGACAACCATATGTCAGGAGTGCTCTGATGGTGTTTCCTGCTTGGCAGGGGGTTGGACTCGATGGCCCTTGTGGTCTATTCCAACTCTATGATTCTATGATACTTTGGTGAGAATGTTACTTAGGGATGAAATAAGTTTGGAGGAGACTTACAAGTCGGGGTTGTGAAAGGGGGGAATCTTTACAAGGGAGAGATGGCTGGCATGGCGTGTGTGTGTGTGTGTGTGTGTGTGTGTGTGTGTGTGTGTGTTTGTGTGTGTTTGTCCATAGAAATTCCTGGGAGAGCACACCTTTAGAAGGAGATCCCTAGTACAAGGGTTGCATCTCCCCATCTGTCCCCAAACGACATTTGGGCAACAGGGAATTTCCATCTCTAATGGTCACTTTCTTCTTCTTTCTCCCCTTGGGTCTGGTCCAGCTCCTGAAGTGTTGGCACAGAAGCCTTACAGCAAAGCGGTGGATTGCTGGTCCATTGGAGTCATTGCTTACATCTTGTACGTACTGAGTTGAATTGAGATGGCGGTGGGTCTGGAGCCAGAGGCCCTGCCTCCTATCGCTCCTGAATTCACGTATGCAAAGGGAGTCCTATTCAGCTAAACACTGGACACTCCCTTCCACTCTTCTCCTTCCACGGTGCTTCTGGCACCACACAGCTACTTTTGCCCGTTCATTTATGGGCCTTTCATTTCTCCTTTACGGACAGCTTGAAGTTTCATAATATTGTCCCCCACCAAGGCCCACAACTCAACCACCTGAGCCACCTTTAACCCTTTACCGCCCACAGAGGTGGTACATCCTCTCTTGGGGATTATTACTGTATTTATCAGTGTATAACACACCCCCATTTATTTTGGGGGACTCGAAATTTAGAAAATGGGGGGTGTGATTGTCCAGAGTTGCTGAGCTTTTGATAGGGGGAATGCCCAGCATTTTGGAGCTTTTTTTTGGGGGGGGGAGAATGCCAAAAATTGCTCGCCAGACTGTCCAACGCTGCAACGTGCACACATCGCATAACCCAACAATCGCCTGCCCAATCGCTGCAAGCAGCCGCCATTTGCCCGCCCAATTGCCACAACAGCAGCCAATCAACGGCAGCTCTTGCCACACCCACCAATCACCCGCAGAATCACCACTCACAATCTCCTACTTGCAGAAGCAACAAATTCCCCGGTTGGAAATGGGCTGGAATGGACTTATGGGTAAAGACACATGCAAATGACATGAAAACAAACTGGTTTGCCCATCGCTACTGTGTAAGAAGATTGGTCAGTGAGTGGCTTAGGAGGCGCATCAAGCAGCAGGCTCGCTTGGTGCCTCGGTGTCTCCAGGAGAGGGCAGGCCGCCACCCCCCAAATGAAACAGCTCCGCCTCTCTCTTTCGGCAACTATTATTTATTTATTAAATTTCTATTCCGCCCTTCCCCTTCATCCGAAGATCACAGGGTGGTTTACAATAGAAAAGCACCAAAAAAGAGAGATGCCATCGTAAAACAAACAAAAACGGTGCAACTGCCGTTATCAGGGCCAGGCAAAGACATTTTGGCACCTGAGGCGGACCCAGAAATGGCTCCCCCTCTCCCCGCCAGGGAACAAGGGGTCAGGGGAGATCAACTTCAGGAAAATGGAGGGGAAGAAAAGATCAACTTTGGGCTCTGCAGCCCAGGTGAATCTTGCCACCTGAGGTGGTTGCCTCACCTTGCCTCATAGGTGGGCCGGCCCTGACAATGATTCTACCCCTCTAATCCCCTGGTCAGGAAGTAACCTTCTGTCTTTTTTCTTCCTCTCTCCCCTCGCTTTCCAGTCCATTTACCTCAGTTCCCCACATTCTTTTGCTCCTTCACAGCCTATACATTTATTTCCAACTCTCCCCGTTGTATATCGCCATGCCTTCTGAGTGTCACACATGCCCTGTCCCCACTTTCTCCCCTCAGACTGTGTGGCTATCCCCCCTTCTACGATGAGAACGACACGAAGCTCTTTGAGCAGATCCTGAAGGCCGAATATGAATTTGACTCCCCCTACTGGGACGACATATCAGAATCAGGTGAGGGAAGGAAATGGTGGCTTCTCTGAATGCCAGTGCCAGAACCAAGGCACATATTATGTATATTTGTTGTGTTTTTTAAACTGCTGATTTGATAAAATTTATTGCTTGTTTTTTCAGTATTTTCTTGCGGATATTTTAGATCGCTTTATCTAAACAGCTTAGTGGGCTTTTAAAAAAATAAATCAATTGGTAGATAACTCTCATTAATTAAAAATAATAATAAATAGAATCCAATGGATCTGTGCTGTGGGAAGAGGCCAATGGCACCACTCACTGGCTAACTCAGGCCTTCATTCACTTCCTTTCTCCTCTCAGCCAAAGATTTCATCCAGCATTTAATGGAGAGGGACCCTAAGAAACGCTTCACCTGTGAGCAGGCACTACAACACCCGTGGTAAGGAGGAATCTGCACCCCATCATCCATTTAGCTGGCTTTGAGTCTCTTGGCTCCTGTTGTCCAGTTGTAAAAGACAAGTAAGGGGGAGACCAACCTGGTCAGAGAAGGAGCATCTGCAGGAAGTTTGCTTTTTCCTTCCTCCTCCCTGTCCGAAAGATCATTACGCTCCAGCTGTCCAGTGCCCTGGGACTGCGGAAGCAAGAAGAAAGGGCACGTTGGCTACCATTCATTGGCCAAAGGAACAAGGGGTGCCAATTGCTATTTGAGCAGGAATACCAGCCAAGAAAGGGATGCGGGTGGCACTGTGGGTTAAACCACTGAGCCTAGGACTTGCCGATCAGAAGGTCGGCGGTTTGAATCCCCGCGACGAGGTGAGCTCCTGTTGCTCGGTCCCTGCTCCTGCCTACCTAGCAGTTCGAAAGCACATCAAAGTGCAAGTAGATAAATAGGTACCATTCCGGCGGGAAGGTAAACGGCGTTTCCGTGCGCTGCTCTGGTTCGCCAGAAGCGGCTTAGTCATGCTGGCCACATGACCCGGAAGCTGTATGCCGGCTCCCTCGGCCAATAAAGCGAGATGAGCGCTGCAACCCCAGAGTCAGTCATGACTGGACCTAGTGGTCAGGGGTCCCTTTACTTTACTTTTTACCAGCCAAGAAGATGAGCCTGGTCTGAACTGGATGTAAATGCACTTTTATAGCTCACCATTTTATTCCGGCGTTGGAGAACCGATCTCTCCCCTCTGCCTTTTCCCTCCACTCGCCTTTCCTTGTGTGTCATTTCTTTTCAGTTTGCAAGCCTGATAGTAGGACTTCTCTCCCTCCCTCCTAATTGATGGGAGATTATAATTGTCTAAGAAAAGTGGCATTAAAAATATATATATAATGGAAGAAAGTGGGAATACAATCAATGCTGTGATCTTGCACCCACTTGAGAGTAAGCCTCTCATTGTACAGTGGTACCTTGGTTTAAGAACAGCTTAGTTTATGAACAACTTGGATTAAGAACGCTGCAAACCTGAAAGTAGGTGTTTTGGTTTGTGAACTTGCCTTGGAATAAGAACATGTTCCGCTTCCTGTTGAGTGTGTTTCCTTTGTAAATTGAGTCCCCCGCTGCTATGGGAAAGCAGGCCTTGGTTTAAGAACGCTTTGGTTTAAGAACGGACTTCTGGAATGGATTAAGTTCGTAAACCAAAGTACCACTGTACTTCTATTGTACCTGATGAGAGTTGTAGCCCCAAATATCTGGATGCCATTGGTTTGGAGAAGGCTGGCCTACAGGATTTCAAAGTTGGCACCAGGTGAGCTGATCGGAACAGGAATTCCCTTAGGTCCTGTTCTTATTAGCAACTCACATCGCTTGGAATGGTGGAGGCAGCTATTGGTATTTCAATGCCTTGTATAGATGCCTTGTATAGATGTTGATCTTGGGATCCTGGTGGGTTGACATGGTGAAAGGTGGTCCTTTTTAAGTATAGGGGTCCCGGACCGTAGAAGGCTTTACAGGCCAAAGGCACTCCTATGGGGCTTGTTAATAAGAACCTATCTGCTCTTCCTTCCAGGATTGCTGGAGACACCGCACTAGATAAGAACATCCACCAGTCAGTCAGCGAGCAGATCAGAAAGAATTTTGCCAAGAGCAAGTGGAAGGTAAGGGCACGTCCTGCAGAGAAGCAGTCAGTGGGTGCTTTTACCCATGAGCCTTAAATCTGTCCCTGCTCAAATCCAACTGCAATGTGAATGCAAAGCCTTTGTCCGCCAGAATATATGTTTGCTCTTTGCTTTAGGATAACCTTTACCAATGATATTCACTTGTGGCATGTGAGAGTCTCTTGAATATGTTTAGTATTTAATATACAGTTGTATAAGGGACGCGGGTGGTGCTGTGGGTTAAAGCCTCAGCACCTAGGACTTGCCGATCGAAAGGTCGGCGGTTCGAATCCCCGCGGCGGGGTGCGCTCCCGTCACTTGGTCCCAGCGCCTGCCAACCTAGCAGCTCGAAAGCACCTTTGGGTGCAAGTAGATAAATAGGGACCGCTTACCAGCAGGAAGGTAGGCGTTTCCGTGTGCTGCGCTGGCTCACCAGATGCAGCTTGTCACGCTGGCCACGTGACCCGGAAGTGTCTCTGGACAGCGCTGGCTCCCGGCCTATAGAGTGAGATGAGCGCACAACCCTAGAGTCTGGCAAGACTGGCCCATACGGGCAGGGGTACCTTTACCTTTACCTTTATACAGTTGTATGGATTGATATTTTTTGTATTACTGATTTTATTATTATTTCTAACTGTTCCTGCTAAGTTTTTTGGGGGGAATCGTTATACTTACTGTTCATTTGCTATGTTGTGAACTTCGGCACAATTTTGTGGGAATATGGCATACAAATTAAGCAGATGGGGATGGTAACCTCCCTCAGAATCTCCTAGGAACTCCAGTTTGTTGAAGCTGTTTAGAATTTTGTTTTGAGATTCCTATCTATCCCCATCCCAGGAGCGCCCCAGAAAAAGGAAGCAACTTATTGATCTAGTTTAGGTCCATGGTGCAAATATACTTTTATAGTGAACACAGCCGAGCATAGATATTTGCAGTCTCGAGTTTCCTTCGTGCCAACAGTTAGGGAAAAGAAGAAAGGCTTTCATTTTCTGTTTGTCTCATTTGCCACACAGGCTGCATACAAACCATACATTTAAAGACGTGACTCCCCCCACCCCAGTAATTCAGGGAAGTGCAGTTTAACCCCACACAGAGCTACAAATCCCAGCAGCCATAAACTACAGTTCCCAGGATTCTTTGGGGGAAATGATGTGCTTTAAGGGAATGGGGTATACAGCGACAGCATCTCCCCCATCTTTGACAGCAATCTGCTTTTCTTTTTTTCTTTCTTTTTTGTCCTACACAGCAAGCCTTCAACGCAACTGCTGTGGTCAGGCATATGAGGAAGCTACAGCTTGGGACCAGCCAAGATGGGCCTGGTCAAGCCATGCAGGAGAGCAATGGTGAGAGGCTGGGAATGGCCTTTGGTGCCACAGGGTATTCCCCTCCGTGTACTGTGGTGACACCAGTATAGAGCCGAAACAGATTTTCTCCTCAAGACCTTCGTCGGTGAATCTTGATATTCACTAATGGCCGGTGGTTAATATTTGTGTCTGGTATCTGCCAAGGTTTGATCTTACTATTTGATCCCCACCCCCCCTTTGATACACTGACAAATCCTAGGCATTTGAATTCTGAGGTAAAATTTCCCCTCAGTGTTGACATTCTGCATTTGGAACTTGAATGGCAAAATTGAAAGCAGTCAAGTTAAATACACACGAAAGCTTGTATCCCTTTGACCCCAATCCATCCCTGCCTTCCTGTTAACAAACACACTTTCTCCAGAGCTGGAGGATTTCCTCTCCTCTTTTCCCATTTATTGGGACAGAATGGCAGTAAATTGGTATAAATGGTTGTAAGGGCTAGCAGTTTCAAAGGCGCATGACCTGTATTCAGGCATATGCTGTTCTGTGGCCTCACGAACTGGCCGTGCATCAACAGCTTCCCTCACAGTTGCTTCTCTGTGATACCCTCACACTTGACTTCATGTTCCCTCCCTCACCCTTTGTAAGGTTTTATTCCAGTGTTGGGGATCCTTTGGACACCCTTTGGACGTTTTTCCAGACTACAACTCCCTTCATCCCTAGCTACTGGCCGGGGCTGATGGAAGTTGCAGTCCAGCACCTGAAAGGCCACAAGTTCCCTGTCCTTGTGACTCCCACTGTCTTTTCCCGCCATTTATAGCTTCTGCCATCTAGTGATGGCAATGTCAGAAAACGGGAAAAGGCAACTCCCATTTCCTTCCTAGTGCCCCTGAAAACTCACTCCTGTTTGCTTTGTCCAGGGAGCCACTGCCTGGCCTTTCCTGAGCTAGAAAATAAGGAAAATGTTTTGTTGCTTCACCAATTACTGTTGTTCGAAATTCAGCAAATTTAGTATTTGTCTGCGAAGGATGGGTGGGCTTGTGGAGAAGGAATGGGGGGATTTGGGAGTAGGATGTGGGTGAAGAAGGACGTTACAGCTTGTTTTGAAACTAAACTGTATTTTCCCCTGTGCGTGTGTGCGCTTTATATCAAAATTAAACACGTTAACTGCTTTCCACACTTCTTTTTATTTTAAAAAAACTTTACATGCTTTGAACACAATATGCACACACTTAAATTGGGTATATTGATTAACCTTTGGGGGCAGTTCCCCCTCCCTTGCTTCACCTTGCAGTTTGGCCAGTCAATGAGATGCCATTTGGGTGGCATAGCAATAGCAACTTAGGCATGGTCTGTTAGGGATTCCCTTTACGACTGCTGAAAAATGAGGTTTTGCTCACAGCTGGGAGATTCCCTGTAAACACAAAAGTATTAAGGTGCTATATATAATCTAGTGCAAAAGACCACCATTTTTAGTTTGCTGACCGGAAGACAGCAGCTAGGCAGCTTTGCCTCGCTGACTTTGTGCTGTGTTTGTTGTGTTGTGTTGGTTGTGTTGTGCTTGTAGTCGCAGTTAGCCCAGTCCTGACAGTCCCTTTTCTCTTCGGCAGGCTCAGCGTCCAGTAGCAGCGAGGAATCCTTGGGGAATGGTTCTCACCGTCAGATGCGGGACTGAACGTTCCCCAGTGGACAGAGGACACAGATGGCGGTGCCAGGATCAACCCACTATGGGGCGGGTGGCCAAAGCCCCACTCTGCTGTGCTACCACAAGTGGAGCCAGGGAAGGGTCTGGGACTGCCCCACACCCCTCCCAATTAAGTGTGGCTGAGCCCCACCGCAGGGAAAGCTTCCCTTGCTAAGCCACGCCCTCCTGAACCTGGACATGGGGCCTGATCCTTCATAAGCCACACACTTCCCTGGAGATGCTTCTTCTTCTTCTTTTTCTTCTTTTTCTTCTTCTCTCTCTAACACAGAGCAGCCAAATGCTGGCCGCAGCCAGCCAGCTCTGTCTGTGCCCTATGCTGACCCCCTACCCGAGCTGACAATGTCGTCCTCCTCCTTGCCCAATTGTGTGGTGTTGTCTAGGAAAGACCACACAGTGGCCTGCTCAGGCCCTTTGCAGCAGCTGTGGAGCTTGAGGATGCCTCACCCCCCCCCCATAAAAAACCCTAACCAAGTCCCCCACTCTGATCATATCACCTCCAGCCAACAAGCAGGTTCACAAAGAGCGAGCCTAACTCTAGATCACCCTAATCATGTCACGAAGGAAAACAAAAGCTGCTTGTGGACCCTTCACAATTTGATCTTGAGGCGCGCCTCCCGATAAGTGCATTTCCGCTGTCGAGAAACGTGAAGCTAGATTGAAAGGCGGTTTCAATCTTCTGGTGTCATTTGGCTGTCTGTGGGCGAGGACACGTTATTTTTTAAGAGTGGTGGTTTGATAGAACCACAGCTACCCTTGACACAGATGTACGTTTTAAATATATATATATATATACCCAGGCATAGGTGGGAGAGAAACAGTTTAGCTGACTTTCCGTATGGTTCCGGTTGAACTATGGGGAAAAGGGAACTGTGTTTGGGTACCTTGTCAGTTCCTGCCCATGGCCCATACCATACCATCGGCCTCCAGAGCAAATCCTGCAGCGGTTTTTAAAATGCTTTGTGTTTTGTATTTTTCTTTTTGCGGGGGGTCAGGGAAGAAGGAGCGCACTTGCAGAGATATGTGTATGCCTCTGTTTTCGAAAACAGCGTTGGAGTAGAAGGGGGAAGGCAAGATTGAGTGGTTGTTGAAACATCGTTTCGGCACGGGAAGCAACTTGCTGATGCAGGATTCGGCTTGTTGGGCCGATGCGTTTGCAGCGCCAGTTGCCAAAAAGGGAAGTTCACACCATAGACGACGCTCCCACTGAGGCAGCCCTTGAAGCGCTGGGTCTGTCTTCATCCAAGCTGGCCTTTGCACCACCCAACTGGCAGAACCAGGATTCTTCCCACTGTGTATAGAGTCCAGGCTTCCCCATCCTGGTGCCTTCCAGATGTTTTGGACGACAACTCCCATCCAACACAGCCAATGTTTAGGGGGTCATGGGAGTTCTGTAGTCAACGTTCTCCAACAACGTTTGGAGAAGCACCAGGTTGAAGAAGACTGGCTTGGTCCCCTTCCCCTCTCGCTCTCCTGCCTGCTCTTGACGCTCGCAGCTCCACATTTTGCGCCCATGTTCTCTCTGTCTCTGCACTCTCTTGGTTCAAGAGGACTTTCTAACTCGAAGTTTCTATTTTGTTGCTTGTTCTTGTATTAAAAAGGAAGAAAGCGCACATGTCTTCATCTACCCTATCTGCGGGCAAAGGGGTGGGGGAAAAGAAGGGAGCTGCCGCTGGTGCCCCCTGACCCAGCAACCAACCGAGGGAGGGCACTGCACACACCCAGCAGCGTCTAGATCTGTTTCTGAAAGTGAAAGAAGGCTAGGAGAGTTTTAGGAGGACACAACTTGTTTATTGTTATCGTTACAGCACCTCGAAGTCAGCTAAGCACTTTATAAAAGGGTAGAAATAAATAGGTCTCTGCCCAAAGCAGCTTACAATCTAGAAATAGTCAAGACGAAAAAGGCAGGGGTTGGTATAGGGAACGGTAGGTCAAATCGCTGGATGATTAAAAAAAACAAAAACACAGGCCCGTGAGCCAGCTTTTCAAATCCTATGGATTTTGATGGGGAAGAAACAAGCACGCTTAAGTCTCTCCCAGTGAAATCAGCGGGATTTTAAAGGGCTTAGCTCTGACCGTAGAGCATTCTCACGGTACAGGTTACAAAATATAATTTTAAACTCCACTATAGAAATGGAGGATGTTTTACCAAAACAAACAAACAAAAATTGAGGGAAAAGGACACTTAAGAAAGAAAGACAAAGATGTTAAAAGAGATAACATATTGAGCTGCAGTGAATGTATTCAGGAACAACATTCCATATTAGTGGAAGAAGGAAGAGAAAAGGGATGATAATATTTAATAGAACAAGAGGTTTTAGGGTTCACTGAGCAGAAAAAAATGAGGTCAATTAAAAGCCCAGACTAGAATACAGGAAGAAAACTCAACTTGGGCCTGTTAAATAAACAAGACGAACGTTCCTTCAGCTGGAGACTATGTTGATGCAAAAGCCAGAGGGGTGAATGTGTTGGTAGATGTTTATGGATGCATATAGGTTGGGAGGGGGAAGACGGCCTGCTTTTCAAGGCCAGAAAGTACTTCTTCAGTGGTTGGAATGGGGAATATAATATGAAGCCAGAAGGGAGGCAAGAGGGGAGCTTCTTGGGCTGGGCTTCGGCCCAAATGGCAGCCATTTTTAGTGTCTGGAATACCAGCAAACAACCTGGTGTTCTCCGCTATCCCCACCTTGACAGCGGGTGTCTAGTCCTCTCCCTAGAAAGCTGATCACCAGCAAAACACAATAACCCCAGTTCAACTAAAACTGGTCCCGATGAGCCACACAATTGTATGCCTCTACTCAGAAGTAAATCCCATTGGGTTCAGTGGGGCTTACTCCTGGGTAAGCATGCCTGCAATTTCAGCCTTGGTCCCTCTGAAAGCAAGGGGACTTGAGTTCATTACAAACTTGTTCCTCAGGCCCAGCAGAGTGAAAGTGTATTTTGCTGCACAAGCTGATGTCCGGCAAACAGTGGGAATTCCTTAATCCAACCAGCGGCGAGGGTTTTGCCGTCGCAGGGCACATGCACAAAGACACCGTTGTATGTATGTATATACAAACATGTACATTTACAAGTTACGTACAAAATGAGAGTGCCGTGGAGTTAAAAGTGTGATCTCTGCTCCCTTGCGCGCGCATACACACGACTTAAAATCTTCTCATTACAAAGGACACTCTAGCCTAACTTTTAAACCACACCTAGATTAAAGTTTAATAGGACCCACCGAAATTGCTAAGCATGGTGGGATCTGGGAAAACCGCCACCAGCTAACTCCCCACCCAATGTCAACAAGATCACAGATATCGATGAGACTCCAGCCCTCAGCAACTGGCCTTCAAGTCTACCTGTCACACATCCATTATGTGTAGAAATACTTTTTTGAAGTGAGGTAACTCCTAGGTCTAGGTCTATAGAACCAAGACCCTGGTTCTGATAAGGAGGGCCTCTGAATTGGCCTAAACTGAGAAACTGGCCTACGCCACACTTAATACTGTACCCCAAAGCCAAAGCAAATGACCAAAGCCACAGGAACAAAACAAAACAAAAAAAGAGGATTCTATTCTATAATACATTGCGGTTACACATCAAGCTTACAACCACCACAGGAGACCCCTGGTGGAAAAAAGACAACAGCAGTTTAACTAAGAGGAGAGCTCCACAGCACACCAGCCTGCCTCTCTCTGGCAGCCCCTGTTCTCGGTGTGGATGTTCCTGTGCCTCTCCAGACCTGTAGAGGAAATGGTTTTTCTTACTTGCCCAAGCCAGGCACAAAAAAAGGGAGGCTGTGGGAGAGGTTACGACGTCAAGGCGGGAAGGGTGCTCCTGGCAACTTTGACACAGCGGTGCTTGGCATCCGGATCGGAAGATTCCTGGTACTTTCGTAGATCGGCGCAAAAAAGGACCTGGTGAAGGAGGGCAGAGAGTCAGAATTGCGGGGGGAAACAAATGTTTACGAAAGGTGGTTTGGAAATAGGCCCCCCAAGAGAGGAGGAAGCAGGTTTCTGTGTGAGCCAGGTAAGATTTTTGCCAGCTGTGTCAGAGGAAGCAAATGTCAATTATACACAAATTGGCGATTTTACACCGAGGCCAAAACAAAACAAAAACAGGCCTAGAGGCAAAAAGGCGGTGTCAGGGGTTCAGGGACAGAGGCACAGGTGAGGGAGGAGACGGAGAGCGAGGGGGAAGAATCCCAGGGCAGCGAGGAAGAGGATGACAATGACTTGAGGGATTCCATGAGTCTTTCAAGTGAATCGGAGGATTCCCAGAAGGGGGCGCCTGTGGTCAGGCCAAGGGGAGTCACAGGGGGGACTCGTCAGGAGCAGGGGACCAGCGGGGGAACCCAGAGTGGGAGCTGGGAGTCGGGACCGGCTTCTCCGCCAGAGCGCAGTGAAGGGGGTGGAGATTCCAGAGTGACAGGAGAAGCAGGTCCGAAAGCAGAGAGGGAGGGGAGATCGGAGCAAGACATCCTCCCGGAAGGGGAGGGGAGTAGTGCAGGGAGTAGTGTAACTGTCAAGAGGAAGGTTAGAGGTTGCAAACGCGCGCCAAGTTCAAATGTGGAGGCGCGCGGAAGAACAGGGAGCCCGGAGGAGGAGCCAGGTCCCAAAGCACGCAGGAGGGGGGAAGAGCTGTCTGGGGATTCCGCGTCAGGGGAATCCAGGAGGGGCGAAACCCCAGGGGGCAGGAAGACCCTGCGGAAAAGGAAAGAAAGGAAGAGGTGGAGCAGCACAAGCCTCTTAAAGTGGTGCGGAGGCGGGACTGACTCAGAGGGGACTTCAGCGGTCTAAGCGTAACAGACGTGGGGCTGCGCACCTCGGCTGTGGAGCATACAATACACTTCAATAAACGTCTTTGTATATAAACTGGACTTGGCGTTGGTCTCTTGTGAGCTGGGACCTGAGGCAGCCCTGACAGGCGGTATGCACAAATGCACCATTCAGACCAGTTTAAAACAGGGCAGGTAAGCATACCTTAGATTAGCATCTGCTGGGCTGTGTATTATTTTGTCTGTATATACAGACTGAAGGAAGAAACCTCTTCACATGTTGATTAATTTGGAGAACATACTGCCACAAAACCGAGGGATGGCCACCTGAGTCAGAAGGCTTGAAAAGGGAAACGGGTAATTTGGGAAGGTGGGTCTATTGTTCCTTCTAATGGCCAATTCAAGCAAGGTGTTTTGATTGCTAGGGATGGCAAACCGTTCCACTCGGAAACAATAGGGAGGTCCACTGCAGTCTCCAGAGAATCCTTGGACTTGCAGAGGCACACAGGAAAAAGAGACGGCCACCACATCTCTCCTGGCAGGAAAAGCAGGCTGTGCACAAATGGATAAAAGGGGAAAGACAACTTGGAGGAGGTGGGGGAAAGCGAGGAATAGAGGAGGCAGAGAAGAGTTGGGAAGAAGGTGACATGCGGGGAGAGGGACCCGGAACAGCAAAAACATAGGACAAAAACTTGCTGGTCCCAGTTGTCAATGGCTGTTCTCCATGTTGGCTAATATTCAGAGGAAGTATTCCACAAAAATACCAACAACTGTGGAGCAGTGGCGGAGCTTCATCCTCTGGCATGGGGGGCGGGGGGAGGAGAGCAGGAAGGGAAGGGGCTGGCGCACATCCTAGGGGTGTGGCACGCCACCTGCGGGGGCACGGCACCCGGTGGGGGGCAGCCGCGATGGCACCCCACCGGGATCGCGCTGCCGGGAGTGGTGTGCTCCCCCCGCACCCCTCTTCCTCCGCCAGTGCTGGGGAGGAGTGGGGAGAGCTATCGCCTCCAAGCCCTGCTTGCGAGCTTCCTGGGAGAAACTGGCTGGCCATTATGGGAAGGAAGATGCTAAACCAGGTGGACTTCGGGTCTGGTCCAGCCGGTCTCTTCTTACGTTTTAACATAGCCCAGAACAGGGGTCCCCAAACTATGGCCCGAGGGACTCCTTTATCCGGCCTGCGGCGATCCCCGCCGCCTGCTTTTACCGGCACTGCACGGCTGCCCACTTCAGGGTCGGAGGAGCACCGGAAATAGCTTGTGCTCATGCGCAAGTGTTATTTGCACATGCACAAGCGTTATTTCTGGTGCACATCCGGGTTGGAGGAGGCCCGTTCACATGCGCACAAGCTATTTTTGGTGCTCCTCCGACCTGGAAATACGCCGGAAATAGCATATGCACATGCATATGGGCACGCGCTCCCCCACCCTCCGGCCTGCCGTGTGATCGGCACTGGAGACACCGGCCCGAGGCGCGGTAAGTTTGCTGACCCCTGGCCTAGATGAAGTAAATATTCCCCTACAAGTCGCTGTGGCGAGAAAAGCTGGATCAGATTTACTTAACTGTTTCTGCTTCTGAGATAATCCCCAGACATTGACCATTCTCTCTGATGCCCTTAAAAAAAAATCAATGAAAGCTAAGATGCTTACAATTCTGAACTACTTTACTCTCAAGCCGATTCCTGCAGTTGGACGATCTAGCTGTTCTTGTGTGCTCCCTTCTCTTGTGTGTTCCCAAAGCCGCAGAAGAAAAAGAAGAGGATTTTCCACTCATTTACTCACCGCTTGTGCCCATCCAGCATATGGTCCCCACAGGCTCCGGAAGAAGTTCCCTGAAGGGAGAGCAGTCAAGAGGGCAGCCTTAGTGAGTTGGAAGGCAACAAGCTGCCTTGACAAGTGAGTGGATTCACACAACCAATTCTTCAAAGGAAGCTCCCTTATACCAAGCAAGACCCATTGGATGGATGGCGGCTAATGGATTGAGGTTGAATCCTGACAAGAAAGAAGTACTGTTTTGGGGGCACAGGGTGTGGGCAGGTATGCAGGACTCCCTGGTCCTGAATGGGGTAACTGTGCCCCTAAAGGACCAGGTGCGCAGCCTGGGAGTCATTTTGGACTCACAGCTGTCCATGGAGGCGCAGGGTAATTCTGTGTCCAGGGCAGCTGTCTACCAGCTCCACCTGGTACGCAGGCTGAGACCCTACCTGCCCGCGGACTGTCTTGCCAGAGTGGTGCATGCTCTGGTTATCTCTCGCTTGGACTACTGCAATGCGCTCTACATGGGGCTACCTTTGAAGGTGACCCGGAAACTACAACTAATCCAGAATGACGCAGCTAGACTGGGGACTGGGAGCGGCTGCTGAGACCATATAACACCGGTCCTGAGAGATCTGCATTGGCTCCCAGTACGTTTCCAAGCACAATTCAAAGTGTTGGTGTTGACCCTAAATGGCTTTGGCCTAGTATACCTGAAGGAGCGTCTCCACCCCCCATCGTTCTGCCCAGACACTGAGGTCCAGCGCTGAGGGCCTTCTGGTGGTTCCATCACTGTGAGAAGCAAAGCTACATGGAACCAGGCAGAGGGCCTTCTTGGTAGTGGTGCCCAGCCCTGTGGAACGCCCTCCCATCAGATGTCAAAGAGATAAGCAACTACCTGACATTTAGAAGACATCCTTTTTCAGGGACTTTTTTAATGTGTGACATTTTAATGTATTTTTAATCTTTCTTGGAAGCCGCCCAGAGTGGCTGGGGAAACCCAGCCAGATGGGCAGGGTACAAATAATAAATTATTATTATCTAGCTGTGTACTGTCTGCCCTGCCTCTCCAGGATTGGATAAAACATGGGACTTTCTGCACTCAAAGCAGGTGTTTTACCGCCAAAACATGGTGATATCTCTTCCTTGGCTCGCATTGGCCAGAATGCTTCCTAACTACACGGATGTTTCCACCCCCATTCTGGAGATTAGAGCCCTAATCTCTTTATATTTAGTAGAGGACTTCCCTGACAAACCATAAGTGAGCATTTGCAGCAATTGGCAATGATTGGTTCCAACTTGTTCCATAACTGAAAGGGCTCTGCTGCCCCCTGCTTTTTGGGAGGAAGGTGAGAGTGAGTTTGAGAAGTTGCAGCTGAGCAGCCACAGTTGAGTGGCATCTCAGCAAACCATTAACCCCTCTATTTGATGGAGCCTCTGCAAGTCTCTGGGCCTCGAGCAAGCGAATTATGTATTTTCTGCCGCTTTTCTGAAGCAGTGGGCATTGCTGCCCACTTTGTTATCGTCACCTTGTTTTAAAGTTATGCCGGCAGTATACAGCAGCAAGAAGTGGGACCTAAAGGTAAAGGACCCCTGGACAGTTAAGTCCAGTCAAAGCCGACTATGGGGTTATGGCGCGCATCTCGCTTTTCAGGCCAAGGGAGCTGGCGTTTGTCCACAGACAATTTTCCGGGTCATGTGGCCAGCAGGATTAAACCACTTCTGGTGCAATGAGACACTGTGACAGAAGCCAGAGCTCACAGAAACGCCGTTTACCTTCCCGCTGCAGTGGTACCTGTTTATCTACTTGCACTGGTGTGCTTTCGAACTGCTAGGTTGGCAGGAGCTGGGACAGAGCAACGGGAGCTCACCCCATCGCGGGGATTCGAACTGCCGACCTTCCGATCAGCAAGCCCAAGAGGCTCAGTGGCTTAGACCACAGCGCCACCCGCTGTGGTCCCAATGTGGAATGCAAGTCTGAGGTTGCATTCTGAACCGAAATCCAGGAAGGGTTCACAAGAGGCAGGCAGCTGACCCCACTGGCCCTCACCGATCTCTCGGTGCACCCGCTCGGTCACACTGCGGGCCCCCATGCCGAGCTCCTGGCCGTAGTACCGCTTGGCAACCTGCCATATGTGGGTGTCCACCGGCACGGCCTCCGTCTTGTCTAGAGACATGAGACACACGCAGTCGGCCACCTGCAAAGGGAAGCAAAGAAAATTACACCACGATAGCGGCCCTTGTTTGCCATTGCTGGAGGACACACAGCTACAAACAGGCAGCCGTGTGTCAAAGTTCAAGCAGTCCCCTCCCTACCACACTACAGCCCTTGTGCCATAGTTATGTATTCATTTGTTCACTCCCTTGTAAGAGAGCCAGTGTGGTGTAGTGGTTAAGAGCAGTAGACTCGTAATCTGGGGAACCGGGTTCGCATCTCCGCTCCTCCACATGCAGCTGCTGGGTGACCTTGGGCCAGTCACACTTCTCTGAAGTCTCTCAGCCCCACTCACCTCAGAGTGTTTGTTGTGGGGGAGGAAGGGAAAGGAGAATGTTAGCCACTTTGAGACTCCTTAGGGTAGTGATAAAGTGGGATATCAAATCCAAACTCTTCATCTTCTTCTTCTATAACCTATAGTTATGTATTCATTTGTTCACTCCCTTCAAAATGTTGTAAGGTGCCTTTTAGGATCAAACCCGCCCAAGGTGTTCCCCAGCGTATAAATTCACAACGTGTCATTCATAATAAATTGAAAACCCACATCACAACATTAGCACACAGCAAGAACCAGCAGTAATAAGTGGGGTAGGAGAGCTTGAAAATAATGCCAATATATTTCACAGCTGGCAACCAATGCCAAAATATACCTCAGTACGACTCCCTCAAATATGGCCATAAAACCTTAATTCTCTTCAGCGAAATGAGAGTGATATGGCTTTAGTAGAAAGGTTATAAGGAATTAAGTACAAATAGATTAATAGAGTATTAAAGGAAAAATAAGGTTAAAATGTGTTAAGATAATTATAGGATAGAAAACAGGGGAAGATGGAAAGGAATTGCTGAAATAATTAATAGATGTGGAATACGAAAAGGGAGGTGCGAGGAGGTCGTGGAAATATGTGAAAGAAAGTTAAGATACTGAAAAAAAATTTTGATGTGTTTTTAAATTGTTTTTGTTTTGTCTTGTTAGTTTAATGTTTTAGTGCTTTTTGTATTGTAATGTATTGTTTTTTCTTTGTTCTCTTTTTTTTGTTTAAATTGTTGTAAAAGTAATAAATATTATTTTTTTAAAAATCAGCGAAATGAGGCATCCTTAAGGCCTATCATTTTAATACATCAGTACAAGAATGAGAAGCAAATTCCAAATACATTAATATTCAACTCTGGGAGGCTTAGTTTGGTCAGAATCCAGTATATCTGAAGGAGCGTCTCTGAGGTCCAGCTCCAAGGGCCCTCTGGCGGTTCCCTCACTGCGAGAAGTTACAGGGAACCAGGCAGAGGGCCTTCTGGGTAGTGGCACCCGCTTTGTGGAACGCCCTCCCACCAGATGTCAAAAAGAACAACTACCAGACTTTTAGAAGACATCTGAAGGCAGCCCTGTTTAGGGAAGCTTTTAATGTTTGATGCATTACTGTATTTTAATATTTTGTTGGAAGCCGCCCAGAGTGGCTGGGGAAGCCCAGCCAGATGGGAAGGTATGTATGTATGTATGTATGTATGTATGTATGTATAAACAAACAAACAAACAAACAAACAAACAAACAAACAAACACTTCCAGAATTAACGCTAAATACTGTACATTACTTCTGGTAAATGAGCCACCATAGCTGCTAGAGGGCTGTTAAAAATTTGCATCCTGGGCTTTTTAGACTCGTCTACCCATGTATTATATGAAACCAAAGGGGCACATTGGTTGCCAGATGTGTGGCTCCCCTCCTCCACCAGTTCTCCTACCCTACTATAACACAAATCAGGAACAACATTCGGAAAGAACAATAAAATAAAATACAACTATTGTTAACATTATCAACACCATCTTCAAACTTGTTAGTTTCCAATTGACTCCAATTGACTTACAACGCACTGAAAACATAAAAATACAATACGCTATAAAAGCAGAATGAAACAAACCCTGTAAAAGCCACAGGAACCTTTGGTAGCACGCTTAGTAGCTAAACAACATCATATTGCAGGGGAAACCCCAATTCTTTACCTGGCACCCAAAAGATGTTAACGGAGGCGCTAGGTGGGCAATAACAACAGAGGGATAAGGCGCCTAATTTGTACTCACCTTGGCTCCCACTCCAGGCAGCGTACACAAGGCGTGTCGAGCCTGTTCATAAGGAACGGCTCTCAACTGCTGCAGGCCGGCAGCCCCACCAAGCGTCTTCAGAACAGCGCGGGCACTCTCGCTAACAAACCTCGCCCGATATCCGAAACCAAGGTCCCGCAGGCGGGCTTCTGTGTCTGCTCCTGCAACAGGACACCCAAAGAAGGATGGCAGCCTTTTGAGGAAACGCTACGGTCGTCTAGAGAAAGACGCATGTCCGGCAGCCATTATTATTTCCTAGAAGAAATGGCTAACACAACATTGGTCAATTAACCAGTCCCCTAAAATAAAAGATGAGCACACAGCTTACAGGTCGGCTACAATGCCACTGTAACACGCACGCTCCACATCCCAAAAACAAATACAGTGGTACCTCGGCTTAAGTACTTAATTCGTTCCGGAGGTCCGTTCTTAACCT
Source organism: Podarcis muralis (assembly GCF_964188315.1). NCBI lineage: Eukaryota > Metazoa > Chordata > Lepidosauria > Squamata > Lacertidae > Podarcis > Podarcis muralis. Next base: position 104,935,262 of record NC_135656.1, read on the forward strand.
GAAACTGTTCTTAACCTGAAGCACCACTTTAGCTAATGGGGCCTCCTGCTGCTGCCGCGTCACCGGAGCACGATTTCTGTTCTCATCCTGAAGCAAAGTTCTTAACCCAAGGTACTATTTCTGGGTTAGCGGATTCTGTAACCTGAAGCGTATGTAACCTGAAGTGTATGTAACCCGAGGTACCACTGTATATTAATCCCTTGTATCTTTGGAACCTATTTATCGACACCATAATGACTGATGAACCAACGTATACTTGAGGGAAACAATAAGTTTATCTATTTACATATATACTACATAGTTCTGCAACCTTAATTATATATCTTTGTAATTTTGTTATTGCTGTTTTCCTGTTTTTTTTTATGCTTTTAATGTATTTTTTCTTTTTCTCTTCTCTTTTATTTTTTATTTACCTTAACTCACTGTAATACTCTCAATAAAACACAAATAAGCAAACAAAATTAATTCCGTGTATCCAGCTGGAATTTGTTATAGGCTATCCTTTCCTAACCCTCAGGAGATTTATCCTGCTTAAATCAACATTAAGGCAAAAAGGCAAAGGACCCCTGGACAGTTATGTCCAGTCAAAGGCGACTAGGGATGTGGTGCTTTGCTTGTCTCGCTTTTCAGGTTGAGGGAGCAGATGTTTGTCTGCAGACAGCTTTCCGGGTCATGTGGCCAGCAGGAGTAAACCGCTTCTGGCGCAACGGAACACCGTGACGGAAGCCAGAGCGCACGGAAATGCCATTTACCTTCCTGCCGCAGCAGTGCCCATTTATCTACTTGCACTGGCGTGCTTTCAAGCTGCTAGGTTGGCAGGAGCTGAGACAGAGCAATGGGAGCTCCATTGTGGGGACTGGAACTGCCAACCTTCCGATCGGCAAGCCCAAGAGGCTCAGTGATTTAGACCACAGCGCCACCCGCTCCCTTTTCAGTCTCTCAAAAGAATGTCAGCCAATCCTCCACAGAAGGTCCCTTTGGATAATTCCACACATTAAGGTAAAGGTAAAGGGACCCCTGACCGTTAGGTACAGTCGTGACCGACTCTGGGGTTGCGGCGCTCATCTCACTTTACTGGCTGAGGGAGCCAGTGTACAGCTTCCGGGTCATGTGGCCAGCATGACTAAGCTGCTTCTGGCGAACCAGAGCAGCGCACGGAAACACCATTTACCTTCCCACTGGAGCGGCACCTATTTATCTACTTGCACTTTGATGTGCTTTCGAACTGCTAGGTTGGCAGGAGCAGGGACCGAGCAACGGGAGCTCACCCCGTCGGAGGGATTCGAACCGCCTGATCGGCAAGTCCTAGGCTCTGTGGTTTAACCCATAGCACCACCCGCGTCCTAATTCCACACATTAGCGATCTCAGTTTCTGCAGCGGTCAATAAATTTGCCGCCTTTCATTGTTCCAGATACTCCAGAAGCAGCACCAACAAAGGTAGCGGGTAGAAGCTACTTGAGGCAAAGATTTTATAGCATTTCACCATATTCCATGCTCAGTTGTTAAGGGACAGCAGCCGCCACGCAGTTTGAGTCCAGATTCCTCTTGGGTCACCCGTGAAGAGCATCCTTACCTGCCATTGCCTGCAGCGAGGGGAATGCGTGGTACGTCTTGGTGTCCAGCTGACAGAGGCGGCGCCCAAAGACCTGGCAGAGATGCTGGATCATGTTGGTGATGCGCGACAAGTGGTTGTTGGAGGTGCAGATGAAGGAGAAGAGGCATTCTACGGGGTCCTGTCGCAGCACCCGCACCCCTGAGAAGATAAGAGGGTGGGAGGGAGGCAACGTCATATTTACAGGACCGTCTCTCCTGGTATAGCAATAATAATAATAATAATAATAATAATAATAATAATAATAATAATAAAAAATTTATATATCCCCCGCCCTCCCCAGCCAGAGCCGGGCTCAGGGCGGCTAACACCAATAAAATAAAATCACAGTAAAAAAATAATAGGGGGAAAAGAGAGGGGGGGAAACCAATTTAAAATACAGGTTAAAATGCAATTTAAAATGCAGTCTCATTTTAAAATAGCTGATAAATCAAGACCATAAGGGGAGGAAAACATAAGGGTCAGACTGAGTCCAAACCAAAGGCCAGGCGGAACAGCTCTGTCTTACAGGCCCTGCGGAAAGATGTCAAATCCCACAGGGCCCTGGTCTCTTGTGACAGAGTGTTCCACCATGTCAGGGCCAGTACTGAAAAGGCCCTGGCCCAAGTTGAGACCAATCTAACCACCTTGCGATTTGGGACCTCCAAGGTGTTGCCATTTGTGGACCTTAAGGTCCTCCGATGGGCATACCAGGAGAGGCGGTCCCGTAGGTATTTGGGTTCTAGGCTGCATAGGGCTTTAAAGGTCAAAACCAGCACCTTAAACCTGACCCTGTACTCCACCGGGAGCCAGTGCAGTTGGTAAAGCACTGGATGAATGTGATCCCTCAGCAAGGACCCTGTAAGGAGCCTCGCCGCGGCATTCTGCAGTATGCCCCGCAGAGGACCTTAAGGTCTCCTCACTGGCCCAAATAGGACTAATTTAGCCAGCTAGCCCTGGTGATCATCTAATGTTTATTGGATGGATTTCCCCCCTAAATTGATTTTTGAATTCTGAAATTATTATTCACGTTTTATACTGTATTTTATGCTGGTTTTTGTTGCATCAATTTAGTGTTTTAAATTTGTTGTTAGCCGCCCTGAGCCCAGTTTTCTGAATCGAGAAGGGCGGGGTATAAATAAAAAGTTAGTTAGTTAGTTAGTTATTATAACAAACACCCACCTAAGTGATAGAGCTTGACACACACACACTCTCTCTCTTTTTTTTTTCAAATTAGCTGAAAAGGGTGTCCCCAGACTGATGGTTCTCAGTGGCTAAGGGCTGTATGCACTCAGCAACCCTGTCAAATTCATTATCAGGTACAGGGTGTTTTAAACCCCCCCCCCCAAAAAAACCCCAAGTTTCTAGTCCCTGAGGCAGCAAACTAGGGTTGAAGACATGTAGGCAACATATTGTGAAATACAAGAAGCATATTCCTTGCGGAGAGGGAAAAAGAGGCCAAGTAGGCTTGTGGTTTGTTGGCCTGAAACGGGAATCCAGGACCTCCTCCCAATCTTCCATTAAAAGCAGAAGACTCTCAAATTAGCAAACTGAGCAAATGTACCTAGTTGGCATTATTTATACAAGTTATGCGATTTAACCTTTTTTTTTTTTGGCGCTGGACAGAGGTGACTTTGCAGCAGATTTCTGGACTTTTCAAATGCAGCAGTAGAAAGCTGTCGTGGCAAACACTAGGGCTACATAACACTGGTCCTGAGAGATCTGCATTGGCTCCCAGTACGTTTCTGGGCACAACTCAAAGTGTTGGTGCTGACCTTTAAAGCCCTAAACGGCCTCGGTCCTGTATACCTGAAGGAGCGTCTCCACCTCCATCGTTCTGCCTGGAAACTGAGGTCCAGCGCCGAGGGCCTTCTGGTTGTTCCCTCATTGCGAGAAGTAAGGTTACAGGGAACCAGACAGAGGGCCTTCTCGGTAGTGGTGCCCGCCCTGTGGAACGCCCTCCCTTCAGATGTGAAGGAAATAAGCAGCTATCTTATCTTTAGAAGACATCTGAAGGCAGCCCTATTTAGGGAAGTTTTTAATATTTAATGCTGTATTGTTTTTAACACTCGATTGGGAGCCACCCAGAGTGGCTGGGGAAACTCAGCCAGATGGGCGGGGTATAAATAATAAATTATTATTATTATTATTATTATTATTATTATTATTATTATTATTATTATTATTATTATTATTACATATGGCGATCAGAACAATAGATCCCCTCTTTAACATTGCTTGTCTGCATGTATCCAAAGACCTTGCTGCAGCCGGAAGGACAAGACATGCTATTCCCTTAAAGTAAGAAGGGGGAAATGAAGTCTCACACCTGCTTCTGTGTGAAAATGTGTGCATTTGGTATCGTGCGATGCAGTCCTGACATAGCTCTATTAGTCCCAGGTAAAGGAAACAGCAAAAAGACCTAGGCCACCTGCCTCCATCTCCTGAGATGTGCTGGTGAACTAACTGGGAAAACTGCACCCTCTCCTCTCTCTCTTCCATCATATTAGTTATCCTTCCCTGGTGCCACCACAGTTAATCGAGTTGCAATGCCACCCTGAACCTCACCTACCTGGGAACTTGATGGCCACTTCTCGGAAGTGAGAGTCCACATAGGACCAGCCCTGGTACAACGCAGACAAGTTGACGTGCAGCTGGAAATAATCCTGGAGGATCTGCGAGGGAGTCAGCCCATCCGTCCCCCGGACCAGCTCTCCTGACAAATGGCCGCCCGGGCGCTCGCTGGTACCAGCGCGGAAGGCTTCGGGCTGTGCCTGCTTCCTGCCTTTCTTCAGCGGTGGCTCAGAGAGGCTGTCTTCTTCTCTGCTGCCGTCCTCCTTCTCCTCTTCATGAAGCGTGTACCAGAGCTGCTCTTCTGACTGGGTGAGGGTCCAGACACGGCCTGCCAACACACCAGTCCAGTAGCCAGGGCTGGTTTCGGACCACCTGAGAGGAACGCAAGGCTAATTAGAAGCAGGGACAGACCGACTGCAGTTTGGAGAAGCTAACCTAGGCCTTCCTCCGCCTTTCCCTTTATGCTCCAGAAGGTGGCAAGACCTGTATCTTTGGAGTCACAAGGCCCGTCAACACCTCACAGCCACAGCTATGCTACACTATCCTACAGTACACTTCCACCAACTACAGTGGCACCTCAGGTTAAGAACTTAATTCGTTCTGGAGGTCCGTTCTTAACCTGAAACTGTTCTTAACCTGAAGCACCACTTTAGCTAATGGGGCCTCCCGCTGCCGCCGCACTGCTGCCGTGCGATTTCTGTTCTCATCCTGAAGCAAAGTTCTTAACCCGAGGTACTATTTCTGGGTTAGCGGAGTCTGTAACCTGAAGCGTATGTAACCTGAAGCGTCTGTAACCCGAGGTACCACTGTACACGACACCTTGTTTCACACGCACGCTCTGACATCAAATGCGTCCCCCCCCCAAACTGCAAAAAATGGCTCCCTTATTAACTTACTATTCAGCATTGTATCCTCCCAGTTCTGTAGCAGCCCAAAGGGATAAAAACATCCTAGACGGGTGATGTTCTGGGCTCCTGTGATCCTTCACAAAGGAATGCAAAGAACTGAGAAAGATTTGCTTATTCTACTTTATGAAGTCGTGTATTTGATTAGAAGCAGGATGTTTGTGGTTTTTTAAAAGATCTGAATCAAAACACTATTGATCAATAATGCAGACTTTTGGAAGCTACGTACTGAGACCATCTGGCTCTGCAGTGGTAGGCAGTAGCTTCCCACAGTTTCACAAACAGTTCACAGTTTCCCAGCTCCTACCTGGAGATGCTGGAGGATAAAAACATAACAAGAGGCCAAAGGCCCATCTAGTCCAGTATCCTGTTCACACTGTGGCCAACCAGAAGCACTCTCCCATCCTGTGGTTTCCACCAACTGGTATTCAAAAGCATTACTGCCCAACAGTGGAGGTAGAACATTTCCACTGTAGCTATTAGCTGCTGATAGTCCTCTCCTCACCCAAGTCATCCAAGTTGGGGGCTGCCACTAACAGCCAGATGTCCACTGGAAGCCCACAACCAGGTCCCTAGCCCATAGCACTGTTCCTACTTGTGATTACCAACAGCTAGTATATTGGTGACTTATTGCCTTCCGCAGTGGAGGGAGAGCAGAGCCATCATGGCTAGCAAGATTCGAACTTGCAACCTTCCTCAAGCAATGCACACACTCTGCCACACAGATATACCCCACTGACATATCACAGCCAGCATTCAAAATTCACCAGGTGCCAGGCACATTTTGCACCTGGCTATCAGCCACTCGCAACCAAGCAAAGACACTCAGGTACCAGGATGGTGCCTGATGTTTCCACCACCTGAAGGTGCATGCCTGGGGATCCTTGGATCTTGACGGTTTTCACACACTAGCAACACATCCTGTAGAATTCTATCTGTGCAGTCAGATAGATGAATGTCAGGAAGCAAAAAGTCGTATAGAAAAATACGGTTTTCAAGCCGTCTGGCCCCCAAATGGCAACTAGGCATTCCGTTTTGGCACCTGCAACCCTGGTTTAACCTGGTTTAACCCTGGTGCCTAATTTTTATATACTGTATAGTCGTACCTTGGTTGCCGAACACCTTGGTACTCATACATTTCGGCTCCCAAACGAATGAAAACCGGAAGTGAGTGTTCCGGTTTCTGAACATTTTTTCAGAAGCCAAACATCTGATGCGGCTTCCACTATTGTTTCTGGCGCACCTGCACAATTGGAAGCCAATCGAATGGACTTCTGGAACACATTCTGTTCGAAAACCAAGGTACGACCGTATGAGGTTCTAACGCTGATCACAGCTGCTTTCCGCAGATGGTTGTGGGGAGCAGAAGAGAAGCGGAGTTAAAGCTGCAATCCTAACCTCACCTACCCGGGAGTAAGCCCCACTGAATTCAATAGGATGTACTTCTGAGTAGACCCTGTTGGAATCGGGGCTTTTTTCCCAGGGGGAACTCACAGGAGCTCAGTTCCGGCACCTCTCAGGTGGGCACCATTCATTGCTGTTCATGGTGAGTTCCGGCACCCTTTTCTAGAAAAAACAGCCCTGGTTAGAATTGTGCTGTAGCACGCCAGTCTAAACAAGTGTCCCTTTTTCCAAAGCGGATTCTCTCTCCCGAATTATTAAAAAAAGGGCAGCTGCCATAGTAAGTAACCAACCCATCCTTTGCAAGCCCGTGGCCAGGATGCATAGAATTTGCAGGTGATCTTGAGGTTCCGTGCGGGAGACACAATGGTGCTTTGCTGAAAGCGCAATGCAGAGCCATCGGCAAGAGGGCAGAGCTGGCCATATTTATACATATATGGAGGCTTTTTTGTGCCTTTCGGACGCGCAGCTTCATCTCCATCTCCATGCCAACGAGGGGGGGAAAAGCTGCACTGCACAAGAGCCTTGCAGAAAGAGGAGAGAGAGAGATGGTGGCAACCCGAGAGAGGGGGAGCAGGGAAGGGGGAGGGGGGCAGCGAGACAGGGGCACCTTGGAGATAATAATACAAGGGAGGGAGCAAGACATTGGCGGCGGGGGGGACGGGACACCCTTTCTTAGCAGGCTGCCATTCCGCGCTCGGGAGCCGCCAGGGGGCGCACTAACCGGAAGGTCTGCCCGCCACAGAGCACCAGGTCGAGGCGGAGTTGGGCGCGCGGGCAAGGCAGGGAGCGCCAGGGGGTAGCGCGAGGCAGCGGGGCCGGGCGGGAGTCCATGCCGTTCCTCCTTCTGCTGCTGCTGCTGCAGCTGCCGCCGCCTTCGGGGTGGACGCGGGGGTGCCGCTCCTGCCGCCGCCGCCGTTGTTGCAGCTGCAGCCGAGCTCCAGACCAGAGCAGCTCCGAAGAAGCCCGCAAAATCACCATAGAGTTGTTGTTGGTTTCCCTCCCCCCCCCCCACCGCCCCCTCTCGCTCTCCGCCGAGTTCGGAGGAGGGATCGCGCAGGGGTAGACGGAGCGCCGGCGCTGCCCGCTCTAGGCCGCTGGGGTATACTCTGTGGCTCGAGTGGGCGGAAGTACTGGCCTGGGAGGCGTCCCTGAGAAGCCCGTTCCTGCGCCTGGGAATTGGGCGGGCGCCGCGAGCTAGGCCTCTCAGGAGAAACGGCCACAAAATGGAAGGGAGGGGAGCTTGCTTGCCCCCCCCCCCGCCCAGTTCAACACTATATATCTAATAATACCTATAGGCATTACACTCTACCTGTTACACTATATGTGTATTTATTAAATATATTATTAATACATTATTAAATATATGTATATTTCTGTAGTTCGAGATAGTACAGTACTTTCTGTATCTTTTATCCATATGGCCACAACATGGACAGATGATTGGGGAAGTCCTTTCTCTCTGTTTACCCCTTTCAATACATTCTATTAAATTAAAGTCCCGCAGTGGAGACCATAATAATAATAATATAAATATAATAATAATTTGTTATTTATACCTCACCCATCTGGCTGGGTTTCGCCAGCCACCCTGGGCGACTCACAACACAATATTCAAAACACAATTGCTTTATCACTCCCTTTCAGGAGTCTCAAAGCGGCTAACCATCTCCTTTCCCTTCCTCCCCCACAACAAACACTCTGTGAGGTGAGTGAGGCTGAGGGACTTCAGAGAAGTGTGACTAGCCCAAGATCACCCAGCAGCTGCATGTGGAGGAGCGGGGAAGCGAACCCACTTCACCAGATTATGAGTCCACCACTCTTAACCGCTACACCACACTGGCTCTTGATAAAACATCAAACATTAAAAACTGCCCTCAACACTGACTAGGTCAGTAAACAAGCAAACACCTGACTGATTCTAAGCAAGAAATACTTGTAATGGGTTGCCTTTGGGCCGAAATCGAATAAAATTCATATCCCCCACCTGAAAGAGAAGCTAGTGTGTTTTGTGCAAATTGGCATTTGCACTTCTTTTCTCTGTAAAATTGAATCAAGGCTGTGGTGCACACCCCGTTGCGAAAGGGGTTTGTGTCCGCGTTCCTGCCACCACCCATGATACAATTACGTACTGAGAAGAACTCTGAAGCATCACTTCGCATCAAGTCTCTTCCACAGGCTTGTTGGTCCCACAGACCAGAATGCAGATCAGGTTGTGAGATGGGGGACAAAGTAGGGAGAAATTATGTTGCTGTTGGGAGTGCTGGAAATGTGGAGATTCAATACCCAAAGCACGCAATGTACAGTGTGCAAGAATTAGTTCAGATGATTGGAAGGCTCTCCATAGAATAAAGTGGGTTTTTAAAAAGTGCTATTTTTTTAAAGGCTGTAGTGACTTTCAGCATCACTATCCCAAAATGTGGCTCAGAGAATGATCTGATGCACTTCTGCTGCTGAATGAATCTAACCAAACCTGGTTCCGTGAACTCCCAGGATGGGAGGCCCCTTGGGAACCATATTTAGCCTGCTTTGAGTCCTCTGGAGTGAGCTGGGTAAGAGCAACATAGGGATTGTTAAAAAGGGTACCTTATCCATATGTTGTTTCTGGTGGTTGCTTTTTAAAAAGCAAATGAGGTTACCAAAATCACATCAGCACTTGGGCACATATTGTTAGTGCTAAATGAACAGAAAATAATGGCAGCAGTGGTGTTTTTACCCTGGCAGTAGAGTTGAATCTGCAGCTACACAACTCCATGCTTTCAGACCAAGAATGGACAAAAGTATAGAAAAGGCAGGAGAACATGAAAAAGCAAAACACTTTCCCTCATCTCTTCTGGTAACAAGAAAGAAAGAAAGAAAGAAAGAAAGAAAGAAAGAAAGAAAGAAAGAGAAAACAGACACAGTTGGTTCCAAAAGAGCCATTTTATTTTCTAAGAATTGATAGAGATCTTCTTCCTCCAAAATAAATACAAGTACAAATGCCCACCCGGCTGCAGCAGAAAGAAGAGCCGGGGGCCTACAGGGCAAGGGGGGGTGGGATCAGGCAGAGCCAGGTTCCAAAAAGCTATAGTATCAAAATGTGCGAGTGAGAAGACAGCGGCCCTGCTCTGCAGAGTGTCGGTAGGACTGGGCCGAGGAAAGGATAATGGATCAGGGCAGGTACTATGATGCAGGGAAAGGAGGGGCCGGGGTCTGTGTGTTGGTGAGTGTTTATGGAGCAGCCCAAATAATTTACATTCTCCCACTATTGTACAGTATTTTACACAGGCCCAGGGGACCTCAGGACCCAGACAGTGGGGTATTGTCCTTGGGAGCTATACAGGCAGCTGGGTGTCGCTCACGCAGCTGGTCAGGGCAATTCCAGGCATGGAAGAAGGAACGGCAGGCTGGCACAAGAGGTAGGCTTGCCCACACGGAGGGCACAGTGCTCTGTGGGTGTGCTCAGCACACTGGAGGGGCCGTTGGGTGCTCTACGCAAGCTCCCGCAGCCTGGCCACCGAGGGCCCGGGCTTCTCGAGGCTGGAGCTCCCCGCTCCCCTCTCCCGTACAGTCCAGCTGCACCGAGCGAGCAGCCTGGGCGGGAGCCCCGGTGAACTTCAGTCACTCTCGCTGGAGTCGCTGCTCTGCTCCCCTTGCACCTTGTTGCGGTGCTGCATGGCCCGGTGGTAGGCGATCTGGACAGACTTGCGGATGTTGGACTTGCGCCCCTCCAGCATCTTCTCCTTGTCCAGGTCCTGGTTCACACCCAGGGGCACGAGTTTGGTGCGGGGCAACCACTGCCTGCAAAGGAAATGGAGAGACCCAAACTCAATAGGGGTGCTTTCCTCCCCTGAAAGGAGAGGGTTTCCGCGTTCTCCCAAGTCTCGCCCCCCTCATCCTTTCTCGGTATGGGGCAGCTCCACCCCCAACTTTACCCACCAGGTTTCAGTCCAGACATGGCAGCCCCCCATCTCTGCCAACTTCCGTCGTAGGCCCTTACCAGGTACGCTTGTTGTCGAAGAAGAGGACCAGGTAGAGATGCTCCCGGGCTTCCTGAGTCATCTGCTCTCCCAGCTTCAGCACCTCCAAGGGGGGGACGGGGATGGGGACGCCGTGGTGGAACATCCCTTCCCGTGGCATCTTAGGGTCAATGATCTGCCAACAGGGGAAGATCGGACATCAGAGAAGGGAAACTACACAGTTGTTACAATAGATAAATCATTGAGCGTGAACACACACCCACACACCAGACAAGGAAAGGCTGCACTCATATGTAGAGTGCTGGAGTGGGGAAACTCCCAGGTTCAAGCCCCAGTTTAACTGTGAAGCTCACCAGCTGGCCTTGTGCAAGTCTGTATGTCAGCCTAACCCACACAGCATGCAAATTGACTGCCCTGAGCTGCTTGGAGGAGATGGAAATGTGACAAGTAAACAGATTGGGCAATTCAGCATTGAGGCTTTAAGGACCAATATGGCCTTTACATGTTAAACAGCCTGAGTTGTTCACGGCTCGCAATTGCACATGTATGCTGCTGGCAGTCACAGAATTGGGATTCCCCCAAACTTTTCCTGTCTGCGATTCTTCCTGCCCCTTAAAACAGGTTTCTGTCCTTCATGGGTGTTGAAGAAACATTTCAAAGGCTCTGTGTCGTGCATAGTAACGTGATGAGAGATTAGAGAAGTGCGCAATCTTAGAACTTAAATGTTGCGTTTAGAATAAATTACTAACACAACAACCGTTTAATGTCTCCGTTAACACCTGGCTTATGCTAAAAGGTACTGATTAGGCAAGTGGTCCATCCATATCTTTGCTAACAGACTGGTTGTATGGTTGCACAGCTTAGGGTTTAAGGATGTGGAGGCTGAAATCTTGAGTTCAATTTTCCACCCAAAAAAAAGCACTGACAGAAGGTAGTAAGGCAGAAACTGGGGGACCCTTGTTCATCCAGATGTTGCTGGACTACAACTCCCATCACCCTTGACTATTGGCCATGTCGGCTGGGGATGATGGGAGTCGGAGTTTTTTCTCTCTCTCACACACACACACAAAATTACCCTATTTTTTCTCCGCAAGAATTAGAAAAGTTCATTAAACAGCAACAACTGAATACTGTGTTTCTGTCGGTTTCTACACTAAGTAGCATTTTCTATTCTGCATAAACTTTTCTGTCTCGCAAGACCTGTCCTTGAAGCTTCACTTGGTTCATAACCTCATTTTCTACTATTGTTTCAAAAGGGGCATCACCCCTGCCAAGGTTTCCAGTGGCCTTAACCCTCCTTAGTGCGAATTTAGGCGTGCTCATCAAACCCACCAGTGCCGGATAAGAGGGGTAACCCCTGCACTTGGCCCACACCAGGTCCAGGGCATCCAGAGGCGAGTCCTCATCCTCGGACAGCCAGCCGGCCGATCGGCTGATGCTCTTCCGCACCACTGCACAAAGACAGAACGAGAGGGGAAAGGGTGTAATTGCCGTCCTTCTCACCAGCCCCATCTCCAGAGAGGAAAGCAGAGGAAACGCTGCCCCAAATACTCACTGCCATGGCCCACCCCTCGGCCGGTTCCCACCGAGTAGGACTCGTTTTCTGTTCCCGACGTGTCTTCGCTGCTGTCCTCTGGGAAATTGACGCGGGAGAAAGAGGGCTTCCCTCTGCCTTGTTTGGAAGGAGTTGTGCTAAATGGGAGGAAGCAGAAGCAGCGTTAACTTTCCACGTTCCGCAGAAGCCTGGGAGATTGGTACCTCCGCATTAAACGCGGAAGGGGGAATGGAATGAGACCCGTTCCCTGGGAAGTCCAAGAAGGATGCACAGTGGTACCTCTGGTGCGAACAGGATCCGTTCCGGAGCCCCGTTTGCATCCTGAAGCGAACGCAACCCGCGTCGGTGCGTCTGCACGGGTTGCGATTCTCCGCTTCCACGCATGCGCGTGACATCATTTTGAGCGTCTGCGCATGCGCGAGCAGCAAAACCCGGAAGTAACACACTCCGTTACATCCAGGTCGCCACGGAGCACAACCCAAAAATATTCATCCCGAAGCTACTTCAACCCGAGATACGACTGTACTGCAGGAACTTCCTGCGTTCGATGCCAGGATTGATCTCGCCACTAGAACTTTGGGCAAGCGTGGCAAGTGAGGAAAATGTCCTCAGCCTCTCATTGCGGCATACGTCAGAGAAGCCCTCGTGGAGCAGACCACAGGCCTACCTAATCCCACATCCTGTTTCTTGCTGCGGCCAACCTGATACTGGAAACAGCATGCAGGTAACTTGACTACTAGTCGCTCATAGCCTTGAAATGTGTGTAAATTTCTTTTTATAGAGGCATACAACGCAAGCAGCACTAAAAGGCGTGTTGTGTACACTGCTTCATCTGGAACAGTGCCTGGATTTACAGCAGCCTGATCCACAGCCATGACTCACAATACAGTGCCTAGAACCTGGTCTAAGCCACTACTTTTGCAAAATCAGCCATTTCCTTGTGGCACAGTTCTGCTTTTGGCCCACCATTATCCAGAACATATCAATGTTAGCAAGCGGTTGTGCTAAGACCTTGTGGCAGGGTGGTGCATGTGTCTGACAAGATTCCCTTCGAAACCAGAAGGGCAGTTTACAAAGTTCGCACTTTCCACCTGGGAAATTGCCTGACCTGGGCTATCCATTATTCTGCACTGTGCACCTAGGCTAAGGGGGGAAAGAGGCCCGGCTTCACAGCTCCATGCACTGGGAAGGATCTCCTGGTACCTGGTACGGTCCGAGGCGGCGCTGCTGCTGGTTGTGCTGCTGGACTCAGATTCAGAGCTGCTGCGTGGAAGGTTGTAGTCGTTGCGATAAACTAGGAAGCTCTTCTTGACCGGCTGATTGCCGCTGCTGAAGCCGTTGGCTGGCAGATCTGCAGAGGGTGGGGAGGGGAGGGCAAATCACAACAGGCTCTGATATAATACCTATAACTGAATTCTCCAGTTGACAATGCAATGGCTTTCTACCTGGCCAACCATTACACTACAAATTGTGAAAGCTGGATTCAAGCACAGATGGGTCCATTACAACAGTGTTTCCCAAACTTGGGTCTCCAGCTGTTTTTGGACTACAACTCCCATCATCCCTACATAGCAAGCTCATTGGTCAGGGATGATGGGAACTGTAGTCCGAAAACAGCTGGAGACCCAAGTTTGGAAACACTGCATTGCAAGCTTTTCTTTTTATCTATTCTGTCCCCCACCCTGTTCCTCCCCCCTCATGCTTTTTACATCTTTCTGTGCCCTTCCCAGCAATATACTTTCAGCCTCTGTGCCCCATTGGCTTCCCAGAGGACCAAGCCCCTCTCTTTTCACTGTTGACGTTACTTTTACCACTTTGTTAACCGGGACAAGATGCTTAACCTGACACAGGCAATACTCTCGTATTAAACTGTGGTCACTTTATGTGGCACTGAACTAAACCTGCAGGGCACTAGCTAACAAGAACGGCTTGCATTATTTAATTCCTTCCTTGCACATATGCTGAGTTTGCAGCAAATCCCACCTCCCTTCCAATCTAAGTATCTTCTCTCATGACATGGGACTTGTTGTGGAAGGAAGACCGTCCACACACCGTCTCAACTTGGACCCATTCCTCACTCACCGATTGGGCCGTCATCTGCTGATTTGTCGCTGTCGCTGTCCGAGGTGGAGCTGGGCCGCGGGCTCCTCTTGCGCGGCCGCCGGGACACCATGATTGGCAGCTGAGGGGGTCCCACGGCGCTGTTCCCGTGACCCGGAGCCAGCTGGCTGTCGCGGTTCTTGGGCGGGCGCCCCGGACGCTTGGGGGGCCCGGCCGTTTTGGGGTTCTTCTTGGAGAAAAGCACCGACGTTCTCCTGCCGACTTCGTGCGCAGGCGTGGAGGATGAGTTGGGGCCAAGGCCTGGAAGGGCAAGCAGTGACATTGCTCAGAGGATGAACATGAGCATTTCCCTTCAGTATCCCCACCACCCGTCCTTGGAAGCTGAACGGGTTCATTCGAAGGGATTGCTCCCCTTATACGCTGAGCGGCCCCCTCTCCTGTGAAGGGAGTCACCCACAGCAGCTGCTGAACAGATCTCAGGAGTTCTGAATCCAAACTTCAATGTCTCAAATCCCTGGTAGAGGACAAGGATCTTGAGATCATGTTAAAGGTAGCCAAATTCTGTGCGATTGCCATAAAACTTAGGGAACAAGCTGTGCTATCATGATTAAGGCCTTAAATGATAATTTTAGGTTATATGTTAGTGACAATGTTTTAATTTATATATTTTTTAACTGATGCTATATCTGTATTGTCCCTGTTATACCTAATTGCAAATTCAAATGCATCCCTATCGTGTTTTATGACTTCCTTGATATTGTATGTGGGCTGGAACTGGTCTGTGACCGAAATAATAAAATTCATTCACTCAGGAGTTCCAGAGTAGGGGATAACGCTAATAGGAAGTGGCAGATCCCACTCTCTGAGCCTCTGGGTAAACACTGGGAATCTATTAGGGCTGATGCCAAGGAAGACGTTACTAGGCCTGGGTGATACGCTGATATATGATCCAAAGCCTATCATTATATCGGTTTGATCATCTTTGACCTGGCAATATACCGTGAATCGTGATGTCTGTTAGGGCTGGGCGATATATCTTCCAAAACTGGTTTGAAGACCATACTGTGATCTCGGTTTAATAGTTATTTGACCTGGCAATAATGAATCATGGTGTGTGTGTGCTATGCAAAAATCACAATGTGGGGGAAACTGCAAAGCCAGCCAATGCCTCTACATGGCTCCATCCTTATTGCAGATGTTGTGATATATCAGTATAGTACAATGTTTAGTGGTGATATATCACAATAAAGTTAAATGTAAAGTAAAGGACCCATGGACAGTTCAGTCAAAGGCAACTGTGGGGTTGCAGCGCTCATCTCGCTTTTCAGGCCAAGGGAGCTGGTGTTTGTCCACAAACAGCTTTCCGGGTCATGTGGCCAGCAGGACTAAACCGCTTCCGGTGCAATGGAAACCATGATGGAAACCAGAGCAGTGCACGGAAACGCCATTTACCTTCCTGCCACAGCAATACCTATTTATCTACTTGCACTGGTGTGCTTTCGAACTGCCAGGTTGACAGGAGCTGGGACAGAGCAATGGGAGCTCAGCCCGTTGCGAGGATTCAAACCGTCAACCTTCTGATTGGCAAGCCCAATACAGTGGCACCTTGGGTTAAGTACTTAATTCGTTCCGGAGGTCCGGTCTTAACCTGAAACTGTTCTTAACCTGAAGCACCACTTTAGCTAATGGGGCCTCCCGCTGCTGCCGCACACTTTCTGTTCTCATCCTGAAGCAAAGTTCTTAACACGAGGTACTATTTCTGGGTTAGCGGAGTCTGTAACCTGAAGCATATGTAATCTGAGGTACCACTGTATCATGATGGTGAAAACCAGATATCGCCAAGCCCTAGGTGTTATACCTTGAACCTCAACCCTGGTCTGCTTGCCATGCCCCTTTCCACAGACCTGAGGGATCATGAACTGAAGTGCCCCTGTGCAATATTTTCTGGGAATCCTCCCCAGGAGGAGGTGCTGCACTGCTCCCCTGGCCAAGCCCCTCCCACTCGTGGAGGACCCTGCTTGTGGTACAAGCAACCCCTGGCTGGGGCCTGGCTGCTCCACGCGGTCCCAGGCCCCGCCACCCACCTTTGCCGGTCTCCTGGCTGCTGCTCTCCTCGGCGGCACTGTCGGTTTGCGTGTCCTTCTCGCAGGGGTTATGGGCCGGCAGGATGATGCGGGTCAGGGGGCCGTGCCCATCCCTCCCCGACTCCCGCTGGTGTGCCAGTTTGCGCCGCAAGGCCGTAATCTCCTTCTTGATCATCTTGGCTCGCCGGCAGCGGCCCACGCTCTGCTTCCCGGCGCTCACCTCGGCCAGGCGTCCCACCAGCAGGCCCAGCTGGTCTTCCAGGGGCAGGTGCTTCTGGTTCTCGGACAGCACCATCCGCTCCTCGTCTGCGCCAGCAAGGAAACAAAGCCCAGGATGAGAAGGAGGCTTCCGCCGATGGACCAATGAGAGACAAGAACCCGGGAGGCAAAGAAAGGAGGCAGGGATGGGGGAACCTGTAGCTCTCTGGGCATTACGGGACTACAACTCCCATCAGCCCCTGCGGTCAGGGATATTGGGAATTGGGATGGGACAACAGCCGGAGGACCACAGGTTCCCCAGGCCTGACACTGTTATGCAGCATCTCAGTCCCTAAAAGGAGAGGAGGAAAGCATCAGGATGGGGGCGGTTGCCTTCCACAATTCCATATGCATGCAGTTTTAGGTGCACTTCACATCCCTGGGAATTCAAGTAGCTTCTATCCCCGCCTCCTTTCGTTGAAAGTTTAGTTTCCGGATTTCTGGTGATAAGATCTGTTCCGTTTCCTCCTCTCCAGCAGCCAAGCACATGGAAAAGTAGCTTGTTGGTCCATCTGTGTCTGGGGCACTCTGGCATGAGCGAGTCCAACTGTTAACAGCCTAGCTATAAGGATGGCCGCCGTGGACTGTAGCTACCCAGCACTGCCCCATACATAATTCTTATCTGGCTCCTGGCTGGCAATATCTTAAGGCATGGTGAAAGCCTCACCAATAGTTTCAATGATGTGGAAAAGCAAGGAACATATGAAGCTCTAAGAAACAGATATACCAGACTTTGGTGGTTAACCTCTCCGATGTGCAGATCTGACTAGATCCTTCAGATTTTGCACTTTTCTGAATTTTGCAGCACAGTTCTCGACTTGAAAAAGTACTAAGATACACATAAAAGTGCTTTAAAAATAAAATAAAATAAAATATGTGTAGAAAGATGTCCCTTTGAGACAAAATATGTTTAGAATAGCGTGTGAGAAAATGCATTCATTCAAAGCTACATCTGGAGTACACGTGTTGATATGGATTTTTTTAAAAAAAATGCAGATCTGTATGGAGATGGGAAGGAAGGAATTTATTGCTGAACACATGCAAACCAGCCTTCCTCAGCCCGGTGCTTTTCAGATGTTTTGGGCTCCAGGTCCCAACAGTCCCAGGATGCATGGCCAATGGCCAGGGATGATGGGACTTGTAGTCCAACAACATCTGGGGTGTTAGGAAAGGCTGAAACTGATATGGACTGGAAACGTACTGCTCCGTAATTCTTGGAAAAATGAATAATTTAAATATTGCAATTTAAAAACAAACAAATAATGAAGATATTTATGAAAAACACGGTTGTCTGCATACTTTCTTTAGGGGGCAGACCGAAGAGATTTTTCAGACAGGGTGTTGAAGACCGAAGGACAAGACCAGTACCAACAGCTCTTAAATAAGCCCTCAGATGTCAAGGAGATAAACAACTATCTGACTTTTAGAAGACATCTGAAGGCAGCCCTGATTAGGGAAGTTTTTAATGTTTGATGTTTTATTCAATTTTCAATCTGTAGGAGCCACCCAGAGTGGCTGGGGAAACCTAGCCGGATGGGTGGGGTATAAATAAATTATCATCATCATCATCTTTGCATCCTCTTCGTCACAAAGCAAAGAGGAGGGCAGATTCTTGAGTCTAACCCATAATACAAAGGGCTCAGTGCTAAAAGGATTCAAGGCAACATAGGGTCCTTTTGGCTAAAAGCCAAGGTAGCAAACAAACAACCGTAGAGGCTCAGGGTAATTGTAAGTTGCTGGGTGAGAGGATAGATGGGAGAGAGGATAGACCGCTGGAGGGTGGTTTGTGTAAAGAAAGCACATCACGGCGTTTTCCTTCCTGGAGGAAAATGAATCCCACCCCCCACCTTCTTATTTGTTGGCCTAGATACACACTGGAGCATTGTTTAATGCTTGTGCCCCGTAAAAGGAAGAAAGAAGGGAGCCAAATGCCACTAGGCAACCTCTTGTCTTGGGACTTTTCCTGCACGGGAGAGGAAGGGGAAACTTGCCAAGAGGGATTCTAGTAGTTGAAATTCTGCAAGCCACCTCTGGCAACTTGTCAACATACCAAACTGCAATTTTTGAAAGCTGGTGGGCTGCTGCAACGGGGAAGTTTTGGCCCAAGCTCCCACTTTCTTAGCCCCTGCAGCTCTGGAAAAGTCTCCTTTAGTTAGCCTTCCTCTTTTCCGAATTCACCCCCGTGACCTGCTCCTCTCACACTCGGACCACTTCCATCTTCCTCCGTGAGGCTCTCCTCGCCCAGCCCCTCCTTTCGCCACACTTCTTCCCCCAGGAGGCCTGCCTCTTTCTAAAATCGCAGCAGCTCAGATGGTGCCAGCCGGGTCCCTCCCTCTACGTGCCAACACTACCAGAAGCTCCAGCCCTCCCACAAAACCCTTTTTGTGCTTTGCGATAAAGGCATCTCGGCAACGGATGCAATCTCACTGGGGAGAGAAGGCAGGGGCTTTCTCTTCAGACACCCCTTTCTTCCCAGTGGATCCAACCCGAGTGAATGCCAGCTTCCGCCCAGGCAACCTGGGGCAGGTTTCAGCTCTGGAACTCCTGCCCCTACCCGGGCAGCCACCATCCTAATCTCTGGGCATTAGCCGTTTCTTATACTGACCGTTCTCGGTGCTTCGCAGAGGCGCCTCGTCCGCGGCCATGGGGAAGTGCATGCCCGTCTCGAAGTCGATGCCCATCTTCTCCGCTTGCCGGCGCGCCTGCCGCAGCACGACGTCCCCTTGCTCCCGCAAGCGGATGGCTGCCCGGTAGAAGATGGTGTCTTTGGCGTTGTACTTCAAGCAGTTGCTGACGATCAGGTTGAAGTCCTCTTCGAACTCGTCCAGGTTCAGGTAGCGATAGCCCTCCAGCTTCTGCTTCATGGTGTAGAAGTCCATCGGCTTCTTGATGTGGTCCAGGTAGTCTGGGACCTGCAGCGGGCAGAGAGAGAGAGAGAGAGCGGCGCGGCTAAGAGATGGGGGAGATCGCCGCCCCGGGGTGGGGAATCCCTGCTCCAAGAGAAGACGAAACAAAAGTTAGAAGCAGTCCCGAAAGCCTCTCGCCCAATCTGGAGCAATTTCCCCACGGAGAAAGGGGCACTGCCATTCAGCGCGGGCACACAAAGTCGGGCACCCTCCCCCAAGGCCCCGTGAACGGCGTTCTCCCACCCCCACCTTCCGAAAAAAGAAGAGCGAACATTCAGAAAGGCGGGTGGCTTGCAAGGGGAGGCAAAACCAAAGCTGGTAGAGGTTTGGGACCTTGCTCCCAACCTCTGCTCCTCTGCATGTGCTGCAAGTCCCCTAAAAGTGTCTGCCTGCACTCTTCCTCGCCATACCTGGCTACCCCACCTATTACCTCTCAATTTCCTTTCTCAATAGGCCTCAATCTCAACACACAACTCTCTCTCTCTCTCTGCATCAGAGGAGGTTCTCCAAAACCCCTCTTGCCAGGCCCTGCACCACCCTGACTAAGGGCTGGGGACAGACCTCTTCCTCTTCCTAGGCAAAGACAGTTCCTGCATCCTCCTCCCATATATAACAAAGCTGTGTGGCAGAAAAACAGGGTGTTTTAATATAATTATGCTGTACTGGATGGAATAGAGCAAGACTAATCTGATGGTAAGTTTGTACTGCTAAGAAGTGGGTCAGCAAAAAAATAAAATAAGAGAGCGTCCGCAAAAAAAGGGGGCTGATAACCAGACATTTTCAGTAAGCTATTTGCCCCGGCCTGCAGTGATCTATTCAAACAATTTGTTTTTCATCAACAGTCAGAAGGGAAATGTAAAATGAACCTTTAAAAACAACAACAACAAAAAACACTTTGGCTTTCGAGTAGACAATTCACTTTGATGGAGTGGTGCTGATTTTGTGTATTTTTGTCTTCCCAACTGCCCAACCTAGGAGCAGAATCTAAACCTGGACTGAATTGTTCCCTCTTTCTGATGAAGACAAGGTATCCCTTGAAAGCTGAGTTTGGCTTCTTCATAGCTTTTCTACTTTCTGTATTTATTGACATTAAAAACAACAAAGATGCGTACTCCAATCTTCTAGTTCCTTAATACGAATGACGCATTGACCTTAGATAGCAGCACGGCTTTCAGAAGAAGAGTGTGAAGGACTGGCCATGTTGGGAATGTAACACTAAACCATGACTTGGTCCTACAAGCAACAGTGAGACTTGAACTCGTCCACTGCCTTCTGCATGACCAGAACGAGGACTTTGCGAACCTCTATCTCCAGTTTGAGTGTGTGTAGTAGCTCTAAAAGTGGTCTGGCTGGGCAATGGTGTCATTATTTCCCCTGGTGGTGACCAGCCTGTAGGGCAAACAGATCCTTTTCTATGAGAGAAGTCACATAACCCCAGACAAAATCAAAAGGAATAGAATAGTCCAGCTTGAGTTTAGATGGCCCTTGTCAAATTGCCAACCTGTAACCCCTTCCCTGCACCTTCACGGGAAACCCCTGGGGCTTTTATCTTGGTGACCTGGGTGACTCAACACATTGGCCTCCCTCCTCTCCTCGCCCTGCAAAACGGATAATCCCCGAAGCAATTTTTGGTGGTGACAGTGACCGCAACCCACCCCTCTCACGGTGGCGTTAGAATTTACCTTCTCATTTGTTACCAAAAACAAAGATGGCGGCCAACTGGAGTGGGCGGGGGTGGTTTTTTATATATATATAAAAAAAAGAAATGGAAGTTGTTTTTATATGCAGTAATGGCAGCAAGAATATTGTTGGCCCAAAAATGGAAACAAGAGGAATTGCCTACGATTGAAGAGTGGAGAATGAAATTGACAGATTACGTGGAACTTGATAAATTAACAGGAAGGATCCGGAATCGACGTGACCAGAGATTCACTGAAGACTGGAATAAATTTACAGAGTATATGCAAACACTATGTGATGATCAATTAACGTTTGTAGGTTTTCAGGAAGTTCTGTGAAAATGTAAGGTAGAAATATTGTTAAAGAATAAGGGATAAATAAGATATTAAGATTGTGCAATATTAAGTAAGAAATGTGGAAGTAGTAAACAGAATGGAGAATCATCAGAAAGGCTGAGGGAAGTAAAAAAAAAGAGGATGTCGGTGATAAATAAGTGTTTGTTTTGTATGTTTTTTATATTGGAATATATATATATATATATATATATATGAGAGGGCCCAGGGCAGGTGTCAGCAGTGGGCCATCCCAGAGCACGGAGGCGCAAAGAGGCCATCTACTGACGCCAGGCCTGGAAATGGCGTCTGACCCTGTCAGGAAGCTTTGGACCATAGTACATTCGAGCTGCTTGCCCAGCCAGCGGGGCCTCTGGTGCCTTTCGCACACACAATGGCCCAACCCTGTGGGCGTGCGAAGGAAGGGTCGGGGTCGTTGGGGGCACAGGACAGGACAGGCCCAGCGCCAGGGCTGGATGGGAACAGAGCAAAGTATAAATTGGGGGTGGAGGGGTTCTTACTTCGTAGAGTTCTGTTACCTCAGACAGCGGGACCGGCTGGCTGAAGATGTTGCCCGTGTCCTTCTCCTGGAGCTGCTCCAGCGTCCGGCGCAGGAGGATGAGGAAAGGGGTCAGCTGCATCTCCAGGGCCACCTGCTGCATTTTGATCTGAAACACAGAGCGGGGGGAGCCATTGAGCTCCCAGGTCCCCGGGACAGTCCGCTGCGCCTCAGCCGGGGACCTCTGAAGTAGCATGGGGTTAGAAAGCACCAGGGCAGAGGGGCTGGGGAGAGGGGCAACCGGTGGCCCTCCAGGTGCTACAACTCTCCACCCACCCCACCAAGTCCCTGACCACTGGCTGTGCTGGTTGGGGCTTGCCGGAAGTTGGGAGTCCCCCAGAAACTCTGCGCTGTAAGAGAATTTCACTTACGGGGCGACCGAGCCGTCCTTGGGGCAGCTGGCCTGCCATTATGGATCTTGTGGAAGCCCCTAATATGCTGCTGTAATACACCCTTACCTCCCCCCACTCCTCCCGGGGAATGCAGAGGTGCATCATGGGCAATCCTGGTGCTGCTTCGCTCCTGCCATGTCAGAACACGGCCTGGGAGCGAGCTGTGGGGACAACGGGAACTTGGCGCGAACAAGAGGGGAGCAGAATTCAGACTAGAGCCAACAAGTCACATCTGCACAGGGAAGTTTTTAATGGCTGATGTTTCGTTGCCTTTTTAATATTTCGTTGGGAGCTGCCCAGAGTGCCTGGAGCAACCCAGAAAGATGAGCGGCATATAAATAATAAAATTATTATTATTATTATTATTATTATTATTATCTGGGGAAGCTTGACACCTCCCCAAACACCCCTCAGACCACCCCTTCCGGAAAGGATCTACCACCTCATCCCGTAACTCTCCTAGGAAAGCCCAGTGCTCCCCTCTTATCATGCCACTGAGGTCGAGCGCTTCCCTTAAGCGTGTCTCCCTCCCTCCCCTCCCCAGGAGAGGACGCCCCAATCTCCCTTTCCCGCCGCAGTTACCGTCTCTCTCTTGAGCTTCTCCCGCTTGCGTATTAACTCCACCAGCAAGCGCGCTCGTTCCAGGTCGTGGCGGAGGCGCTGCCAGGATTTCAGCTGCTCTTTCAGGGCCCAGTTCTTATCCTCTGTGTTATCTCGCTGCAGGAACATCAGAGTCTATGAGAGGTAGGGGCATCCCTGCCCCCTGCCAGGTTTCCACGGCTCTCGAAAGAAGAGCGGCAGCTGGCTCCGCCCAGGGTGGCTGCCAGGAGCTGAGGGGAGGGGGGCAGTGGCAAACGCCAGAGCGGAACGGGGCACGGCGAGGGCAGAGACCCCTTTGGCGGGGTTGCAAGAGGAGGCCCGGTGCCTTCTCTCTCCCTCCTGGCAGAAGGAAGATGCGCAGAGCTGCCTTGCACAGTCAGAGCGCCCTGCATGGACTGTCTACCCTGAATGGCGGCAACTCTATGGTCATGGAAGAGGGCTTTCCACCCTCCCGCCCGCCGAGTGAGCCTGGGACTTTTTGCATGCAAAGCTGGTCCTTTTGGGTTAAGCCAGGGGTCAGCAAACTTTTTCAGCAGGGGGCTGGTCCACTGTCCCTCAGACCTTGTGCGGGGCCGGACTATATTTTGGGGAGAAAACTGAATGAATTCCTATGCCCCACAAATAACCCAGAGATGCATTTTAAATAAAAGGACATATTCTACGCATGTAAAAACACGCTGATTCCTCGACTGTCCGCGGGCCGGATTGAGAAGGCGATTGGGCCGGATCCGGCCCCCAGTTCTTAGTTTGCTTACCCATGGGTTAAGCTCATGCTGGCTTTGGCCTTGGCCGGAGGACATCCATAGGTCCCCGCACCCACCACGTCTTGCCGCGGCAGCCAAGGCCTTCCTTCCTGCATGCAAACTGGGGAGCGCATTGCCCGGCCTTGCCGCGAAATCAACCTAAGCTTCTCCCGCACAACCCCATGCTCCTTCAAGTCCAACAAACAATGGCAAGCGGGTGGCCAGGCACCAGAGGCCTTGCTCTTGGCCCTGCAGGCACCCGGCAGTCACGCCCCACTCGTCCCCCTCCCCACACGTTCGCCCTGGCCCCCAACCTCAAGGCAAGACGTACCTGCTCAGCCTTGGACACGGGAGGAGGAGGGGCCGGCCTCCCGGGCTCGCAGTTCCTATGGGACTGCAGGTGTGTTTGGAGCCGGCGCAGCAAGGGCACTCCATTGCGGGACTGCCTCTTCAGGGTCCAGTAGCTGTGCAATCTCTGCATGAACTGGCTCTTCCTCTGGAGGGTCAAGCGGTTGGTGATCTTACTGAGCCTGCAGGGCGAGAAGGGGCGGAGTGGGGAGGGTCAAGCGGTCGTTTGGCAAGGCCAGGGAGGCACAGCTGTTCCGCCTGTACCACAGGCCTAAGGAAAATAGTTAAGCGGCGTTACTGTATTGCAGAACACACCGACAGCGGGGTTTGGAGATGGGGGGGGAAAGAAAACCTGGGTTCAAATCTCCTACGCAACTGGAAGGTCGTGGAGCAGCCTCGGCCGTGTTGCTAGCTCTCAGCCTTTTCCACCACTTTCATCAACCACAAAGTCAGAGATGTGGCGTTAATGTTATTATTGCTACGTTGCTGGTGAATGAGAGTTCTGCAGTGGCCTTTTCACTCTGCCCTGCTTCAGAAGTCGTCCATCTGTGCACCTCTAGGAGACCAGAAGAAGGGCCGCCAAGGAACCAGGTCACGAGCAGGGAAACTTTGGCCTTCCTGACGCTGCTGGACTACAAGTTCCCATCATCCGTCGCCATCAACTATGACGGCTGGGGCTGATGGGAGTTGTAGTCCTGCAAAATATCTGGATGGCCAAAGGTCCCGCAGCCCTGAGCTAGGTGAAGGATGAGGCTAAAATTGGTTTGCCCAAGCCTGGGATATGGATGTGGCACCTGGTTAGATCCTGAACAGGGGGCAATATCCACCCACCAACTTTCTCCATGGCTAAAATAGCCTGCTTGGCATCCCATCGTTGGCCTCTGAAGTCTGAGAGTGAAAAAATCAAGAATCTGGTGGGGTGGAACTCCTTTCCTGAAAACATCACACCGCCAACTAAAGCACCAGGAGGCACCTGGGATGACTGAGGTTTAGTGGACAACTTTTTGGATCTGACCTGGCCTCAAATCTCTCCTAAGCCGCCAATTCACTGTCTCTCTGCTTAACCCCGAGCCACAGTTGCCACTTGCCTCTTCGCCCCTGCATGGGACAAGAGCACTTCTCTGCAGTCAGGAAGACGAGTGGCTGGTGGCTGCAGCAACAGAACCGCTGGGAGCCCCTGCCCTGGAAAATAGTAATGTTATTCTATTTATTGATTATGACATTTAGATCTCACCTTTCCTCTCCACAGAGCTCAAGGGGGCACAGGTGTTCTCTGCCTCCCCATTTTATCCTCGCATCAACCCTACGAGTTAAGTTAGGCTGAGAGGCTGTGTTTGGCCCAAGGCCACCCAGCGGGCTTCACGGCCAAGTAGGGATTTGAACCCTGGTCTCCCAGCTCCTAGGGACGTGGGTGGCGCTGTGGGTTAAACCACAGAGCCTAGGGCTTGCCGATCAGAAGGTCGGCGGTTCGAATCCCTGCAACGGGGTGAGCTCCCATTGCTTGGTCCTTGCTCCTGCCAACCTAGCAGTTTGAAAATACGTCAAAGTGCAAGTAGATAAATAGGTACCACTCCAGCGGGAAGGTAAATGGCGTTTCCATGCACTGCTCTGGTTCACCAGAAGCGGCTTAGTCATGCTGGCCACATGACCCGGAAGCTGTACGCCGGCTCCCTCGGCCAATAAAGCGAGATGAGCGCTGCAACCCCAGAGTCGGCCACGACTGGACCTAATGGTCAGGGGTCCCTTTACCTCCCAGCTCTTGGTCAAACACCCCAGTCACGACACCACATTTGGCTCTCTTACGGGAAGCCTGCAGAGCAGAACATCAGGGCAACAGCTTTCTTAGCTGCTGGTGCAACTGGGACTCAGAAGCGTGTTGCTTCTGAACCTGAAGGGAGCATCTAGCCAGTAAGGCTTGTAGCTATTGGCAGCCTTATCCTCCAAGGACCTTAAGGTACAGATTTGCAGGCAATTTGCCTTTGCTACAAGGCTGGTTTCATTAGCTGCGGTGGGATGGAATTCTGTATTTTTTTAAAAGCATTTTGTACACTGAAAAAGGTGCTCAAGAAATATGCAGAGACAAATTAAAGATTTGCCTTGTCGGCAAAACAGACCAGCGTCCATCGAGACCAGCGTTCTGTTAACAGCCACAGCCGGCCGTGTTACTCTTGAGAAACCCAAAGCAAAGCAACAAGGGTTGCTCGGGGATGTGGTGACACACAGCGGAGGAAACACCCACCACTGCCGGGCTTGTTTCCTGCTCCCAACGGACAGGATCGCAGAACCGGCGTCCAGCAGGAGAGCATTTTTCACCACGCAGCGAAAGCAACGTTCAGCCTGGCGTAATTTGCTGCCTTGCCGTTTTGCCCACAGAGGGGAGACAAATTCAAAAGCGGGGTTCCAAGGGAACACAGAATGGAGCCCTGCCCAACCTTGTCATCAAACCGTTGGGTGAACAGTTTCTCTGGCCATAAACAATCATCTGTGCTCACAGAGAGAGGAGTTGAAAAGGAAGGAAGAAACAGGAGCACCACCTTACCGCTTAAAAAACAGGGTGCTGTTTACGGACAGTTTCTAAAATGTTTTTAAATTGTTGTTTTATTGATAGTAATCCGCTCAGGGGTTTCATGACGGCGGAGCGATATATGAATTTTTGTAAAATGGATAAAATAAATACACACCCCTAAACAGTGTTATTTTTTTTTTAAAGAAACATAAGGTACCCTTGAGTATCCCTAGAAAAAAGCACAGCCCCTAACTCCTGAAATGTTTGTCCATGGCAACATTAGCAGTAGCCCTTCTCCACTTATTCCCAAAGTGCATCTCCTTTAGCAGAAAAAGATATATTAAATTATTTTTTAAAATTAAATCTTGAACAGTCGCGTGCAAACTTACTGAACATAACTCCCATGATGGTAAAAAATAAAATAACTTGCACCCTCGTGCAGAGACATGTGCCCAGTAGCTTGAGAAGCGAATGGGGAATCTGTGGCCCTCCAGATAAAGCCGGACTCCAATTCCCACCAGCTGGCATGGCCAATGGGAGCTGGAGTCCAGCAATGTATACAGGGTCTCAGAAAAGCCCAGTTTAAGCCCCTGATCAGCTGTGGAGCTTGCACAGCGATCTTGGACAAGCCAGCCTCTCTGGAGATTATCCCACTCGTTATTCTGAGGCTAAAACGCTACCTTGAACATAGATGAACTGCAAACGTAGTAAATAAAAAAGCAGCCCTTTCACAAGCACCCAACACGGTTTTGTCTCAAGCGGATGCGGCCCAAGACAGTTTGTACATAGCAGGCCTCTGGATTAGGCGCCCCAAATACTGATTGACACCCGATGCCCCTTTAAATGGGTGGGGTATGATTGGTTTGCTCCTGTTCTTACTTTATTATATATTTTGTGTTTTTTTATATTGTACTTTTATGCCGTCAACCGCCCTGATATCTACAAGTATAGGGCAAATACACAAATAAGAATAAACAATAAAAACCCAGGGATTATTTTTTGCCTGGGCCGTACAGACCGGCCTGCAAAGCCCCAAGTAACCCAGACAACAACCTCGCCGCTTTCTGGTTCCATCTTATTAAGGTTGTGGGACGAGCGGCTGGGGGGTGGGGTGGGGTAGAGAGCGCCCTACCTGTGGGGAGGAATGCAGGGCACCGACACCACCGGCGCAGCCGCTCTCTTCTCGGCCAGGATCTTCCTCGCCTTCTTCATCTTAATCCGGGACTTGGCCTTGGCCTTCTTCACTTTCTCCGAGCTCCAGCCTTTCCCGTCCTCCTCCTCCTCCTCTTCCTCCTCCCCCTCGCTGTGCGAGAGGGCGGGCAGGCGCCGCATGGAGCCGGGCGGCGTGTGGATGTCGCAGTAGGCCGTCTTGCGGACGCTGAAGGAGGTCCCGTTGGCCCCCGTCTCGCGGACGGGCTCCATTTTCATGTAGAGCCCGGCCTGCTGGGCGCAGGTGACGTGGAAGGCGGTGTAGCAGTTGGCTTTGTGGCACTGGATGCAGGCGCCCGAGCCTCGCTGCTTGCAGATGTAGCAGGTCAGCTTCCAGCGGGCGGGCGGGATGTGCTCGATGCTGTCGATGGGCTCCAGGAAGACCGTGTTGGCGAAGCACACCTCCGGGATCCAGAGGGCGCACACCACGTGGGCCCAGCGCCCGTCGTCCGTCTGCTTGAAAGCGCCCCCTTTGTTGGGGCACAGGGCGCAGTCCACAGCCCGCGAGGGGGACTGCAGGCAGCGGCGGCACAGCCACTGGCCTTCGGGGATGTAGGGGACGCCGTAGCACTCCTGGTGCACGGCCAGGTTGCACATGTCGCAGAAGAGGATGACGTTGCTGTTCTGGCACTCGCCGTCGTTGCAGATGCAGCAGACGGCATCCTCGTCCACCAAGGCGTTGGGGTCCCCCTTGTTGTGGCTCTCAAAGTAGGACTCCTTCTCCAGCCGGTCCATCAGGTACTCAAAGATCTCCTGGGGGATGGGGCTCACGCCCTCCGTCTTCCGGCGCTCGTTCATAATGTCCAGCCAGATGTAATCCTCCTCGTCCATGTCGTACTCGACCTCCTCGTCCAGCTCCTCGGCCGACTTCTCAATGTATCTGGGGCGAGCGGGGAAGGAAAGGGACAAAAGCACACGGCTCGGTGACCGGGAGCGACTGAGCGCCTTTACAACAGAGAAAAGCGACTATAGGGTTGTTGGCTATTACTTGCATCTTTCCACCCGGGCCTGCCCTTTAAATGCTAGAGGTCAGGGACTGGCTAGATGACAAGGAGAGGTGGGAGGCACCAGCTGGGAGACCCCCAAGGGAAGCCCCAGAGGAGGAAGGCTCCAAGCCTGGGGATTGGTAGTGGGACACTGAGGTCCGAGGGAAAATGGGAGGGAGGAATGGTTGGCTGCTGAAGAAGCAACAGGCTTTAGTGAGCAAGGAGAGCCTGTGACAGGGAGCAGCTCAGACTCAGAGGCTGAAGCACAGAGGGAACAAGAGGCTGCAGGAGAATCCCAGGAATCTGCCTCTCCTGCTGCAACGAGCTCCTCTCCCTCGTTGTCTCCAAGGACACACAGGGCGATGCATAGGGCGGAACAGAGATTGCAGGAGGCCTGACGTAGTTTGAGGCTGCTTGGGAAAGGTCTGGCAGAGGGAGGAAACTTAGATGGGGTAAAGAAGTCGACCATCGGTCCTGGCAACTGCTCTGTAGGGGCAAGTCCTGTCGGGATGTGTCGCTGAGCTATGTGCCGTTTTCTCAAATCAAGAAATAACTACACTGCCTAACTCTGCAACTTGTGTGTTGACCATAGCTGTCAACTTTCAGATTTGAAAATAAGGGATCAGCAGCCTCGAAAATAAGGGATCAGCAGCCTCACCTGTCCCGGGGACAGTCTACGGGATATCTAACAATCCAGGATAGTAGCGGGAAGCAGCGGGAAACGGCGCTGGAATAAGGGAATTTCCCGCAAAAAAAGGGAAGGTTGACAGCTAGGGTGTTGACCTGCATCTGGCCCAGTTCTGAAGCTACATAGTCTGTTTCAAAAGCGTTAAGGTTTGGTTGCTTTGACCTACAGAGGGAGACCTGTTACCCCTAGGCCTGAAAGCAAGGAGCACAACAGGACAGATTTTGACTGGCAGCCTAATACTAAGTGTTGCCAGTTTGTTCCACCATTTGGGTTCACTTATCATTTGTTCACCTGCACCATTTTACGTAGAGAATTCTGGGGTTGGAAGGGACCACGAGGGTCATCTAGGCCAGCCCCTTGCAAGGCAGGAATCTTTTCCTCAATGTGGGCTTCGAACCCACGACCCTGAGATTAAGGGTCTCATGCTCTACTGACTGAGCCACGACTGGCTGCTTCAGTGCTCTCTTCCTGGCAGAATTAGCTGAGTACCAGCATGAGCTCTGCATGCCATCCCTCTTCCTCTAAGCTGAGAATTCTGGTCACAGCCATCCAAGCCCTTTTTTCTTTGACCTGGGGTGGGGAGAGAAACCTATCACGTCACTCTGTGAAAATCCTTTCATGCAAGCAGCCGCACTACTTACAGGTGAGTGAACCGGACTGGGCGAAACACCACTGCAATCAGACAAAGTCTTCCAACTTCAGCATAATGTACCTCTCAAAAGTCAGGGGTAGGGAGGTGGTGTTGGGGAGTTAGGGCGTCTCTCCAGGCAAGTTGCACTTTCTTTCTACCTTGCCCCCTGATGCCAGGGAATTCTGTGGCCACCGGGTAGGAATACTGCTGTTCCTGATTCTCCTCCCGAGGTGCAACCCCACCCCTCCTGTTAGGAAGGGAATAACTCATCCTTTGCCCAAGGGACACAGGCTGCCTCGGTCTCCAAGCTGCAACAAGGCGCAGCCAGGTGATGCCCTCCAAGAGGGAAGCGCAGAGGCCCCCCGAGAAATGCTCAGCAGCACCTCCTTAAAGTGCTCTCCTCCCCATTTGAGAACCTCAGCTTGGATGGAGATGGTATGATTAATAATATTGTATACCACTTAAGAAGGGATGCGGGTGGCGCTGTGGGTTAAACCACAGAGCCTAGGACTTGCCGATCAGAAGGTCGGCGGTTCGAATCTCCGTGATGGGGATGAGTGCCGCAACACCAGAATCGCCCACGACTGGACCTAATGGTCAGGGGTCCCTTTACCCTTTACCTTTACTATACCACTTAAGGGGGCACCTAGCCCATCTAGGAGAAGGAAAACTCTGATCCTAAACCACCACTGCCTTGCAGGATACCATCAGGAGTAGAAAAGGCTAAGGAGTAAACCAGGGGTCAGCAAACGTTTTCAGCAGGGGGCCGGTCCACTGTCCCTCAGACCTTGTGGGGGGCCAGACTCTATTTTGAAGGGGGGAGGAATGAATGAATTCCTATGCCCCACAAATAACCCAGAGATGCATTTTAAATCAAAGGACACATTCTACTCATGTAAAAACACGTTGATTCTCGGACCGTCTGCAGGCTGGACAAGAGAAGGCAATTGGGCTGGATCCAGCCCCCGGGCCTTAGTTTGCCTACCCATGGAGTAAACCCACACAAATCCTGAGTGGGGTCTCTAAGGCGGTTGGATGGCACCTTGTACACCTCCTTCCTGCAACTCCTGCAGCCACGCTGGTGCCAAACGTACTGCTCTGCTTTCCTTTGGACCAGATCAGTGAGGCTGGGCAGCCCAGGCCCTCCCCACACACTGCCCAGGCTGGTGCCCCAGGGAGGTCACTTCAGTGCTGTTAATATAGCAAAAACAACACGGGAGGTAGCAGCTACGAGTTACCACTCTCCGCAGCCACAGCAGGCGCTGTGATTCTCCAGCAGGGCTGGGTGATATATTGATACATTGCCCAAAACAAGTTTGAAGTCCATATTGTGATATCGGTTCCATAGTTTTTTAACCTGGTACAAAATACTGCAAATCATGATGTGTGTGCTATGAAAAAATCACAATGTGGGGGAAACGGTGAAGCCGGACAATGCCTGTACATAGCTCCATCCTTATTTCAGACATTGTGATATGTCGGTATATCACGATGTTTAGCTGGTAATATATCATGATTCTGAAAAACCAGTTATCGCCCAGCCCTATTCTCCAGTGGTTTGACTTCACCCCAGGAGGCGAACTCCATTGTCTCTCGAGACAGATGGATGCTAACAACATACCACATAATATAATAAGAAGAAGAATCTCTTAAGTTGCTTACATAGGACACAATCAAAACCCAAACACGACCCAGCAAAGCCCTCCGAACCACAGCTCCACAGGGTGCCCCCAACCCACAGGTGGTACCTGTAATACGAGGAGGGGCGAGGAGGGGCGTCAGGCGTGTCCTGGTCCAGCTCCCGGTACACGGCCTCTGGGAGCTTGGGCATGTTGCCCGCCGAGGCACTGTGGTGGTGATGGTTGGAGTCCTTACGCTTCTCCTTATTCTTATGCTTGCCGGCTTTGGGGGCCACGGACGGCGTCTCCGTGTTCTCCTTGTTGCTGTTGTTCTCCGGGACCTCCTCGGGCGCCTCGTCGTCCTCGGACACCACGTCCAGGTTGTCGAAGATGCTGATGCGGTGCACGCGGCCGTGCAGGTCCACTTCCACCATGCGCTGGGCCTGGGCGTAGGTCATGACCTCTCGGCCCGGCGACTGCGAGGTCTCGGAGGGGCTGGGCGACTGCTTGTTGGCCGCCCGGCCGTGCCGGCCCTTCTTCTTGTGCTTGCGCAGAGGGGTGCTCTGCGGGGGTGGGGGGTTGTCATGGTCGTAGTGGTAGAGGTGGTACTCGATGCCGCTGTAGCTCTTGTAGATCTTGCGGCAGGTGTCCACCGGGCACTCGTACGGCGGCTTGGTGGCCCGCAGGTTGTGGCAGAACGTCTTCACGTCAAAGTCCACCCCCATGGCGCCTGCTAGCTCTGTAGGGAAGGGGGAACCAAGAGCGGAGAGGTCAGGGCTGGCGCACCACCCGGATACCTACCAACAGATACGACCCAAAACACTGTGCCGGGAGGAGCCAGGAGCTTCGCAAACAGGCTTCTAGCACGTCGTAACAGGACCTGCTCCACTCCCAGACTGATCTAGCACAAAATGCACATGGGGACCAGGCCAATTCCCAGAGGCAGACGGGCACGAACGTGACAACCACATCAGAGACTGTTGTGCAAAATTTTGCACAGAACTGTACTGCTTCTTTTCCCTAACCAGGTATTACACTTCGTCCTCTTTCTCCCGGGTTATTGCTAAATCACGCAAGGAAAAATGTGGGCAGCAGCCATCTGGGCACTAGGGACCTGGGATGTCATTCTACTCACCCTGCCTGATGCTGCCCATCTAAGGAATTTCTGCTGGTTGTGCAGGGAGCAGAACAGGTTCCGGTTTTCTGTCTGTCTAGCTCAGGGACAGGAAACCTGTGGCCCTCACGGTGTTGCCGGACTACAACTCCCATCATCCCCTGACAGACAGCCATGCTGGCTGCAGCTGCTGGGAGCTGCAGTCAACCATTTGGAGAGCCTTGAGGTTCTCATCCCTGGTCTAGCTGTTCTCCACTCCTCCTACAAATTACTCCTCAAAGCCCACTTTTTCAGCAAAGCTTTTCCTGAACCTCTTCACTTTCTTGCCAGCCAACTTCCCTGTATTCCAGCCTCACAGAGCCAACTAATATGGCATTGTCGGCAGGGGACTTCTAATAGTGCTTGGCGTGGTAAACTGCAAAGGCAAGGCACACAGCTCCAAAAATACCACCAATTGGTTGCACCAATAAGCCACAACCATGTAGCAAGTCTCTGTTGTGTCCACCTCTATTTCTAAGGCATGGGGCCAGTTTCCTTCCCTTCGTATTTTGTTTTTTGTGGCTTTCACACCTGTGATGTCCTGCAACATTCAAAGCCATTTTTACCCCTTTATCCGTTCCTGTCTTCTCTCTCCACTCCATCCAAGGCAGGCTGTAAGCCCTCTAGGCAGGGATCCTTCTCACTTGTATTTTCTGTTCCTTTTTAGGCACGCTGCTACCACTAAATTTTAAAGCAGCAGGAGTCTGGCAGTGGCGGGGAAGGGAAAGAGTTTGAGAGTATTAGCATTAACCAAATTACTCATGGTATCTTCCCACTACCCCGCAGCTGCATAAGAGACAAGCTGGGCCACAGTTATCCAGGCTCTGGTAACATCCCATGTGGGCTACTGAAATGTGTTACACACTGGTCTGCCCTTGAAGACTACTCTGGAATTTCAGCTGGGATGCAATACAGTGGCTTAGAATGTTAACTGCAACTGGCAGAATGAAACATGAATCAGAAGTTCTGAAACAACTCAACCAGCTCCAATCCATTTCTGGTTCTCAGCTTTAAAGCTCTGGATAGCCAGGTATCTAAAGGGCTACCTTTTTCTCCCCATGAACATATCTCCCTTCCAAGGCCCACTCTGAAGTGAGGTAGATGGCAAAGCACCACAATGTAGAATGCTCTTCCTTTTCAGCACCAGCTGAAGGCTTTTGTTCGCCCCGGCTTTTAATGTAAACTAGCTGCAGGGACGCGGGTGGCGCTGTGGGTTAAGCCACAGAGCCTAGGACTTTTGCCAATCAGAAGGTCGGCGGTTCGAATCCCCGTGACGGGGTGAGCTCCCGTTGCTCTGTCCCAGCTCCTGCCAATCTAGCAGTTCAAAAGCACGTCAAAGTGCAAGTAGATAAATAGGTACCACTCCGGCGGGAAGGTAAACGGCGTTTCCGTGCGCTGCTCTGGTTCGCCAGAAGCGGCTTAGTCATGCTGGCCACATGACCCGGAAGCTGTACGCCGACTCCCTCGGCCAATAAAGCGAGATGAGCACCGCAACCCCAGAGTCGGTTACGACTGGACCTAATGGTCAGGGGTCCCTTTACCTTTACGGAGCAGCAGAGAATGACAACTAAGACAAGGAAAGTCTGGCTAGCAACATGGAATGGCCCTCGATTTAATACTACCCACAGTTGTGCAACTGATAGCAACATCAAAAAGGGAAGTAAAAGAATGCCTGTCACTTGCCCCTTCTTGCTCAGGCTCTGTCTCACACACTGCCTCTGTCATGCCATGGTGTCCCCTAGCTGGAGGGGAAATGAAAATTAATGGGAAAGGTGTCAGGCACCCCAGGTTGCATTGACTTCCTTTCTACAACAGGAATCAGACTGTACTAGGAATGAAAATCCCAAGCTTTGCCTGTGTGTGCAGCCTCCAACCACTCTTTGCACCTGTTGTTGTTTACTACATTTCTATACTGCCCTCCATCCGAGGATCACAATTTACAATTTAAAAACACAAAAATGCGCAACATAGTAACAAACAACTGCTCTTTCCCTTTAGCAGTACACTCTGTGTTTGTTTGTGTGCATGTGTTCTTGTTGTAGCACCAGGAATAAACAGAAAAGGGCTGAAAGAGAACACTGAAGGACGTCAATCAGCCCACCACACCTTTTGGCCCTGATAACTCCCACATTGCCTTTCTCATCCTTGCTTGGAGCAAGGAAGAAGAATTAGCACAGAAAGGATAGGAAAGCAGATAGAGAGGCTTGACCCTGCTTTACACACTGCAGACCTTACATTACCTCTCTCATCCCACGCTGTGCCAGCAGCTATAAGGAGAACGATAACTAAGGGAGAAGAACGAGGGAGAGCAGGTGGCCGTGAAGCTGCTCCCATCACACACCACCTTCCCTATCTCCAAGGCACCCTCTGCCACAGAGAGATCACGGGAGAATGAGTGGGTAGCAGAGAAGGCAGAGAAAGACGCCAACCCAGTATGCCACCACCTTTGTCCAAGTAACCCTGCGGTGTACCAGGAGGGCAACGGGTGGCGGCCATCAAGCTACCCACCTTTCGCTCCCCGGTCCTTCTTTACCTTTGTGGCATCTTCCAGCATAGGTGGGCAGGGCAAAAGAGCAGGCACGGAAACACCAATCTCTCCCACGTCTGGTGCCCGTGGTTCATGCAAACCCCACGCCACCTCCCCCAACAGCAGGGCAGCAGCTGTCATGGGAGGGGGCAACCTGGGCAAAGCAGCTGTCAGGTCTCTCTCTCTCCCTCTTCATGGTGGTGGTGAGAGAGCAGGGAGGGGGGCACAGAGAAGTCCGCACGCCACATCCCCTGCTGTTGGGCACATTGTCCCAGTGGGTGCTAAAGAGAGGGAGAGCTGCTGCCCTCCCTAGATATTGCTGGACAACAACGCTGCTCCTATTATTATTATTATTATTATTATTATTATTATTATTATTATTATTATTATTCTGATGTGCTGGATTTGTAGACCGCCCTTCGCCCGTAGATCTCAGGGCGGCTCACAGCAAACCCATCACCCCTGGGGGGGGGGCCCGCCCCACGGATACCTGCTGCAATGGGAGGGAGAGGGGCTGTCAAGCGCGCGCTCTATCTCTCATTCCCACGCGCGTGCACTTCCTGCACGCATCGGAGGTGGGGGGGGAAAGTGTGGGTCGGATGTGGGGCAGGAGAAGAAGGCGGCTTGTGGGTTGGCGGGGCAGGAGCGGTGGGGGGGGGGGATATCGGAGGAAATGCCAGGCGGCCCGGCAATGCTTTGCCCGCCGCCTTCTCCCCCCTTTGCAAGGCGCACACAGACCCACGCAGAAGCAGCAGCAGCCCCCGTCTCCTCGCTGTTTCCGCGGGAGAAACGCGCCCGCCCGCCCGCCGGGCGGCTTCCCCTCGCCGCTCCCCGCTCCCCTCCTCTTCCCCGCCCGCAGGCTCTCTCACCGCGCTCGGCCTCAGGCCCCCCGCCCGCGGCGGCAGCGGCTGGGCGGCTGCTGGGCGGCTCTCGTGGCGGCAGGGCCCATGGGCCCAGCCCGGCCCGGCCCGGACAATGGAGAAGGAGGAGGAGGCTCCGGCGGCGGCGGCGGCGGCAGCAGCAGCTCCTGCGCGGGGAGGCCCCGCTGGGTAAAGCCGCTCCTTGGCAACCGCACTTTCGCCACCCGGCTCGTGTTTGTGTATGTGGGGGGCACCTGCCGATCCCACCCCCCCAGTTTCCCCCCACCCGCCTCGCCACACACGTTTCCCACCCCCCACCGTCTTCTTCCAATTTGCAAGGTCAGACTTACCGGCCGGCGGCCATGGGCGAATCTGCTGGCGCCAATGTCAAGGCTGTGCTGTCGTCGAGAGTGAAGAGGGGGGAGCGTGGAGGGGGTCTCCCGCTCAGGACTCCTGGGTCCTTCTCCGGGCCAGCTCCGGGAGGAGGAAGAGGGGGAGCCCCGTTTCCGTGCCACGGGGGTTTGGACTGGGACTTTCTTACACCCCCCCACCCCATCCCACCCCACCTCCCAGGGCATCCAGGCAGGAGTAGGGGGCTGGGGAGTGGAGCCCCCCCTCTCTTGACAGCTTTCCCCAGGGAAAGAGAGGAGAGGTTGCTGCTGAGGCTCCAAAGGCGAATTATAAAACGAGAGGCGCAAAGCTTGGCCTGGAAGACCTTCTAGGTGGTTGGACATTCATTCAGGGATGTGTAACAATAGCAAATGTCGCTTTCCACGACAATAATAATATTGCTCTTGATGACCATCATTGCTTTTGAGCAGAGATAGGGAAACAGGGGTTGCTGGGCTGCAACTTCCATCACTGGCCATGCTGGTTAGAACGGAAATCCAGCAACATCTAGGGGACCGCAGTTGCCCCAGTCTGCCGTCATGGGAAGACCACAAGTTCCTGAGCGCTGCTTTGCAAGAAAGGTGACTGTTATGCAGGTATTCGTTCAGGTGCTGGCAGAGGCAACATATGAACCTAGGTTCAGTTCTCATAGAGTGTGCAGAAGTAGGCCCTGTCGCTAGCTTAAAATGCAGCCGGGTCGTCCCCAATGGAAGCTAAGGAGGTGAAAAAACTTAATATGGAATCTAAATGGCCAAGATAATGGAGAAATTTTAGAACAGGAGGGTGATAAAGTGAAATTACAGAGCTATGAGAAATTGAAGTCCAAAGTGCGAGACTGGCTTCATTATTTTCAAATAATGGAGGTGTTTAAACAAGACAGAAAAATTGGCTTCCAGGTGGAGAGATCAAAATTAGAAACAGAATTGTGAGAACCCAATACTAAGAATTTGTCAAGAATGTATAACCTGCTGTTGAAGTGGAATACACAAGATGAAACAGTCAAATCAGCTATGATTAAGTGGGCACAAGACATTGGTCATGACATTATGTTTGCTGACTGGGAACAGTTATGGACCACCGGTATAAAGTTTACGGCATGTAATGCCTTAAGAGAAAATATTATGAAAATGATTTATAGGTGGTACATGACCCCAGTCAAGCTTGCAAAAATTTATCACTTGCCCAATAACAAATGCTGGAAATGTAATGAGACTGAAGGTACCTTCTATCACCTTTGGTGGACTTGCCCGAGGATTAAGGCCTTCTGGGAAATGATCTATAATGAAATTAAGAAGGTCCTTAAATGTACTTTTCACAAGAAACCAGAGGCTTTTCTCCTGGGCATGGTCAGCCAATTGGTGTCAAGGAAGGATAGGACGTTTTTTATGTATGCTACTACGGCAGCAAGGATTCTCTTAGCAAAGTATTGGAAGACACAAGAACTACCCATGCTGGAAGAATGGCAGACGAAGGTGATTGACTATATGGGACTGGCGGAGATGACTGGCAGAATCCGTGACCAAGGAAAAGAGACGGTGGAAGAAGAATGGAAGAAATTTAAAGTATATCTTAAGAACTGTTGTAAAATTAATGAGTGTTAAAATGTCAAGGGAAAGGAAAATATAGAATTACAGCTGTAAGTGATTAAGTAAGAGAAGAAGGCAAAAAAAAAAGAAAATGAGTAATTAGTTAATTGAAGTGAGGGGTTGCTGAAGAAATTTTAAAACAGGGATGCAGAAAAGGGGAGGTAAGGGGAAGTCCGGAAAGTAAGGTTTATGAAAAAGAGCTTTTGAAATTATACATGTCTATATGTTTGTTTGTCTATGTATTGTGTATTGTTTTGTTTTTAATTTGTGTTGGAAAATCAATAAAAATTTATATAAAAAAAATAAAATGCAGCCGGGTCGTTCTTTTTCTTAGTCCGGATCATAAGAACATAAGAAAGGCTTCCTGGATTAGGCCTGCGGTCCATATGTAGATCAGCATCCTGTTCTCACCGTGGCCACCCAGACATGGGTGTAGCCAAGGAGGAGCAGCCCCCAATTAATAAAATACGTAGCAAACTGAGATTCTCCCCCCTCTCATAAGAAAGGCCTGCTCCTTCAACAAAAGGCCTGGCTCGCCTATGCACCCAGATGCCTGTGAAAACCCGCAATCAGGACCTGAGCACAAAAGCATTTGCCCCTCCTGCAGTTTCCAACAACTGGTACTGTTGTAAACAAAATCTGCCCTTTTTCCCTTATGGGGTATCCAAGAGCCTATATAGAGTCCGTATCACAGTACCCAGAAACGCTTCCATGGCCACTGAGAGCCTGCTCTCCATGAACTTGTCCATTGCTCTTTTAAAGCCATCCAAATAGGTGGCCATCACTGCATTCTGTGGGTCCATAGTTTCACTGTGCATTATGTGATAAGTACTTTCTTTTGTCTGGCCTGAATCTTCCAACATGGATCTATCCAGTTTACGAGAGAAGGAAGGAAACGGGGGTTTTTTGGGGGGGGGGCGGGCGGGGTGCATCAAAATGCAACATTTCTCAAAATGACTGTTGCTGTATGCACACTTCTTCCCAAACCAGCAGTGGGAGTGCAGTGAACACAGTGCAGAGTAAATGGTACACAGCGTTCTTCCCAAGTGAGTTTTATAGCAGGGATGGGGAAACTTTTCCCACCTGAGAGTCACAATCCCTGATAGATGTTATAAGAATTTTAAGGTCTTATATATATATAATAGATGTTCATAAATGTACCAAGCAAACACATACAAATATCTAAACCACATGTCTGAAACCCATAGAAAAGTCCTGAAACCATTTTCTGTCTCCCAAAATGGCCTCAAATATTTCTCTGCAAGGTCAAAGGAAATGGGAAATCTCCCCATTGTCTCTTTGCTCACAAATCCTGCCTTAAGAGCACATTTAAGGTGTGAATAGGGTGAACCTGTGACCTGTGACCCGGATTCAGGAATTTTGTTGTTGTTGTTGTTTAGTCGTTTAGTCGTGTCCAACTCTTCGTGACCCCATGGACCAGAGCACGCCAGGCACGTCTGTCCTCCACTGCCTCCCGCAGTTTGATCAAACTCATGCTGGTAGCTTCAAGAACACCATCCAACCATCTCATCCTCTGTTGTCCCCTTCTCCTTGTGCCCTCCATCTTTCCCAACATCAGGGTCTTTTCCAGGGAGTCTTCTCATGAGGTGGCCAAAGTATTGGAGCCTCAGCTTCAGGATCTGTCCTTCCAGTGAGCACTCAGGGCTGATTTCCTTCAGAATGGAGAGGTTTGATCTTCTTGCAGTCCATGGGGCTCTCAAGAGTCTCCTCCAGCACCATAATTCAAAAGCATCAATTCTTCGGCGATCAGCCTTCTTTATGGTCCAGCTCTCACTTCCATACATATTCAGGAATTAAGTAGTTCTAATAACAAAAGAGTGGCTAAAACCCAGATAATGCAATTAGGTAAATGGCAGACAGGAGATAAACAACACCTTCAGGATTCTGTTTTAGACCGCCCCCTGTGATGTATGTATGATGTATTGGGGGAGGTGGTCCTGGAATACACCCCTTCTGTGATGTATTTATTATGTTTCTGGGGGTGGTCAGGAGTTTGAGGGTGGGCAATTTAAAAAGTCTATATAAGGGCACATCCTGAAGCTGAGGCTCCAATATTTTGGCCACTTCCTGGAAAAGACCCTGATGTTGGGAAAGATTGAGAGCACAAGGAGAAGAGAACGAGATGGTTGGACAGTGTTCTCGAAGCTACCAGCATGAGTTTGACCAAACTGCAGGAGGCAGTGGAAGACAGGAGTGCCTGGCGTGCTCTGCTCCATGGGGTCACGAAGAGTCGGACACAACTAAACAACAACAACAATATAAGGTTACAGATAGGCAGCCGTGTTGGTCTGCCATAGTCAAAACAAAACAAAATTCCTTCCAGTAGCACCTTAAAGACCAACTAAGTTAGTTCTTGGTATGAGCTTTCGTGTGCATGCACACTTCTTCAGATACACTGAAGAAGTGTGTATCTGAAGAAGTGTGCATGCACACGAAAGCTCATACCAAGAACTAACTTAGTTGGTCTTTAAGGTGCTACTGGAAGGAAATTTTTTTGTTTTAACAATATAAGGGTGAGCACACCTTTGTTCTGGGTCCCTCCTTCCCTCTGTGTGTGTGGGAGCACCCTGTTGCAACAGCTTTAAAAAAGATCAGACTTACTAGCTGCTTTGCTTCTCAATATTCTCTGGTTGGTCTATGTTATTATTCTCCTACCGATAGGGAACCTACAAAAGGACTCTATATGGGCTGTTGGGTACCCCATAATGGAAAAGGAGCAGTTTTTTCTCGTAACATAGGCAACCTTCTGGGTGGGGAAGCACATGCCAGTGGCAGGTTCAAAGGTGAAAAGTGGGTGGGGAAATGTAATTGACTGTTGCCTCTGTACAGTGGGCTACATTCCAGCCATGCAAAAGCTTCAAGTTTGTACACCCATCTCCATCCAGCAGAAGCTCAGTGCACTGTCTGGGTACGGAGGAAAGCCAGTGAGGAGTGTGACCTGGGGAGATCTTTGAGGGCTAGAGAGAGAGGCCTTGAGAGCCACATTCAGCCTCCTGTTTTAAGTTCCATGTGCACATTGCTGCTGCTTTTATTGGTATTGTTAAATAAAATACCGGTACATGCAGTCAGGGAAAGTTAAGAGGAGGCAGGGAAGGTAAAACATCAGATTTCTCAACATAATTTTAGAAGAATCCCTCATTTATTTCAACATAACATACTTTTTTTCAGCCTTTTGGTGATTAATGTTCTTTCATTCCAATATTGTATGAAATTTTACCAACATTCCAAAAAGTGTCTTTGAGTTCTGCTTCCTCCCTTAAATTTATTATAATATGTTTTTTTATCTGTAAAAACCCCCCAAAAGTAACCCATTTCATATACTTTTCAGTTCCTCTAACAAAGGAGATTGTCCCGGCCCCCGCAGTTGTTAACAGTTTACAAGCAGTGGTTAGCATCTAATTTCTGGAACTTTAGATAGACAGCCCCTTCAACTAATCGAAAGGTTTGTAAAATCAGACTTCCACTATTCCCAATTTGAAAGTGGAAGTGCTGAAAAGATAGCAGAGACTAGGCCTGCCTAAGAATCAGGAGAAGGGGATTCCAAAGGCTGCTGTGCAGCAACACTAAAGGCCTCATTCCCACATTTTGCAGGCTGGGCCTTCTGACAAGGCACTTGCCTGCAGAGTGTAGTGAACCATTGGGTAAATAATAATAATAATAATAATAATAATAATAATAATAATAATAATACATTTTATTTATATCCCACCCTCCCCAGCCAAGACCGGGCTCAGGGCGGCTAACACCAGGTATATAAACAATTGATTAAAATACAACTTAAAAACAAGATTAAAATACAACATTAAAATGCAGCCTCATTTCAGTAGACACTCAAATCAAAAACTTTTGGGGGATGAAAACGTCAAATCTTCACCAAGGCCAACTATCCAGACTGGTCCTACGTGGGCCAGAAAAAAGCCAGGGAAGTCCCTAAATAGGAGTTCCATCACAGAAAGAGAAAGGAAAAAGGAAAGGGGAAGGGGATCAAGTTGATTCCAAGCCAAAGGCCAGGCGGAACAACTCTGTCTTACAGGCCCTGCGGAAAGAAATCAGATCCTGCAGGGCCCTGGTCTCATGAGACAGAGCGTTCCACCAGGCCGGAGCCAGTGTTGAAAAGGCCCTGGCTCTGGTGGAGGCTAATCTGACTTCCTTAGGGCCCGGGACCACTAGGGTGTTGCTATTTATGGACCTTAAGGTCCTCAGCGGGGTATACCAGGAGAGGCGGTGAGCTGACCTTTCACTACTATTCAATCCCTGTGAACATGAAATGGCAATTAAGAGCTTTTAAGGGGCAAATTGAAAGGCACTAAACTATTCCAGACCCATAAAAACAGGAACACGTATTCCTTAAAAAATAAAAAACAGATTCTGATTTTTAAACCTAAGGAACCGCCGAAAGTGAAATGGCCAAGAGGTGGCGCTGTGACATCAGCTAACCCTGGGTGCATTTGCTGCTAGGGCCTCAAGCGGGAAAGGGCCTCCCTTTGATGGAAAAGGTAGCAGATGTACCTCTGTTGCCAGCTGCCAGCTTTTCATTATAATCTTGTCTTTCTCTAGAGAGAGACCGCAAGCCAAAGAAGCTGCACATCTGAGATTTAAAGCAGCAACTTCAAACGAAACAACCCTTTGACACAAGTGATGTAATGAGGGTGGAAGATTATTCCTCTGAGATGCAGGATGCAATAAACAAAAAAATAAAATAATAAAATTGGTAGCCAGGAACCACGGGATCTTTCTCTGCCTCAAGCTGTTGAGTGAACAAAATCCAGGGGATAAAGAAAATGTGAATAATCATGGAATCTGGAAGGAGCTTAGCATCAAAGTCCACCGAGCTCAGGGCTTGCTCTCATCACCCCTGAGGCTGATGAAACCAGCTAACCCTCAGGCGTTAGTCCCTAGTATCTTGAAATCAGAGGCAGCTTACCTCTGATACTCCATTTCTGGCGCTGTATATAGCGGTATTGGTGTCCATGCACTTGCCGGATTACATGAGGATAAGTCCCTGCCCTGAGGAGCTTGCAGTCTAAAGACCGACACAGGAGAAACATTGTTATTCTCATGGGTAGTGGTCATCGATAGTAAAGGGAACCCGGACCATTAGGTCCAGTTGTGACCGACTCTGGGGTTGCGGCGCTCATCTTGCTTTGTTGGCTGAGGGAGCCGGCGTACAGTTTCCGGGTCGTGGCCAGCATGACTAAGCCGCTTCTGGCGATCCAGAGCAGCGCACGGAAACACCGTTTACCTTCCTGCAGGAGCGGTACCTATTTATCTACTTGCACTTTGACGTGCTTTCGAACTGCTAGGTTGGCAGGAGCAGGGACCGAGCAGCGGGAGCTCACCCCGTTGCGGGGATTCGAACCACTGACCTGATCGGCAAGTCCTAGGCTCTGTGGTTTAACCCACAGCACTACCCCTTTATAGAATCATGGAGTTGGATGAGGCCTTGTCATTCAGCCTTGCTG
Organism: Podarcis muralis; assembly: GCF_964188315.1. NCBI lineage: Eukaryota > Metazoa > Chordata > Lepidosauria > Squamata > Lacertidae > Podarcis > Podarcis muralis. Next base: position 104,978,849 of record NC_135656.1, read on the forward strand.
CTTCAGTGCGGGACATGAACGTACCTACTCCTTTCTAAAGCCACTTCTGTTAGTGCGTATTCTAAATATTCTGGGCTCATTTAGTCCAAACTACCAGTATCGGGTAAGAACTGACGTTTATGTAAAATATGCAGGGATTTATGATATGCAAAATGAACCATGGAAAGAGAAGAAGGGAAGTCACTGATATTTTAAGGATGTTTAAAGGAGTATTCTAAATTATAAAATGGAAAATTTAATTAAAATGATACAGAACTAAAGGTAAAGGTACCCCTGCTCGTTCGGGCCAGTCTTGCCAGACTCTAGGGTTGTGCGCTCATCTCACTCTATAGGCCGGGAGCCAGCGCTGTCCGCAGAAACTTCCGGGTCACGTGGCCAGCGTGACAAGCTGCATCTGGCGAGCCAGTGCAGCACACGGAAACGCCGTTTACCTTCCCGCCAGTAAGCGGTCCCTATTTATCTACTTGCACCCGGGGGTGCTTTCGAACTGCTAGGTTGGCAGGCGCTGGGACCGAACGACGGGAGCGCACCCCGCCGCGGGGATTCGAACTGCCGACCATGCGATCGGCAAGTCCCACGATAAAGAACTGTCTCAAGCCAAAACATGGCTAAACCAAGCAGAACACACCCTGCAAAGTCCCACCAACACGCCACAAATAAAGTAACCAATAAAAAAACCACTAGGAAGAAACCCAGTTTTGTTCCTTTATCTCTTTTGTACACTTTTATACAAATCCATATAATTCATATAAATTCATGGGCTGTCTGCTGTCCAATAAATAATTTGTTTGCTTAGGCTGCTTCCAGAATGCGGCAGCTAGACTGGTGACTGGGAGTGGCTGCCAAGACCATATAACAAGATCTTCATTGGCTCCCAGTACGTTTCCGAGCACAATTCAAAGTGTTGCTGCTAACCTTTAAAGCTCTAAACAGCCTCGGTCCGGTATACCTGAAGCAGCATCACCACCCCCATCATCCAGCACTGAGTTCCAGCACCGAGGGCCTTCTTCTGGCGGTTCCCTCGCTGTGAGAAGTGAGGTTACAGGGAACCAGCCTTCTCGATAGTGGCGCCTGCCCAGCAGATGTCAAGGCAATAAACAACTATTTTACTTTTAAAAGACAACTGAGGGAAGTTTTTAATGTCTGATGCTGTATTGTTTTTAATAGGAGGAGGAGTTTGGATTTGATATTCCGCCTTTCACTCCCTTTTTTAAGGAGTCTCAAAGCGGCTAACATTCTCCTTTCCCTTCCTCCCCCACAACAAACACTCTGTGAGGTGAGTGGGGCTGAGAGACTTCAGAGAAGTGTGACTGGCCCAAGGTCACCCAGCAGCTGCATGTGGAGGAGCGGAGACGCGAACCCGGTTCTCCAGATTACGAGTCCACTGCTCTTAACCACTACACCACACTGGCTCCTTAAAATTAAAATTTAATATTTTAATATTTGGTTGGAAGCCACCCAGAATGGCTGGGGAAACCCAGCAAGATGGGCGGGGTATAAATAAATAAATTGTTGTTGTTGTTGTTGTTATTCATAAATTACTGATATTGACACAAGGCATCTTTGACCTTGGGGATAAGTTTATATTTTGTTTACATTTCAGCAGCGTGCAACTGAACTACGGGACCTGCTCTCACAGGAGGCAGTGACTAAGAGAGGGACACGGGTGGCGCTGTGGGCTAAACCACAGAGCCTAGGACTTGCCAATCAGAAGTGGGCGGTTCGAATCCCTGCAACGGGGTGAGCTCCCGCTGCTCTGTCCCTGCTCCTGCCAACCTAGCAGTTCGAAAGCACATCAAAATGCAAGTAGATAAATAGGTACCGCTCCGGGGGGAAGGTAAACGGCATTTCCGTGCGCTGCTCTGGTTCGCCAGAAGCGGCTTAGTCATGCTGGCCACATGACCCGGAAGCTGTATGCCGGCTCCCTCGGCCAATAAAGCGAGATGAGCGCCGCAACCCCAGAGTCGGCCACGACTGGACCTAATGGTCAGGGGTCCCTTTACCTTTAAGAGAGGAATGGACAAATTTGGGGGCGGGAAGCTATCAGTGGCTGCTAGCCATGATGACTATGCTCTGCCTCATTGGTCTTGGGCTGCAATGCTTCTGAATGCCAGTTGCTGGAAACCACCGGAGGGGAGAGGGCTATTGTGCTTGAGTCCTGCGGGCTTCCTACAGGCACCTGGGTGACGACAGTGACAACAGGATGCTGTGCTAAGATGGGCCATTGGCCTGATCCAGTAGGCTCTTATTTTGTTTGCAGCAGAGTCTGTTGTTGTTTCCTGACAGTGTGTTAATTGGGGATCTGATAATGGGTGTTGATTTCATGTTTTGTATACGTGTGGGGCGGAAAGTGGGCTCCAGGTTCAGTGACTGGCATTCCCCTGTCTGAAATCTCGGAGACCTGGAGCCAAACATCGTAGATAATTGCTGGACCAATGGTGACCTGACTCAGAATAAAGCAGCTTCCCATGTTCCTAAGAAGAAGAAAAAAGCAATAAAATCTTGTATCGTCATTCAAGTGCTGCAAAAAATAATAATAACCTTCCCATTTCCATGTCAGCAAAAGTAGGAAAAACAACCTGATCTCCATCTGAGCTGCCTAGTCTTGGAGCCTGCTGTTACATCAGGGGCTTCTTAGTGAGTCAATTACTCCCATTAATCACAGAACCTTAAGGAAAGTATCTATAATTATTACATGATGTTTTTTAATAACGCCATGGTGGAGGCTGGGAGCTGAGGCAAGCTGTTTATTTACCACTTCGAGCATATCTTGACCCAAAGGCTGAGGACTTGAGATTGGTCATTGAAAATACTCTTCTGAGGGGAGTATTTCGCTTGAGGAAGGGATGGCTCTCTCCCCCTAGAGTTTGTCTTCACTGGTCAATTCATTCTTTTGACAAATGCTTATGACACCATCATGTAGGAACATAAGAACAGCCCTGCTGGATCAGACCAAAAGGCCCATCTACTCCAGTTTCCTGTTTCTTCAGAGCTCAGCCAGATGGCTTCAGGGAGCTAGCTAGCAGGAAGCCCACGGTTGTTTTGTCACTCTTGATGTTGCTGCAGGGCTGTTTTTGCTTCTGGGATCTGTTCTTAGGAATGATCATGGTTAAGGAACAACGTCCACGGAACGGGGCCGTCCTGAGAATCTGAAATGTGAGTTGTCCTGCTGTGTCACAGGAAGCATAAAACCATATTTGCCTGGTGTGGCATAGTCCAGGTTCACATATAAACCCATAGCTGAGATCAAGTAAGCCAACAACAAGCTTCTGGGATAGCTCAGTTGGTGGAGTTTGAGACTCTGAATTCCAGGGTTGTGAGTTCAAGCCCATGTTGGGTAAAAGATTTTTGCATTGCAGGGGGTTGGATTAGATCAGGAGTGTCAAACTCAAATTCATCGGGGGGCGCATCAGCAGTTTGGTCACCCTCAAAGGGCCGGTTGTATCTGTAGGAATGCATGTAAAGTGGAGGTTTCCTGTGTAGAACGGCCGGTGCCGCTAGAGGGCAGACATTCTCTGGCTTGTAAGGCTGCTGCGCATGCGCTGAAGAGGCGGCTTTCTTGTGTCAAAAAAAAAAGGCGAGAATAAAAGGTGAAGGCTGGCGGCCGCCGGCGGCTACACAGGCCACATGACGAGGTCTGGGGGGCCGGATTTGGCCCGCGGGCCTTGTGTTTGACACCCGTGGATTAGATGATCTTAGTGGTCCCTCCAATTCTACATTTCTTTGATTCTTATTTTCCTTAACAAACTATAATTAATAAACCAGAGTTGAGATACTGGGCTGGATTCACATTTAAGACTAACTCACTCACTAAGGTTGATTTAAACCAGGGTTTAATGTTACGTGCAAACCAGGTCGTAGTTGCTAAGAGGTGAGGCCCAGTCAACCTAGATTAGACAACAAGCCGACCGCCAGCCTATGTGTGTATAGCTGTGCACCCCTGTTTATTTACGTACGTGAAGATTTAGGAGACGTTGCCGATTATTTATTACAAATATACTCATAGTACAATCCTATGAAGGCCTACTCAGAAGTTAGTCCTATTTAGTTAAAGGCTACTTGCTCCAAGGTGAATGTGTAGGATTGCAGCCTAAAAGCTGGCCTGAATTTCCACCATGGCTAGGGTCAAAAAAGAGCAGAGAAACAAACTTATTTTGTTGGGAAATCCAGAAATTTAGACGAAATCAGGCTTGACCTGGGAGAAATGTATGAGCACTCTTTCTCCTTGGATATCTCTTTAAGGAAGACTTTTCTAGGCGGCTGTAGCTAGGCAGCTCTAGAAATTCCTTGTTAGTTCCTAAAAGCAGCCTTGCTGACCATTCTTAACATTTGTGTTTGAGCTTTTGGCCACTTCCTATATTCGCCCAGAGGTCTTCATTTTCTGCTTACACCGGTTGCCATGGAACCAAGGTACCCTCGTCACAATGACGCTAAAGCGGAATGTCCTGTTTCTAACTGAAAGTGGCCATTTTGGTGGTGGTGACTAATGCCAGGCAAATGTAGGATCAGACTGTCTTTCTCTATGTGAATCATCCTCCTTCCCCACAAATTGAGGTTTCTCTAGAACAAGAAGAGACAGCTCTTTTGTCACTCTAGCCTGTTCTTAGCTCCTATTTATAGTAATTAGAACATAAGATACTGCCTTTTACAGTCAGTTAGGACTCCCCAAGCCCATGGGTCAAATTTGGCCCAGCATGGCTCCCAGTTTGGCCATTTACTCCAAACCACGCCCACCAGGCTGGCTTTCAGGTGTTTGGGATGCACAGCACAAAGGAAGCTGTCGTCTGTGCATGCACAACGGCCGTCTCAAATAAACATTCACACTGTGAGGAAGCCCAAAGTGAGTGGGGCTTAAATTTTCCAGCTGGATTGAAGCTGGTCTGAGGGGAAAACACACACATCCGACAACAGTATTTGTCAAGAAAGTCCAGGACCGATGTAGACTGTGGCAAACACCGTGTGAATGTGGCTTGAAAAACTAGCCGTGGCAGCACACTGGGTGTGGGGCCTGTTATGTACTGAAGTCCTCATCCTGGGCCAGCAGGGGGATAGTTTTCACTCAGGTCCACATATGCAAATAAGGGATTGAAAGTGACGTTCAGTGATTGGATAGTTTTAGAAAATTGTTACAGTTACGTTGTACTGGAGCTCTATATAAGAAGGCTGGCTGAACTCTTCAGTTCAGTTCTGTTCTGGCCTGTGAATAAACAAGAGCTGTTTGAAGAATCGCTGTGTCGTCTGATATGTTCACCCACAACTTAACATGGTCAGTGGTAGTGTGAACACACCCTTGGTTGGCAGTGCCTGTCATTGGCTCTGCGGTGCCCCCTGCTGTTGGCCTCCTTGCTTTCTGCCCTATCAGGTCACCTTCCATCATTGCTTCCCACGCAGTTAAGGGTTTACACACTGCCGAGGCCGTTTGCTAAGCATACTGCCTGCCCTCCACGAGAAACTGCCCAGGAATCGAGCCCCTCCCTGAGTTACCTGTACCTTCTTGGCCAAAGACAAAAGCTGGACCCCCAGCCAGGGATGTGGGAGGAGTGGGGGGTGATGGCGATGATGGGAAGCCTTTGAAAGGTGGCCCTCCCGCTGGATCAGATGAGCGGAGGCATCCTGCCAGCTTCTGCTGTTCCATGTTTTATTCAGGCAGGCTCAGCCCTGGGCTGCTCTTTCGCTTCCTGAGAGCAGAGATAAAGTAGGCCAAACGCCCTGCCGCGGGAATACTCCCTTCCCATCTGCTTGCTGGCTTCAAACAATTGAACCTCACCAGGCTGGGCCGCTGCCGCTGCTGTGCACCGAAATATCCCTCCTGGAGAGTCTTAGGGAGCTGGAGAATTGCTGCATCGGTGGAAAGAAGCTCCCAGCTTATAGGCTTACAATATCAGGGTTTCCCCATCTGTCAGGGAAATGAAAGATTTGTCCTAAAACTTAGGTCAGAGCCACACCAAACATTTCAAGCACATGGGCTCCCCCACCAAGGAATCCTAGGAACTGAGGTTTGTTAAGGGTGCTGGAAATTGTAGCACTGCTGAAGGGCAAACTATAGTTCCCAATGTTGTTTGTGTGTGAAAGCCATATGTGTTTCATGTGCTTTCATAGTATGGTGTGTATATCCTTAGTCTGCAAAAGAAGAACCCAGCAGTGTTCAGTTGCTGTTCTTGAGGTGCCATTGGGCAAATGGGATATTTGGCCTGGGCTCTGGCCATGGAAGAAGCTTCTGTTTCAAAGGGCTTGGAAAAGTAGGTGCCTGTATGGCTAGAAAACTGTATGCCTTTTAAAATGTTACCACGGCCTGGTATATGTTTCTACCCTGAGCTCTGATCTTTTCTGAATTAAGCTATAATATGAAGAAAATAACTTTTTAAAATGTATAAATTGCTGCTGGAATGGCATTTGAAAGATGAGGAGGTTAAGTCGGTTATGATTCATTGGGCTAAAGATTTTGGATATAATATACAACTGAGTGACTGGGTGAAATTATGGAAAGGTGGTTTAAAGTTTACTGCATGTAATGCATTAAAAGAAAATGTGATGAAAATGATGTATAGATGGTATATCACTCCTGTTAAGCTAGCGAAAATGTATAAAACTAGTAATAAATGTTGGAAATGTAAAGAAAACGAGGGAACATTCTATCATATGTGGTGGGAATGTAAAAAGGTGAAATGTTTTTGGGAGATGATATATAACGAGTTGAAAAAGATGTTGAAATATACATTTACAAAGAAACCAGAAGCATTTCTATTGGGAATGGTGGGAAGTGATAGAAAAGAATGTAAGCTTTTCTTATATGCAGTAACAGCAGCTAGAATACTATTAGCCCAGAAATGGAAGCAAGAAGAATTGCCAGTGATCGAAGAATGGATGATGAAGTTGATGGACTACGCAGAATTAGACAAATTAACAGGAAGGATCCGAAACCGGCGGGACCAGAAATTTACCGAAGACTGGAGTAAATTTACAAATTATATGAAAAGTATTTGTGATGATCAGACAACGTTTGTAGGTTTGCAAGAAGTTCTGTGAGGAGTATTGTTGGAAATATTGTAAAAATGGAAAAGGGGAGATGATTAGTTAAGAGAGGTAAAAACAATATAAAATTAAGTAATGCATAAAAAGAGGTTAAGACGGAAGATCATCGGAGGTGCTGATGGAAGTAAAAAAAAAAGTGTATTTGTAATAATTTGTGTGGTACGTTTTATAATTTGTATGCTAAAATTAATAAAAATGTATTTTAAAAAAAGAAAAGAAAATAACTTTTGCCTTCCTTGCCTCTGTTGCCAGTGCTGTGGTTTCTTGCCCAAAATCCCCACATCCCAGTGGCAATTCATTTTGTACTCGGGGCTGCGGTGGAGTTGCTATCAGTAAACTGAATCTTTAAAAAGCCCTGCAACTTTACTAGTTCTCAAAGTGGGATAAGCAAGAGGCCTACCTCTTGAGCTGGTCTTTAACTGGGAAGCATAGCCTGAGATGGCAGAAAGCCACAACCCCACAGCTGGTTCATCCCACTGGGACAACTACCCTGTAACATCATAGAATTATAGAACTTTGTAAAGTTGGAAGGGACCCTGAGGGTCATCTAGTCCAACCCCCAGCAGTGCAGGAATCACAGCTAACGAATCCCTGACAGATGGCCACCCAACCTCTGTTTTAAAACCCTCCAACGAAGGAGAGTCCGCCACCTTCCGTTCCACTTTCAAACAGCTCGTGCCGCCAGAAAGTTCTTCCTGATGTTTAGTCGGAATCTCCTTCCTTGTCATTTGAACCCATCGGTTCGGGTCCTACCTTCCAGAGCAGCGGAAAACAAGCGCGCTCCACCTCCCATTTGACAGCCCTTCAGATATTTGAAGATGGCTATCATATCATCTCTCGGTCGTCTCTTATCTGGGCTAATCATACCCAACTGCCTCAACCGTTCCTCACAAGGCATGGTTTCCACAATCCCTCACTGACACAACAACAACAACAACAACATACGCACGCAAGAGAACCTGGGACCAAGGATGGTTTATTGTCGATAACCAGGCAGAAACAGAACTCGGTGGCGCCTTATTTAGCGAACCTGAAGAAAAACATCGTCCCTGGCTGCCCTCAGCAAAATGCAGGCTTCCTTCCAAACTCCTTCCTGGTCCGTGCCCCTTGCCAAGGGCTGGTTTGTGAACTCTGGTGCCATCCCTTGGGAGATTCTGGGTGGGTTCATGCTTTTGTGCTGGCATCTCCGAGGGCACCTGTGCGAGGCAGGGAGGTCACGCCCCAGCCCACCTCCCACAGAGAGAGCTGTCCCAGCCACCCGGCCCATTGGGGACAGCCAACGTTGCCCAATTGGTAGGAGTCGTCTCAGTCCCAGCCGGAGCGGAACACCCTCATTGGCTCAGGCTACGGCAGAGGGCGGAGCTACTGCGGACTAGCAGAAAGGGGCTTGATGTCGCGGGTCTTCATGTAGGAGAGGAGCTGCTCGGGGATTTCTGCCAGGACGTCCTTTGCCAGGCGTGCCATGCTCAAGACGTGGTTCCCAGAATGGTCCACGTAATCCCGGAATGGCACAAACTGGGCGGAAAGAGAGAGAAGGAGGTGGGTGCTTGGCCAGATCCCGCCCCCCAAAACCCCACCACCACCCTTTGGCATTGCTGATCCATCCATGCTCTCTGGAAAAGAGTTACCTGCACAATGTCTCTCTCAGCATAGCGCCCCCTGGAGGAGACTCGCACTTCATCTCCGTCCAGCTCTTCCATAGCTGCGGATCACACAAGAATGAATTACTGCTAAGATTCATTGCCCTCCTCCTTGGGTCGCTGCCCAAGTACAGGATACCTACGAAAGCCCCTCTTCCCTGCATGCAACCCAGCTCCACAAGGCCTAGTCATTGGCCTCGCAGCATGGCCTTTGGTGGTGGCCCTCTCACCGCTTTGTGCTTTGTGCAAAGTGCTGAAGCATAGCAAGCCACCGACTTTGTTGTTGTGTCACCCTGTCGGACCGGGTTGGTCCAGGTCCACCCGACACAATTCCCATCGTTGGCCCATCACACATCTGGGATCAGGGCAACACTTACCCAGAAAATCAGCCGGTCCTACTCCCACGATGATGATAGACATTGGCAAAGACGAGGCCTGTGGGGAGAACCGCATTATCTGAGATGCATCCCACATGCATAGCTGTCAACTTTCCCCTTTTTAAAAGGGAAATCCTATTCGGAATAAGGGAATTTCCCTTTTAAAAAGGGAAACATTGACAGCTATGCCCACATGGTGTTTAGCCTTGCAGATCCAGATCAAGGCCACAAGGAGCCCTGGGCTAATCTAAATCCACACATTTGCAGCTGTGTATGCACACGCAGGTGGCGCTGTGGGTTAAACCACAGAGCCTAGGACTTGCCGATCAGAAGGTCGGCAGTTCGAATCCCCGCAAAGGGGTGAGCTCCCGTTGTTCGGTCCCTGCTCCTGCCAACCTAGCAGTTCGAAAGCACGTCAAAGTGCAAGTAGATAAATAGATACTGCTGCGGCGGGAAGGTAAACGGTGTTTCCGTGTGCTGCTCTGGTTTGCCAGAAGCGGCATAGTCATGCTGGCCACATGACCCGGAAACTGTACGCCGGCTCCCTTGGCCAATAAAGCGAGATGAGCGCTGCAACCCCAGAGTCGGTCACGATTGGACCTAATGGTCAGGGGTTCCTTTACCTTTATGCACACATGCATAAAAACAGTGGACATTGCTACGTATCTTGGCTGCAAAGCTCTTTACCCCTCAGCACAGCAGAGCCGTGCTGGGACCTCTCAGCCTCATTCTGCCGGTGGTTAATGTCCGCACCATCGTTTATGTAAAGAAGGCCTTTTTATGGGGTTTGGGGGGTGGGCAATGAGGAAGCCTGTGTTGACCACTTTATTGCTAATTCAATCGAGAAGGCGGTGAGGGCAGGTGGAGACCACTGGTTTCTTCAAGAAGGCATTTAAGGTGACATTGGGAGCTGCTGGTGACCGGCTTTCATGCCTCCCCTTAAGTCTTGAGGGTGTTCCTTTTCTTCCCCACCCCTCTCCCAGCATGGAAAGGGAGAGTTTGGACTCACGCTGACTATGGCTTCCTTGGTTTGCAGCATGTCAGAGATGACTCCGTCCGTGATGATGAGCAGGACGTAATATTGGGACCCGTCGGTCTCCTGGGCCGCCAACCTGGGGAAGAGGGAGAGTCGAGAGGACCGAGACATGCCTTGCTTCTTCACCACTTCCCACTGCACTATGGAGCTCTACCCGCCAAGCAAACAGAGTTCTCAGCCGGAGAGTTGAAACAGAGGGCATTATTATTATTATTATTATTATTATTATTATTATTATTATTACAGTGGTTCCTCGGGTTACAAACGCTTCAGGTTACATACGCTTCAGGTTACAGACTCCGCTAACCCAAAAAAAGTGCTTCAGGTTAAGAACTTTGCTTCAGGAGGAGAACAGAAATCATGCTCTGGTGGCGCGGCAGCAGCAGGAGGCTCCATTAGCTAAAGTGGTACCTCAGATTAAGAAGTTTCAGGTTAAGAACGGACCTCCAGAATGAATTAAGTTCTTAACCCAAGGTACCACTGTATTATTATTATTATTATTATTATTATTATTATTATTATACCCTGCCCATCTGGCTGGGTTTCCCAAGCCACTCTGGTCAGTTTGCAGAGTATCTAAAAACATAATTAAAAACATCAAACGTTATAAACCTCCAGATACAGGGCTGCCTTCAGATGTCTTCTAAAAGTTGCGTACGGTAATTCCTTATCTCCCTGACATCTGAAGCGAGGGTGTTCCACAGGGAGGGCGCCACTTCTGAGAAGGTTTGGGTTGGCGGTTCCTCCACCTTTCTCTACCGCTGTCCTCACTGGTTCAAATCGTGCTGCTCGGATCGGCCAGGCAACGGGGGATGTTCCCTAAGGTGCCACTGAAAACATGCAAGCCCTGGAGCCAGACTGGGCTCCTTTGAAGGCAGAGGTGACTTTGGTCTGGGTGCTGCAACAACTGCGTGTTGGAAAGACCAACTCAGAGATGTTCTGCCCCCAGCCCAACGCAAGGCTCCCGAGAGGAAAGAGGGCAGGACCTTTTCCAGTGCCCACTTACCGTGCCACCTGGTTGATGACTGGTGCAAAGTTGGTGGGTCCGTATAGCTGCACTGTGCGTAAGCTGTGGAAATAAGATTCCAGCACTCCCTCGATGCCCTCGCAGCTGGGGTTGTCTGGGTTGTGATTCTAAGGAAAGAACAGTGCTGTTTAGCAAACACGACAGATCTTATCGGAAGGGAGGTAAATGGATTTTTTTTGCCAAGATAACCCCAACAACAACAACAGCCAGTAACAGGTGAACCCAAAGCCGAGATCTGCAAGATAGGATCTGGTGGATTTCTGGCTCAGCCACCCAGTTCCTACCACCGCCGGGCTATACCAGTGGAGCTCCCTAATCCTGGCTTAGCTAGAGCTAAGACCAGTGGACCTTAAGTGAGGATATTAATAGACAAGATGTTAAATTGTTTTTATATGCAACAACAGCGGCAGGAGTATTGTTGGCCCAGAAATGGAAACAAGAAGAAATACCGACGAAAGAAGAAAGGCAGACAAAATGAATGGACTACGCAGAATTGGATAAAATGACAGGAAGGATTCGAAATCTGCAGGACCAGAGATTTACAGAAGATTGGAAGAAATATACGAATTATCTGAAGAGCAACTGTAATCAACAAATTACGCTAGTAGGACTACAAGAAGTTTTGTAAGGAGAAATATATGAAACATTGCAAAGAAGAGAGACGTTAGTTATGATATTTAAATGTAAGAGTGAAAGTAAGAAATGTAAATTAAGTGAAGAGATTGGAAAATTTTCAGATGTGATCGATGGAAGTCAAAAAAATTGTATAAGATATAAAAGTATGTTTAATAATTGTTGAAAATGATATGTTAAAAAATTAATATACCGTATTTTTTGCTCTATAAGACTCACTTTTCCCCTCCTAAAAAGTAAAGGGAAATGTGTGTGCCTCTTATGGAGCGAATGCAGGCTGCGCAGCTATCCCAGAAGCCAGAACAGCAAGAGGGATTGCTGCTTTCACTGTGCAGCGATCCCTCTTGCTGTTCTGGCTTCTGAGATTCAGAATATTTTTTTTCTTGTTTTCCTCCTCCAAAAACTAGGTGCGTCTTGTGGTCTGGTGCGTCTTATAGAGCAAAAAATGCGGTATATAAAGACCAGTGGACCTTACGCCAGCATAAGCCATGAAAAGCAGGGAGTGGCAGGGATTGGACCAGGCAGTGGGGACTTATGCTGGACCCTAACTTTGAGCTTGTCCACACTTCTGCTGGTTCCGTGCCTAGAAAGTGCCTGCTGGGCACGAGTCTGAGTGGATTTGCATTTGCCCTGCAGCTTTCCCCCGGGAGAACACTCTATTTACCGCTGAATCATAACAAATGGCAAACCGCTGGTTTTCCCGAGGAGAGAGCGTCAGGGCAAAGGGAGGTGTGGACAAGCCCCTTTTCAGCTTGGAACTAACCTAATGGAACTAATGCTTGCTAAAAGGATGGCATTCAAAACTCTTATTTCAAAGGCTTGCTTTCCCTCTATCGGGCTTAGGACAGCTCAGCCGGCAGCAATCCCAGCTCCAGAGTTTGGATAGGGTGTGCTTTATTGAAGGCAGTGCAAACTGGGCTGACTTCCCTATTTAGGATGTGTGATTCCATCCCCACCCCAGTCCTTAGCAGATAATTCCTTGCCAGGTGTGAAACTAGGATTTCTTTCACCTGGGTTAAAGACCCAGTTTGGCGCCCCTGCCACACACACAGGCTGGGAGACTCAATGGCGCCCCTCTGGAGGCTTCACCCAGGGCAAAACACCCGGCTAGCTCGCCTGTAGCTACGGCTGTCGTTGTGCATTTAAGAAGTATTCGGAGGCATGAGGAATGGAGACTTTGTGTGCGTGTAAAAAATTTAAGTTTCCTTCCCTACCTCCCCACAATCCGGTTTTTGTGCTGTGCCGCAGAAGCAAGCTCAGTCACACGCATTTGTAGATACCTGCGGCATGTTTCATACTGTAAGCACTAAAAGCCATAGAAAACAGGGGGTGAGCAAACAATATTAAGGATCCTTCTACCACTACTAAACTTTTAGAAAGAGGGGGATTGAGGAACCTCTCTTGGAAGACAAACCCTGAGCTGGAAGACCTGCCCCACTAACCACAGAACAGTGAGCAAGGGGCTTCATTTATTTGGTGGAGAGGGACAGGCGTCTGTTCTGCACAATCCTGAGATAAAACTTGGCATTGGAAACAGGTTATAGGCCTGAGCCCTGAAGTTCTGGCACAAACCCATCGCTGCATCCCATCACCTGTGCTAGTCTTGAAAAGGAATGCAGCACTGACCAGTAACTGGAGCGAAGGAGAAGGAAAACGAAGGCAAGAGTTGGATGTGAACAGTTGGGTAACTATGGATGCAGGTTAGGCAATTCACGTCAAAGGGAGATACAGAGTGGGTTTTTTAAAAAGCTGGTTTGATGGATATCAATGTCCCCTATAAGGCTGCCTGCCTGGTTTGTTGTTGAGTTGTAACATGCTTGCTACTTACAGCAGGGCAAAGGCTTCTGCAGTGGCTCAGAAGCGGAGTGTGTTGTGTGTCGCAGCGAACGTAGTTATTGGCAACAACCTTGAATCTTCTTGCTCTTGCAAAATTCACCAGGTGTCATTACAGCAAGTCTTGACTACACACTCTGAATTTCTTTTTGGGGTCTATGTAATGGTAGTTCTCTAACTCCCCCTGCCCCACTCCGGAGGGCCACTGCAAAGTTCCTAGGGTGAGATGTCTCGGCAAACCATGTACTTAACCATGGTGCCGCCATAATTGATTTATCAAATTATTTGACAGCATTTATATACTGTTTGAATGTACAAAAAAAAGCAAGGAGGGGAAAAAAGCACCAAAAACCAAACACTTCTAAGTGGTTTTCAACAATATGAAATAAAACATCAAAATGATCCATACAAAATTGTTGTTGCTGTTGTTGGTGGCATCAATCTTGGGAGACAATGGAGGTTCATTCTCAAAACCAGTACCGTATTAGGAAAGTCAGGGGTCAAGCTGTTCTGAGAACGGCCTCTTTGACTAGCATATTTTAAAGGGAAAACTATATATTATGAAAATCCGGAGTCCCAGGCTGGTAAATCTGGCTCTGGTTAAGACAGTCTTGATCTCCGTTGTCAGAGGGGAAAGAAAACCAAGCACAAAACTAGGTACAAATGACTTGTACAAATCAGCTCAACAGAGCTCACTGACCATTAATGGTCCATGGAGCTCAGCTTGTGAACCTCTGGGGTATACAATGATCCAGGTAAGGTAAAGGTAAAGGGACCCCAGACCATTAGGTCCAGTCGTGGCCCACTCTGGGGTTGCGGCACTCATCTCGCTTTATCGGCCGAGGGAGCCAGCTTACAGCTTCTGGGTCACGTGGCCAGCATGACTAAGCTGCTTCTGGCGAACCAGAGCAGCACACGGAAACGCCGTTTACCTTCCCGCTGGAGCGGTACCTATTTATCTACTTGCACTTTGATGTGCTTTCGAACTGCTAGGTTGGCAGGAGCTGGGACCGAACAACGGGAGCTCACCCCGTCGCAGGGATTCGAACCGCCGACCTTCTGATCGGCAAGTCCTAGGCTCTGTGGTTTAACCCACAGAGATTTCCCTAAGACCCGACTCCACAGGTATGCAAAAAAACTGCCTCATAAATCAGGACAATGATCCCTCTAGCCCAGTTTTGCATGCAAATGGAGACACTAGGGATTGAATCTGGGGCCATACGCACAGCAGACCCCTACCATCATTGCAATGGGGGGGCAGGGGTTCCCACCTACCAAAGGGAACTGGTGGGACACCTTGCCGTCCGGCGGGACTTTGGCTCCGAAGCCGTAGGCAGGGAAAAGTTTGTCGCTGTCGTAGTCCTGGATGATTTCTCCAACGGCCTTCAGAGCCATGGCATACGAGCTGAGCTGGTAGGGGCTCATGTAATGGAGGGAGGTGGGCTGGGAGGGAATCCCTGTGAAAAGGCATTTGGTCAGCCTCCAGAATCCCACAACCCCATTCCCCCAGAAATCCAGCCCCACGGCTTCCCACAGGCCGTACACACAGCATTTGGAAACCCATGTCAAAAAGCCAGCAACCCTCCGCTATCTTGGCTTGGCTCTCTCCCTCCTCTGGGAATTCACAGAACATTGGGTAGCTCTTCATACTTTCCTTCTTCTCCTCAATGGCACCTTGATTGGCCTAATAAGGTAAAGGGACCCCTGACCATTAGGTCCAGTCGTGGCCCACTCTGGGGTTGCAGTGCTCATCTTGCTTTATTGGCCGAGGGAGCCAGCGTACAGTTTCCGGGTCATGTGGCCAGCATGACTAAGCCGCTTCTGGCGAACCAGAGCAGCGCACAGAAACGCCGTTTACCTCCCCGCTGGAGTGGTACCTATTTATCTACTTGCACATTGACGTGCTTTCGAACTGCTAGGTTGGCAGGAGCAGGGACCGAGCAACGGGAGCTCACCCCGTCGCGGGGATTAGAACCGCCGACCTTTTGATCGGCAAGCCCTAGGCTCTGTGGTTTAACACACAGCGCCACCCGCGTCCCAATACTTGGCCTAATACTTCCACTTCATTCTCCCACAGGTGAATTCCCCTCTTCCTTGACTCCTCAGACACTGGGACAATGGCATTTCTCTCCCCTTCCCCTGTCCTGAGACCAATTCTGGTGTGGGAGTTCTTTGCGGGAGGATTCCCACAGCCCCACATTTGAGAGCGGGGGCAAGCAACCCCACAGAGGTGGAAGGTTAAAGATCTGCCTTTAGCCCAAGGGTCCTCGGCTGCCTGGTTACCGGCAGCTAAACTCTCCCTCTGTTCCCATAGCGACTCACGGCTGTGCTGCACTCACCGTTGGAGGCGGTGAAATCAATGGCGACGGTGAAATTCAGCTGTGTCCTAAGGGGTGGGATGGAGGAGAGAGAGAAATGGATGCGGACATTCTTGTGAGCCCCCCAAAATGCCCTTAGCTGTGTTCTTCCTCATAGGTTAATCCCACCAGCACCCTTCGGTCTCCTGCCAGTACCCCAAAATCAGAGCCCCAACCTCAAATGTCTCTGCCAGACTTCAGGCATGTTATCCTCTCAATGCTTCACACGCTTGTCTTGTTCTGCCTTCCTGCCTAGGCCACCCTAGTCTAGTCTCCTCCTGGGCAATACCCGAGAAGCTGTGAAGGCTGGCGTTGGTGCTTCAAGCTCTAAACAACTGAGAGACCAAATATCTGAAGCACAGCCTCCTTCCCTACAGATCCTCTCAGGTGCTGAGATTGGCCCTGCTGGTAGTTCCTCTACCATCAGAGACTTGGGCGTGGGAGTGGTGACCTGCGAGAGGGCCTTCTCCATGGTGGCCCCTAAGCTGTGGAACTCCCCGCAGAAGCGTGTCTGCACCTTCTTTATACAGCTTTCGGAGAATGCCGAAGACGAACCTCTTTACCTTGGCTTTTGATGCTTGAGGTGTATAATTTTGGAATATATTTTTAGGATAGATATTTCTGAAATGGTAAGTTGTTTTAAATAAATAAATAAATAAATAAATAAATAAATAAATAAATAAATAAATAAATAAAAATAATTTCATTATTTATACCCCAGCCACTCTGGGTGGCTCCCAACAGAATAATGATAATAATAATAATAATAATAATAATAATAATAATAATAATAATAATAAGTGATAAAACATCAAACATTAAAAACTTCCCTGAACAGGGCTGCCTTCAGATGTCTTCTAAAAGTCAGATAGTTGTTTATTTCCTTGACATCTGATGGGAGGGTGTTCCACAGAGCGGGCGCCACTACCAAGAAGGCCCTCTGCCTGGTTCCTTGTAACCTCACTTCTCGCAGTGAGGGAACCGCCAGAAGGCCCTCAGAGCTGGACCTCAGTGTCCGGGTCGAATGATAGGGGTGGAGACGCTCCTTCAGGTATACTGGGCTGAGGCCGTTTAGGGCTTTAAAGGTCAGCACCAACACTTTGAATTGTGCTCGGAAACGTACTGGGAGCCAATGTAGGTCCTTCAGGACTTAATATCGTATTGCAAAGTGGCACTTCGGTGTTGTAACCCAGCCTGGGACCTTAGGGTGAAAGATGGGCATTCCATCCATCAATAACAGGGCAGCCAGCCCCTGGCCCTCCAGAGTCAGGGCCTTAAGGAGGCACCCCCGCTTTTCAACCAACGCACCCGCCTCGAATGTAGTCGACAAAGGTGTATTCCGACTGCACTGCGAAGGACAGCAGCGTTACCTACCGGAAACAGAGAGACAGGGAGAAAAAACAACATGGGAAACGCATGTAGTCAGAAAGGCAGCTTGGAGGCTCTGTTCTGTAGCAGCCTAAAGGTGCTTCTAGACTGTTGCTATTTTGGGAGTGCGATATGATCACATGCTGGCAAATTCAGGTTGCCGAATTACGGTTGACCTTGCACAACAAGCTTGCTTCCCCCCCTAAAAGATTGAGGGTATTTGTGATAGGGAAAGTGAAGGGAAAACGCACCAGAAAAATTTGTGGGATTGCCCTTCCATGTCTAAATTCCCCACTGTGTTCAGCTCCCGAGTCCTGCCAGTGGAAGCCCACAGAAGGGTATCTGCCAGCTCAACGGGGCATTCCACCCCTCTCCGCCCCTCCCAAAATGGCTTGGGAAGGTCAGGGGAACCCCCAGAACAGCCTGAGGGACGTGGGGAGGGATCATTCCATCCGGCAACCTGAAAAGCTTGCACGGGCAGAAAATTCGCCATAGTGCTGAGCTGAATTTCTCCCCATGTGTTTTCAATGCATGGCGTGTGACACGGTTCACCCAATGAGCAACTGTGCAAACCACTTTTGGAAACGTAAATAAGAAGTTGTTGATGGGGGGGGCGGATCTGGACCCTGGGGGGAGGGGAAAGAGGGCTTTAAACCTCTGCCCACTCCGTCCTGATCCAGATCAGCTTCCCCTGTGACCGGAAGGAAAGACTGGTGGTACCCAGTGACGTAGCGTGGGGGGTGCAGGGGGGGCCGGCCGCACCGGGCGCAACACCTGGGGGTTAGGGTTAGGGGCGCAAATCCATGGGTTAGGGGGCGCAAATCCATGGGTTAGGGGATGCAAATCCACGGGTTAGGGGGCGCAAATCCACAGGTTAGGGGGCGCAAATTACTTGCCTTGCCCCGGGTGCTGACAACCCACGCTACGCCACTGGTGGTACCGGTGGGAATTTTTGTCCCGCCCCCCAAAATAACACAGGAATCTTAGCAACCCACTCCAGTTCACCAGATCATCTATGCTCTGCGGCAGGTTAGGGTACCTACACTCCTCTAGATGCTGATGGACTCAAAGTCCCATCATCCCTGATCCACAGTGGTTGAGGACCGATGGGAATTGTAGTCCAGCAACATCTGGAAAGCCATGAGATTTTCTCTCCCCCGTCTTATAGGTTCAAGCCAAACCCTTCAGCAACTGGAGCTGGCGCTTAGCAATTCAAGGTGAGGGGAGAGGAGAAGAACATAACATCCCCCATACTTACTGTCCCAGAGTTAACGTATTTTTTCTTCTTGCATTTCTTCCTAGGATTAGAAACCTGGGGTTGAAACAGAAGAACAAGGAAAGGTGACTCTGTTGTCAACTCTCCAGCCACCATTTTGTCTCCCAACAACCGTCACCAAAGTTGTATCCTTTGCAACCATTATACTTCATATTTGTGGCCATTATCATAACCTCAACTGAGCAGCTACACAGATTGTGGAATTTTAAGGATCAATCAAACAGTCCGGAAAGCCAAATCCAATCCCTTATACAAAGTAAAAAGTTATCCATCTTTTCTTTTATCAACCATCTTGGACACTATACAGTGGTATCTCAGGTTAAGAACTTAATTTGTTCTGGGGGTCTGTTCTTAACCTGAAACTGATCTTAACCTGAGGTACCACTTTGTCTAATGGGGCCTCCCGCCACCGCCGCGCGATTTCTGTTCTCATCCTGAAGCAAAGTTCTTAACCCGAGGTACTATTTCTGGGTTAGCGGAGTCTGTAACCTGAAGCGTCTGTAACCTGAAGCATCTGTAACTTGAGGTACCACTGTAATCACCAGGTGAGGTCTTGCGGATGGTCCTGCCACTGGAAGCTGCCTGGTTGATGATTAACTGCGACAGGGTCTTTTTAGTGGTGGCTCCCCGGTTGTGGAATGCCCTCCCTAGTGAGGTGTGCCTGTCTCCATCATTATTAACTTGCATGAAGAACTTGAAAGTATTCCTGTTCCCCCCATGATCGTTGGATAGAATGGTGTTTATAAGTGCAGTTTCTGACAGAATGTTTTTAACTGAAACGGCTTTTAGATATTTTTAAATGCAAATTGCTTTTAGCGTGTTTTAGCGGTTTCAGAATATTGCTGCTCCATTTTTATTGTTAAATGGTGCATTTGCTTGCCACCCTGGGATCTGTGGGGAGGAAAGGCGGGGTGACAATCACTGTTGGCATCCATCTGTCTCGAGAGAGACAGCGGACGGCACCTCCAAGGGTGAACTGCTGCATTAGTGTTATAAATTCAATAAACAGCAGCAATAAGAAGTAATTTCAGACTAGCAATCACCAGCTGACATTCTGTAGTCTTGCCCCTGGTTTCATTTCTGTCTAACTCGTGGGTAGGCAGACTAAGGCCTGGGGACCGGATCCGGCCCAATCGCCTTCTAAATCTGGCTCACGGACGTGTTTTTACATGAATAGAATGTGTCCTTTTATTTAAAATGCATCTCTGGGTTATTTGTGGGGCCTGCCCGGTGTTTTTACATGAGTAGAATCTGTGCTTTTATTTTATTTTATTTTATTTTATTTATTTATTTTATTAAAGATTTTCTTGATTTACAAAAGTGTGTGCAATATCTCTCTCGTATTTTTTCCCCATGTAACATTTTTACAAATCAGTGTCATTTGTCGAGACATTAGGAAGAAAAGGGGGAAAGAGGTGGGGGGGGTGAGATCGGGTGGCGATGTTTCTATTTTACTTACTATATGTTGGGTTTGGTGTCAGCGTTGCTTGTGCAGGTTCTTTGTTGTTCACTTGTGTTCCTCTGGTGGTGAGAGAGGTTGGGGTTGGCCTAGGGTGTGGGTGTTCATTTGTGGTTGGCTGTGGTGGTCTTTGTTTTCATGTGTGAGTGGGGTGGGTGGGTGTTTTGGGTCAGCTTTTATTTAAAATGCACCTCTGGGTTATTTGTGGGGCATAGGAATCCGTTCATTTTCCCCTTCCAAAATATAGTCCGGCCCCCCCACAAGGCCTGAGGGACAGTGGACCGGCCCACTGCTGAAAAAGTTTGTTGACCGCTGGTCTAACTTGTTCCGGCTTGTGCAAGTGGATTGCTTGCTTGCACGCTCTTCAATGCTGCTGAGTCTCCACTTTTCAGTTGGAAAAAGAGCTCAAATGAAGGTCCAACACAGCACAGTATAGCGATTCATTATCCAGCAATATCCAGAAGGCTGCCGGTTCAATCCCTGGTATCTCCAGGTGGGGATGGGAAGATCCACTGCCTCAAACCCTGGAGTGCCACTGCCAATCAATGTAGACAATTCTGAGCGCTGTGGGCCAAGGGCCTCAGTCATAGAATCATAGAGTTGGAAGGGACCACAAGAGCCATCTATTCCAACCCCCTGCAATGCAGGAATAAGTAAGAACAGTGGTACCTTGGTTCTCAAATGCCTTGGTACTCAAACAACTTGGAACCCAAACTCTGCAAACCCAGTAGTAAGTGTTCTGGATTGCGAATGTTTTCCGGAAGCCAAACGTGCTCCATCTTGAGTGTTATGCTTCCATTTTGAGTGCCACACTTCCGTTTTGAGTGTTAGGCTGAGGTCTGTCTGTTTTTGCTATTTCTTTCGTGTTTTTACAGCTTTTTTGTTTTGTTTTTGTGACTGTGTGGAACCCATTTCAGCTACTGATTGACTGTGTGACTGCAGCACATTGTTTATTGCTTTCATTTTATGGATCAACGGTCTCGTTAGATAGTAAAATTCATGTTAAATTGCTGTTTTAGGGGTTGTTTTGAAAAGTCTGGAACGGATTAATTCGTTTTGCCTTACTTTCTATGGGAAAGCGTGCCTTGGTTTTGGAACACTTTGGTTTTGGAACGGACCCCCGGAACAGATTAAGTTTGAGAACCAAGGTACAGTGGACGCTCAGGTTGCGAACGTGATCCGTGCGGGAGGCACGTTTGCAACCCACAGTGTTTGCAACCCGCAGCGCCGTGTCTGAGCATGCGTGGGTTGCGATTCGGTGCTTCTGCGCATGCACAAAGAGTGATTTAGCACTTCTGCGCATGCGTGACCACAGAAACCCAGAAGTAACCCGTTCCGGTACTTCCGGGTTTCGGTGCGTCCATAACCCGAAAAACCGTAACCTGGAGCATCTGTAACCCGAGGTATGACTGTACCATTGTATAAGGCAGCCTTCTACGTTCTTAATAACTGCTCATCTAAGTTGGCTGTGAGTTCTGGAAGACCTGCTCCTGCCTTACAGGAGTTTTTCTACCTGGCCTGGGAGCGCAGGGTCCTGATTGACTCCAGCTACAAATGCTGAACCTGCTGAAGAGGACAGAGTCTCTCTTGGTTGCCTTTTGGTGCAGACCCAGCTCATATAGCATGAGCGTCCACAGCCCCCTCCACAAACCGCCATTGGCAGGATTTGCAGCTACAGCAGCAGATATGTTGTGTGCTTATGAGAATATTATATTCTTTTGCTAGTTATGCTGTTTTATATTTGACTTCACTTAGTGATGCTTTCTTTTGGAAATGTTTAAGATAATTCTTTTGTTAACTTTGCTCTGCTAAACGTGCGTTCTGCAGTAGTGTTTTTTTTTAAAAAAAACGTTTAGGATAATATTTTAGTTTCCTGTTAATTATGTTTGAATGAATGTCAATTGTATTTAAATGTATACTTTGTATTCGGCTTTCTTCAGTAAGGTTTTATTCTGGATTGTTTTATTTGCTGTTTTAATGTAGGTTGTAAACTGCTTTGATATTTTCTCCCCTTAAAAATATAAAGTAGTATGAAATTGAAATGAAATGAAAAGAAAAGAAGAGGAAGAGGAGGAGGAGGAGGAGGAGGAGGAGGAGGAGGAGGAGGAAGATCTGTTCCCATGATCAATATTTTTCAATAATTTCTATTCAAAAATTCGTCCTGTCTAGCAACAGGAAACTTTAGTAAGAAGCAGGGCAGATGATGGGTGTTGCAACAGCTTCTTTGAGGGGTGGAGAGAGGGGATGATGAGGCCCAAAGGAAGGATGTCAGTTCCAAACTAGATAGCTGGGATAGAAGCAACTGGGATATGGCTCAAAGTTTGCTTGTAATTTCACTTAAGGCAGGCATAGGCAACCTCGGCCCTCCAGATGTTTTGGGACTTCAATTCCCATCATCCCTGACCACTGGTCCTGTTAGCTAGGGATCATGGGAGTTGTAGTCCCAAAACAGCTGGAGGGCCGAGGTTGCCTATGCCTGACTTAAAGGAAAGCAAACGTGTTTTTCCAGGTTGCCAGACAGGTTCTGAACATCACATCTCTTTGGGGATCTTGTACATAAAGCGATCTGAAGGAGCGTCGCCACCCCCATCATTCAGCCCAGACACTGAGATCCAGCGCCGAGGGCCTTCTGGCGGTTCCCTCATTGCGAGAAGTAAGGTTACAGGGAACCAGGCAGAGGGCCTTCTCGGTAGTGGCGCCTGCCCTGTGGAACGCCCTCCCAGCAGATGTCAAAGCAATAAACAACTATTTTACTTTTAAAAGTCATCTGAAGGCAGCCCTCTTTAGGGAAGTTTTTAATGTCTGATGCTGTACTGTTTTTAATATTCAGTTGGAAGCCGCCCAGAGTGGCTGGGGAAACCCAGCCAGATGGGCAGGGTATAAATAATAAATTATTATTATTATTATTATTATTATTATTATTATTATTATTATTATTATTATCTATAACTCAAAATCAAATCAAACCTTTATTGCTTATCCAAGAGCTATTGCCAAATCTAATAATAATAATAATGATAATAATAGTAACAACAACAACAACATCACTCAAAATATAATGAAAACAGAGTAAGAAGAGTGCAGTGTCTGTTGCAGCATCTGATCCTATGTGGTATCCTGTATCTTTTGCAAGGAGAATAACTACAACTTTCGCTGTAACTCTCACTACCAAAAAAATAAAATAAAAAAGGATACTGCTCATTTACAATTCGACCCAACACTTTAGCAACAGAGTCGACAGTCCCCTTCCTGCCTGACATCCTTCATCCACCTTCATTATTCTAAATCATGCTGGCAATCAATCATAGGGGATTTGCCTCATTCCTTTTTAATAGACAAAGCCACTACTAGAAATCCAGATAACTCAAAAGTGATCCTGTGGGTCTGGTTTGCCAGCAAAAGAAAAAGAGAGAGAGATGAGACCAGCACGTCCTCTCAGATCCAGTCACTTTTCTGCCGCAACCGTTTTTTGCTTTAAATTCCTGTCTAGGGCAATTATCTAGATTGCAGTGCAATACGGATTGTAGTGCATTTCCTTCTGGGGGGCCCGGCCGGCAGCTTCCTCGAGCATCCCAATGCTCTTCTGTTTGTGTGGCAAAATACACTGTGTGACGCCATGCTAGGAATACAGGCAGACGCCCCACTCAGCTACCATTTTAAGAATGCTACATGAGGCAGGATGATTGGGCTAAATCTGGCGAGAGTCGGGGCGGCCTTGTGGAGTTCATGAAGGGTCTCCTCCATGCCCCCTGTGCCCATACTTTTTGTTACGTTGTGGGTGAGCATATCAGACAACACAGCGATTCTTCAAACAGTTCTTGTTTATTCACAGGCCAGAACAGAGCTGAACTGAAGGGTTCAGTCAGCCTGCTTATATAGAGCTCCAGTACAACGTAACTGTAACAATTTTCTAAAACTATCCAATCACTGAACGTCATTTTCGATCCCTTATTTGCATAACTATCTACAGTATCCCCCTGCTGGCCCAGGGTGAGAACTTCAGTACATAACACTTTTTGTCTCAGCAACGGAGTGGGTACCACAGAGATATCTGTTGGCCATTTCAGATTGCCACAAGCGGAGTACTGCCGCCCTGCAAATAGTTTATATGCGGAAATAGTTCCAGATGCCGGGGCCCTGATTCAAGGAAAGACGCACTCCAGCCTGGCTCCCCCACAAGTCACTAGCCAGCCCACCTTCTTGGCTGCCGCCTTACAGACCCTGTGACCATCTAGTTCAGGGCTCGGCAAGGTTTATCTTGCCTGGGCCAGAATGGTCCCACAGAGATCCCTCTGTGGGCAGGATTGTGCGAGTGCATGAGCGCCCATGCCTGTGATTCCCAGCGTCTGCGCATGCGCAGATGTGATTTCTGGTGCCGCGGAAGTGAGTCCCCGCGCCACAATGCGCCGGTTCAGCACAGCGCGAGAGCAGGCAGCTCAGTTTGGGGCTCATGGGCCGGTCAAATGACCTCCGCCGGCCGCTTCTGGCCCACGGTTTGAATCCTCGCTCAGCCACAACGCTCCCTGTGAGCTTGAGCCAGCTACCGTTTCTCATCCTAACCTACCTCACAGGGTTGTTGCAAGGATAAAATGAGAAAGGGAACCGTGTAGATCACCTTGAGCTCCTTATAGAGGAAGGGTGGGATAGGAAATAAATAAACTAAACACACTGACAGTCAGTTGCTCTCCAGGTCTTTCTCAGCCATTGTCTGGAGATGCCAGAATTGAACCTGGACCCCAACCTGGTGCCCTCCAGATGTTTTGAACTACAGCTCCCATCATCCCTGACCATTCTGGCTGGGGCTGATGGGAAACGGAGCCCAACAAAATTGGGAGAGTGCCAGGGATTGGGATGGGCAGGCAGCATTTTGGGGTGGGGAGCAGCAGCTGTGGGGAAAATTATTTCCTTCACACATCCATATACAGTCTGACTTTGGATCCCTAACACCTTGGTACTCGGATGTTTTGGCTTCTGAATGCTGCAAACCTGGAAGTGAGTGTTTGCGAATGTTCTTTGGAACCTGAATGTCCGATGGGACTTCCGCGGCTCCCGATTGGCTGCAGGAGCTTCCTGCAGCCAATCAGAAGCCTTACTTTGGTTTCCGAACGTTTTGGAAGTCGAACGGACTTCCGGAACAGATTCCGTTCGACTTCCAAGGTACGACTGTACAGTGGTACCTCAGGTTACATACGCTTCAGGTTACAGACTCCGCTAACCCAGAAATAGTGCTTCAGGTTAAGAACTTTGCTTCAGGATAAGAACAGAAATCGTGGTCCGGCGGCGTGGCAGCAGTGGGAGGCCCGATTAGCTAAAGTGGTACTTCAGGTTAAGAACAGTTTCAGGTTAAGTATGGACCTCCAGAACGAATTAAGTACTTAACCTGAGGTACCACTGTATATTATTGAACACAATGGTAACTTTTTTAGCATATACCGTGTGACATGGCTGCATGCTAAATATATTATCTGAAGCAACTCTGAGCACGAGCAGAGTCTGCCTGCCAAGGCATCCCAAATAAATCTTGTTTGGTATCCCACCTCCCGCCAGCCCCTAATGCTCCCCCTATTTCTCATAACGCCGCAAGCTGAAGTTCGCTGTGAGCAGATTCAGGATGATTATTTATTCCCTCTGCCAGATCAGAGATGCTGGATTTTATTAAACTGCAGGCGCAAACTGTGCAACATCACCCAAAGTGGTAATAATACTTATTGAGACAGCATCATCTAGGGTGGGGATGTACATGGTTTGTTCTCAATACAACACAGTTAGGGCGGGGGAGGAATAATGGGACTTGAGATATTGGAAACCAGTAAGCAGTGGCTGGGGAGTAATGACTGGGTTGCCAACTGGCCAGAAAAGAAAAGAAACATCTAAGAGCTCAGGGGTAAAGCACCTGCTTTGCACACAGAGCATCCCAGGTTCGATTCCCGGCATCTCCAGGCATGGCTGGGAGTGTCTGCACCTTTAACCCTGGAGAGCTGCTGCCAGTCAGTGTAGACAATATTGATCTAGATTGATGGAGCAACGGTCTGACTCAATACAAGTCAGCTTCCAAATGCAGTCCAGTCTGCTCCTAAGAGCGTGATTTATACCGGGTCAGACTATTTGTCTACCTAGCCCAATACTGTCTACTTGGATGGCAGCAGCTCTCCATGGTTCTTTCCTATTGCCTGATGTAGTTGCCAAGGATTAAACCTGGCGCCTTATGCATGAAAAGTACCGTATTTTTCGCTCCATAGGGCCCACCTAGTTTTTAGGGGGGGGGGGAATGAAGAAAAAAAAAATTCTCCAGGCTTCAGCGAAAGCCTGCATTCGCTCCATAGGACGCACACACATTTCCCCTTCATTTTTGGAGGGGAAAAAGTGCGTCCTATAGAGCGAAAAATACGGTATGTCCTCTGGCTCTCAGCTGCGGCCCCTCTTCTGCCTTCAACTGATCAGTCTGATCAGCAGAAATTAAGTGCTGAAGCTTATTGCAGCATGAAAAGAGCCAAAGCCATGGGTAGGCAAACTAAGGCCCGGGGGCCGGATCCGGCCCAATCGCCTTCTAAATCTGGCCTGCGGACGGTCCGGGAATCAGCGTGTTTTTACATGAGTAGAATGTGTCCTTTTATTTAAAATGCATCTCTGGGTTATTTGTGGGGCATAGGAATTTGTTCATTTCCCCCCCAAAATATAGTCCAGCCCCCCCCAAGGTGTGAGGGACAGTGGACCAGCCCCCTGCTGAAAAAGTCTGCTGACCCCTGGCCAAAGCTTATCACCTATTAATTGTTGTGGATCAAATCACCATTAAAGGGACATTGACAGGGGCCAGTTCAAAAGCTGGCAACTAAGGCTGCACACCACCTGTTCCTTTAAAACGCCATTCAGAGTATGTTTCCCCCCTCAAAGAATTCTGGGCCCTGTAGTTTACTCCTCACAGAGTTACAATTCCCAGCAATCCTTAGCAAACTACAGTGCCCAGAATTCTTTGAGGGAAAGAGTGTGTTTTAAAGGTATAGTGTGTACACAGCCTGAAAAAGTCCACAGTGGAAACCAAATCCAGGCCATGGCCTTCATTCTTTTGAGCTTTCCCCCCATACCAATGGGGACTAGAAACATGAAGTTTTTACAAAAAACAAGAACAACACCATTCACAGCTCTTACAAGTCTGGTACATTCAGAGGATTCCACTCTAGAAACACAATCTGTTGATTCAAGTTACAACTCTAGCCATGCAAAAAACAACCCCACAAACAAAAACTAGCGTTGCTCAGTGTTAAGTATTTAAGTTGAAAGAAGCTTACCTCATAGACGGTGAACTGGTTCTGGGCCCGAGAGAGCTCTCTGTAGCTTGTGGCAAACTCCCCGATAAAATCATGGCTGTTGGGCCAAAGAGGAAGAAACAGTTCAGCCAATTGGTTCTGGCGCAGTCTTACACTCGTGTCAGAGCTCAGCTATTTAAGCATCCCTGCTTAAAGGCACCCCCGTGTTAAAACAGCTGCGCTGGCTGTCAATTCAAGCACCCCATTCGAGGTGTTCAGGTTAGTGTGCAAAGCCCTAAATGACCCAGGCACCAAACACCTGGAAGTCTGTCTCCTCTCCTACAGATCCTCTTGGGTGCCAAGATGGGCAGAGGAAGTCCTATTGGTAGTTCCTCCACTTTCAGAAGCTTGAGGTGGGGCAATCTTGGAGAGGGCATTCTCTGTAGTAGCCCCTAAGTGGTGGAGCTTCCATCCCACAGATGCTACATCCTGGCATTTTTATTATACAGCTTCTCCTGGGATTGCTGAATATGCATCTCTTTGCATCTCTTTTGACCCATGAGGTGCGTATTTTGGGGAGCCACCTAAAAACTGCAACTGAAAGTTGTTTTAAATTGTTTCTATATTGTGTTTTGGGACGCGGGTGGCGCTGTGGGTTAAACCACAGAGCCTAGGATTTGCCGATCAGAAGTTCGGCGGTTCGAATCCCCGCGACGGGGTGAGCTCCCGTTGCTCGGTCCCAGCTCCTGCCAGGGAAAGCACGTCAAAGTGCAAGTAGATAAATAGGTACCACTCCGGCGGGAAGGTAAATGGCGTTTCCGTGCGCTGCTCTGGTTCGCCAGAAGCAGCTTAGTCATGCTGGCCACTTGACCCGGAAGCTGTACGCCGGCTCCCTCGGCCAATAAAGCGAGATGAGCGCGCAACCCCAGAGTCGCTCACGACTGGACCTAACGGTCAGGGGTCCCTTTACCTTTATATTGTGTTTCGCCTGCCAACCTAGCAGTTCGAAAGCACCCCCGGGTGCAAGTAGATAAATAGGGACCGCTTACTAGCGGGAAGGTAAACGGTGTTTCCGTGTGTGCTGCGCTGGCCCGGAAGTGTCTGTGGACAGCGCTGGGTCCCGGCCTCTTGAGTGAGATGGGCGCACAACCCTAGAGTCTGTCAAGACTGGCCCGTACGGGCAGGGGTACCTTTACCTTTTACCTTATTATTTGTACCCCGCCCATCTGGCTGGGTTTCCCCAGCCACCCTGGGTGGCTTCCACAGAGCCCAAAAACACACTAAAATGTCATACATTAAAAACTTCCCTGAACAGTAATAATAATAATAATAATAATAATAATAATAATAATAATAATAATAATTCCAGAACACCAAGCATCGAGCTCCTACTCCCCAAGACAATCTCAGCTACTTCACCCATTCCAGTTCTCACCAGAGACTCTTTGCTCTTCTAGAAGAGTGGCATACCTATGAGCCTTGAATCTCAGGGTTGTGGGTTTGATCCCCGTGTTGGGCAAAAAGATTCCTGCATTGCAGGGGGTTGGACTAGATGACCCGTGTGGTCCCTTCCAGCGCTATGATTCTGTGAAAGGCTGCTAGACTTCAGCTGCCGTCTCAGGCCCAGACAAAATGGCCATGTTAGCTGGGGTTGATGAGATCTGGTAGCCTAGCAGCAGCAGGCCACAGGTTCTGCACTCCTGCTTCATAGATCTACATATACACCAGAACAACCTTGGCCAACTTAGTGCCCTCCAGGCTGCAGCAGATTGAGATGGTAAAATGTACCAGTCCAGAAAGCAGGCGGGGAAAGAGATAACTGTTTCTGAGTGCTCTCCTGCATTCAGAAACAGAAACCTGCAAGCAGGGAATTAATCACAGCAGGGAGTGTGCTGAGCTAAAACCTCTCTCCTCTCTCTCTCTCTCTCTCTCTCTCTCTCTCTCTCTCTCTCTCTCTCTCTCTCTCTCTCTCCCCACAAACTGCAGGTTCCTTTCAGGGGAGCATTAGAAATGGTATCTCCCACCTGCAGCCGGAAGTGGTACAGTTCACTCTGCCACCTTTCTCATGCATGGATCTTGGCCCTATCCAGAAAGAAAACAGAGACTGTGATATATATTTTTTTGTAAAGAACTGCACAAAACGGGAGCGCTGAAAGCACTTTCGGGTCGAATGTTTTTGAAAGGGGCTTGGAAGCCGGGAAGGGGAAGAGCGGAAATATTTCTGCAAACAGGAGCAGAGAGGATGCTCTCAGGGAGCCCTAACGCAGAGGCAGATCCCTCCGTTGCTTCAGGGCAACTCTGCTTTTCTGGCCCTAGTGCTCTGAAGTGCTCTGTTCCTTTATTCTATTCTCACAGTGCTTTCCTCACTAGCTTGTAAACCTTTTAGGCCTATGTGCCTATTTGCTAATAATGTCGTATTTGCTACATTAGATGTCCTGGTATGGTTCTCCCTTAGCCCTGGCCAAGCCTTCCTTGCTACTTCCAGCCTCAGTTCAAGACAGAACAACTCAATTACTTTGAAAATGGTGTTGTTTGGAATTTTTCTTCTGCTGCTTCTTTATTTTCATTATTAAAGTGAGAGTTCATCAACCTGGACTGTGACTCTCTTAACCCCCCAGCCAGCATGTGGGGCTGATGAGAATTATAGCCCCGAACATCCGGAGGGCACCGGGTTGGCAGAGGCTAATTCTAGCCTAAATAGCTGCAGTCCTATACACACGTAACTCAGGAGTAAACCCTGCGACTTCAACATGATATATTTCCAGGTAATGATTCTTCAACCTCAACTTTGTTGGACTGGTCATGTTGTTAGGATGCCTGATTATCGTCTTCCCAACAACTACTCTATTCTGAACTTAAAAATGGAAAGTGTAATGCTGGTGGTCAACAAAATAAGTTTAAAGCCTCAAGGCAAATCTAAAAAAACACAGTATAAACACTGACAACTAGGAAACACTTGTCTGCGAGTGCTCCAATTGGAGAACAGCCTTTACCAAACGTGTCATGGACTTTGAAGATGCTCAAACTCAGGACGAAAGAGGGAAGGCACGCTTGGCAAACCCTCCCGCCTGGAAACCTGTGTCCCCACTGTGGAAGGACGTGTGGATCCAGAATTGGCCTCCACAGTCACTTACGGACTCACTGTTAAGACCGTGTTGCTCACTGTTAAGACAATCTTACTCGACTATGAGTGATCGCCGAAGAAGAAGAAAGAAAATATTTCCAAGTAAATGTGCACAGGACTGCACTACAAGATTGCACATGTATGTGATTTATATCCTGACTTGAGTGACTGATCCTCAAAATAACCCATAGATTGGTTCTCCCACAGAACTAGAGAATGTTCTAGAGACTATGCAGACCCCACCACCTCCTCACCTGCCATCCCGGTCCCAGTCAAAGACGTCAATCTTCACCGTCCTGGAATGCAAGTGACAAACCAAGGCTGAAAGAAATATTACGGTTCTGAGAAGGTCCCCGACTTGTGGGGCTTGTGTGTGTGAAACACTTTCCCACAACCTCTGATCTGTTTGGGTGCTCTGTGAGGACCTTTGTCAGAAATACTCAACCCTTGGAACTAGCCCTGATGCCATACACAGGAACACAGACCGCTGCCTTAACCCAGCAGTACTGCATGTAGCTTAGTACTGTCTACCGTAGCGGACAGAATCTCTCTTTAGAATCACAGGCCAGGGTCTCTCCCATCCCTATGTGGAGATTCTGAAGTGTGGCTTTTTCTCCTGTTTGTCAAGATACCTGATAATGGTTGCTGATTGCAGGGCCATTCTTTTGAAATAGTTTCTGAAACCATTGTCACAGACCCCCCCCCCCACCCCTCTCCTATTCATACACAAAATACGCTCTTTCAACAGGATTTGAAAGATTTGTAAGTGAAAAGAAAGGTTGGAAAAGTGTTCCCCTCCCCGCCCCCCTCAAGGCACATCCTTCTACCTCAGGGGAAATATTTGGGGTCACTAAGACAGCCAAGATGGTTTCAGGATTGTTCCATGTGCTAAAACAAAGTGCCTTATTGTTTCCAGAGAATACAGTGGTACTTCGGTTGTCGAACATACAGTGGTACCTCGGGTTAAGTACTTAATTCGTTCCGGAGGTCCGTTCTTAACCTGAAACTGTTCTTAACCACTTTAGCTAATGGGGCCTCCTGCTGCCGCCGTGCCGCCGAAGAACGATTTCTGTTCTCAACCTGAAGCAAAGTTCTTAACCTGAAGCACTATTTCTGGGTTAGCGGAGTCTGTAACCTGAAGCATATGTAACCTGAAGCGTATGTAACCCGAGGTACCACTGTACGGTAATCTGTTCTGGAAGACCGTTTGACTTCCAAAATGTTCGACAGCCGAGGCGCAAATGTTGGTCAGCAAAGTCAATTGAAATTTTTTTTTAAAAAAATACAGTGGAAGTCATTCGACTTCCGAAAAGTGTTCAAAAATGGAAGCAATTACTTCCGGGTTTTCGGTGTTAGAAAAAAACGAAACGTTCGGCTTCCGAGATGCTCGAAAACTGAGGTACCGCTGTACTTCTCAATTTTGAAGGAAGTTTTTTTGTAGTGCGGCCCACTGTGTGTGTGAGAACCTTACAATTATCAATTATCAGAACAGTATATAAACTCTGACCTGTCATAGTCCCCATTGCACAGGGCCCGCACAGGGATGGAAAATGGCTGCCACACGGGATTCAGGTTGTTCTTCACGACCTCCGTCTTGTGGCAGATGGTGAACCTGGAACCAGGAAAAGGGTCATGGCAATGGGCACAGGAGAACAGGAAGTGCTGCTGTGTGTGTTTGTGGGCATGGCGGCACAAACGAAAAGGCAATATAGCCATGGCGGGAAATATGGATGGTTAAGGGTTATGACTTGGGCAGGCCGTACGATACGTTAGGGATTCATCTCATGAGCACAAGGGTCCTGTACTTCTAGCTACATCTAAGCAGAAACCATAAGGGACGCGGGTGGCACTGTGGGTTAAACCACAGAGCCTAGGACTTGCCGATCCGAAGGTCGGCGGTTCGAATCCTCGTGGCGGGGTGAGCTCCCGTTGCTCGGTCCCAGCTCCTGCCAACCTAGCAGTTCGAAAGCATGTCAAAGTGCAAGTAGATAAATAGGTACCACTCCAGCGGGAAGGTAAACGGCGTTTCCGTGCGCTGCTCTGGTTTGCCAGAAGCGGCTTAGACATGCTGGCCACATGACCCGGAAGCTGTACGCTGGCTCCCTCGGCCAATAAAGCAAGATGAGCACCGCAACCCCAGAGTCGGCCACAACTGGACCTAATGGTCAGGGGTCCCTTTACCTTTAAGCAGAAACCATAGACCGCAGCACATCGTGTTTAGCTGCAGATCTCAATCTTTTCCTTTCTCCTACACACGCATTAAAAAGCATGTGTTCTGGTGAGCGTCTGCCCATATCTTGCTCCTAAAGCGCCCGGCTTCCCCCAGAGAATCCTGGGAACTGTAGTTTGCTAAGGGTGCTGAGAGTTGTGAGGAGACCTCCATTTCCCTTCACAGAGCCACAATTCTCAGAGTTCACTGGGAAGAGGGTTTGACTCTTGAACAACTCGGGGAACTGTAGCTCTGTGAGGACCATGGGGGGGGGTGTCTCCTGATAACTCTCAGCACCCTTAACAAACTACAGCTCCCAGGATTCATTGGGGCGGGGGGGGGGAAAGCCCTGACTGTTTGAAGTGGTATGATGCTGCTTTAAATGTCACAGTGTCAAATGGAATATGAGTAAAGCACAGAAACTGCTGCATTGTAGAGGGGTTGGAATGGATGACCTTTGGGGTTCCTTCCAGAGCTACAATTCTACATGTGTTGTGTTCAGAGTCCTGGGAAATAAGAACCTGGACTCAGACCACTCTTATTAGGCAGGAGGTATATTTTAGAGATCCTTCCTTGCTTACAGCTACACGCAGGCTAGACCTTCTTCCTTCCAGAACTCCCCTCTCCCTCTGCCTACTGCGTTCTGGAATTTGTGTTCTGGATCAAGGAATGGCTCTGCCACAAACATTACAGTTAAGGCGGGTGTCAGGTATTTCTTGCGTACGTGCCATCCTCGTTGCTGCGGTAGAAGACAAGGAAGGGGTCGGATTTGCCAAAGAAATCCTTCTTGTCCAGTTTGTTCGCACACAGCTGCATGGTGATAATGTCCTGGAAGGGAAAAGCTATATCAGATTGAGGTGGGGACATCGTCAAGACTAATATATGCATAGCTCATGGGACTGGCAGAGCGTAATGCAGGAGGACAACAGCAGGTGGCGCCAGAGCCCATGAGAGGCACAGCCGCAGCCAATCGTAGGCAGGGCCAACGAATTATCATTTTGTCTCCGCCCTCCTCTTCCTTACAAGGGCAACACTGAGACCAAGGAGGAGGAAGTTTCCTGGGGTTTCCAGGGAACTGACTTTGGCAATCCCACCCGCCGTTGAACCCAATGTGTTTTGACCATACAGGTAGTGACCACTCTGCGTGGGGGGCTGGTTTGTTCCTGGTCCCTGTGTACTTCAGCGCAGGGCAAATAATAATAATTTTTTAATTGAATTTATATCCCACGCTATACCCGGAGGTCTCAGGGCGGTCGGTTCACAGAACAAAATCAAAATATAAAACCGCAAGATATATTGTCAAAATAAAAACAACAGCCCAATAACCCCTCCTCAAAAAAACCCCACATTTTAAAAGGGGCATAGGATGTGCCATTTTAAA
This sequence comes from Podarcis muralis, assembly GCF_964188315.1. Classification (NCBI taxonomy): domain Eukaryota; kingdom Metazoa; phylum Chordata; class Lepidosauria; order Squamata; family Lacertidae; genus Podarcis; species Podarcis muralis. The sequence continues at coordinate 105,012,845 of NC_135656.1, forward strand.
AGGGCATAAGCCCGCCCCACCCAGTTCTGCCCCCTTTGTGCCCTCCTCCAGGTCCCAAAGGACCCATGCGTCAGTAGTCGCGCAACAATTGAATGTGTGCAAAACGGTCGCTGCCTGTTTCGGCTTTAGGTGTGATCCCCGGAACGTAACCCCTGTGTAAGTTGTGGGCTTACTGTAGCGTGAGGACACAGCCAGCAGCACAAGCTTAGTGCAAGAGGCGCTGTGTTTGTAGAGTGAACAGTTCATGGGTAGAAGAAACCGATACGGCAGGGGGAAAAGCAGAAAGAAAGCTTTATAGCCTGAAATCAAGGAGGTGTCAGGTGATGTACCTGAAGCATACTGAAGCATTTAAGAAAGGGCTAAGGCAGGGGTCAGCAAACTTTTTAAGCAGGGGGCCAGTCCACTGTCCCTCAGACCTTGTGAGAGGCTGGACTATATTTTGAAAAAAATATGTGAACGAATTCCTATGCCCCACAAATAACCCAGAGATGCATTTTTTTAAAAAAGGATACATTCTACTCATGTAAAAACACGCTGATTCCCGGACCGCGGGAGTCCGTGGGCCGAATTTAGAAGGCGATTGGGCCAGATCCGGCCCCCGAGCCTTAGTTTTCCTACCCATGAGCTAAGGGCAAGAGGGAGGGAAATGGTGGATGGATACAACAAAGGTGAGGCAGGTCAGTCATCAGAGGCCTGCAAAATCCTGGACTCCAGTTTCCTTTTTGGACAGTTGTTGCCCCAAGATGTTGTTGCCTTACTTCATCCCACTCTGTGGCCCTGAGCCCAGAGAACCACTCGGTCACCAGTTGTTGGCGAAATCGCTGGTTGGGGACAACAATAAGGTTATATCCACACAGAGGGTTTATTTTGGGTTGTGCTCAGGCCTTCCCCTCAACTGCCATTTCGCCGGTCATCTATGCCCAGTGAAGAAAGCATCCTTTTAAACAGGGACAGGGAACCTGTGGTTCTCCAGATGTTGCTGGAGCCAGCCGACATAGCCAGTGATTAGGGATGATGGGAGTTGTAGTCTGGAGGGCAATGCATTGGCTCGCCCTGACTGAAATGTAGCAGGCGTTCAAAAATCCATCTAAATGCATCACTGCCATATTTGTGCGATCCTATACATTTCTGAAGGGACGCGGGTGGTGCTGTGGGTAAAAGCCTCAGCGCCTAGGGCTTGCCGATCGAAAGGTCGGCGGTTCGAATCCCCGCGGTGGGGTGCGCTCCTGCTGCTCGGTCCCAGCGCCTGCCAACCTAGCAGTTCGAAAGCACCCCCAGGTGCAAGTAGATAAATAGGGACCGCTTACTGGCGGGAAGGTAAACGGTGTTTCCGTGTGCGGCTCTGGCTCGCCAGAGCAGCAATGTCACGCTGGCCACGTGACCCGGAAGTGTCTGCGGACAGCGCTGGCCCTCGGCCTATAGAGTGAGATGGGTGCACAACCCTAGAGTCTGTCAAGACTGGCCCGTATGGGCAGGGGTACCTTTACCTTTATACATTTCTGAAGCAAGCCCTGCTGCGTTCAATGAGTGCAGATGCATGCCATACATTTAAACCGCATTCAACATACATTTAAAGCATGTGACTTTCCCCTCAAAGAATTCTGGGAACTGTAGTTTGCCACAGGTGCTAGGAAGGGTAGCTTGGTGAGGCAGAAACTACGGTTCCCAGCAACATTGGGAGGCAACTCACCCGACAATTGCTGAGTTCCTCGGCGAACAGCACAATTGTGCCGCACTTCTTGCCTGGAACCCCCCTAAAAGGAAAGAAAGAGAGAGAGACACAGGTTTAGTTCGAAAGTACTTTACATCCCATGGCTGCACACAGAAAGGCCTCATTCGTGCTGGCTTTGCTGACACTTGTGTGGTGACGTTACTGGAGTAACTGGACAGGACTCGGGGGAGAAAGTTCAAATATTACTCTGAACCACCAACAAGTGCAAAGCCTTAGCCAAGAACTTGGCTGCCTCTTCTTTGGCGCTGCAAGAAGGATGGGGAACCGGCAGCCCTCCCAAATGTTGGACTACAACTCCCATTGTCCTTGACCAATGGCTATGCTGGCTGGGGCTGATGGAAGTTGGAGCCCAGTCCTATCTAAAGGGGCCCCAGGTTCCTTATCCCTGAAATACCCCTGAAATACAGCAACAAAGTGAGAGCGATCTCTTTTTGGCCCAGCCTTTTACCCTGCTGCTAATTCCCCTATTTTAATCCCTCTGTAATCACCTTAACTAAAAGGAATAACAGGCTCTTAACAAGGTGCTAAGATGTAACTAATCCTCATAAAGTGACTTTCTGTGTGTGTGGCTGGCAAAACACAAGATAAAAAACTCCTCCGCACTCAGTGCCAGAGAATTCCCAGAATGCATTGCTTCAGAACAACAAGGAGCCCACCATGGTTGTTCCTGGACATTCAAGTCAAAGTTCCCCCTGAACTAGAAAACAAAAGCTGTAAAGGGAGATTAGATTGACAAAGAACCCCCAGCACCTAACCTAAAATCTGCCATTTGAGTAGCATGATATGGAAAGTCACTTATATTACCACCACCACCACCCCACATCCCTAGTTGTTCGAGTCTGACTTCCATCATCCTTGACCACTGACCATCTGGCTGGACATGTTGGGAGTAAGGTAAAGGTAAAGGGGCCCCTGACCATTAGGTCCAGTCGTGGCCGACTCTGGGGTTTCGGCGCTCATCTTGCTTTATTGGCCGAGGGAGCCAGCGTACAGCTTCCGGGTCATGTGGCCAGCATGACTAAGCCGCTTCTGGTGAACCAGAGCAGCACACGGAAACGCCGTTTACCTTCCCGCCGGAGCGGTACCTATTTATCTACTTGCACTTTTGACGTCCTTTTGAACTGCTAGGTTGGCAGGAGCAAGGACCGAGCAATGGGAGCTCACCCCATCGCGGGGATTTGAACCGCCGACCTTCTGATTGGCAAGTCCTAGGCTCTGTGGTTTAACCTACAGCGCCACCCGCGTCCCATCTGTTGGGAGTAGGAGTCCCCAAAAATCTGGAGGGCCGTAGCTTCCCCCATCCCTGGCATGAGCCTTATTAGCGGGATCAAGACCCCTTGCGTGGAGGAGACATAGAGGGAGATGGGAGCAGTGCAGAGGCTGGGTGGCGTGGCAGTGACAGGCCCTGTTTCCCCCTTTGCAACATGGCAAATTGACTTTAATCAGTGTGGCAGCGGCCAATCCATTCTGACTTTGTGTATTTGGGAGACAGGCAGTGGTGAGAAGGACGCCCTGTCAAAAATAATTAGTGATGGAAAGAGCGACAGGTCCTGATAGCCTCCATTTTGCCCTTGCTGCTAGCTGAAAAGCCCAAAAGGGGGAGACGGGTGGTTCTGGCGGGGCCTTTGCGTCACAGCAGGAGGCATTCGGCGCAAGGTGTTTCAAGCCAACGGGCTTCGTTTTGGGAACGTCCCCAACCTTAACGCTTCTCACTCAAATCTTCAAACCGGCTACTCAGACCCTGAAGCTCAAGTGGTCAGCAGAACATATCTCCAGGTTTGGAGAGTTGAAATAAGCATCCCTTTCTGTCCACTTGGCTGGCATGCCCCTCTAGGGAGCTAGATTCTGCTTTTCACTAGGCTGCCAATCAATTAAACGTCTTAATAAATCAATTAACGAGGATGCTTTGAACTGATTCGTCAATTACTTCACTTTTAAGAAAAATTAAAACACGTGGTTCAGAGCTGAAGGAAGGTGCCCTTTCCAGGGGGCGAAGGATGCTGAAAAGTCTCCCTGCACTTAGAATTTAACAAACGAAAGCTACAGCACTGAAAGGCCTTTATTAATATTTTCTTTCTCATTACCTTTGGGGGTATCAAACATTTACAAACCGAGCTAAAATGGGCATAAAAAACCCCGAGCACGTTCAAGGACCACCATGATTGTGGAAGCTCCATGTTTTAAAGAAGAAATGGGGAACCTGTTACTGTCAATGCTGGACTACAACTCCCATTATCCTTGACCATCATCGGCCATGCTGGCCGGGGCTAGTGGGACCTGGAGTCCAACACAAATTCTCCACCCCCATTTTAAAGACATATTGGCAAAACGAACTAAATAAAACAAATCACCGCTGGTTCTTCACCTTAGAAGCGAACAAACCGTCATTCACTCTGGAGGGAAGTCTCGCTTTTGTGGATTATTTCCCAAATAATTATTGCCCAGCCGGGAGGGAGTGATCTTGAGGACAGTTTACCATGGAAAGGTGGCATTCAAATAATTTTTTATTCTCTTTTTGTACTTTAACTTTTTGTATGCTTTTAAAGTATCGCTGTATTCCCCCCCCCCCCCAATTATCTCCTTTCATCTTTTTGTAAATCTCTTTGAGGTGCTTTTTTTAAAAAACAAAAAAACCAATCAAGCGGTGTACGAGTTTTATGAAATAATTAAAAGCATAAACGATGGTGATGACTCACGTGAGGGGCCGCTCCAGGCGACCCCTTTGGGAGCCGATGACCTCGCCCAGGGCTATGTAGGCCTGTCCTAGGAAGCCCTGCCAGGCAGAGAGAGAGAGAGAGAGAGAGAGAGAGAGAGAGAGAGAGAGAGAGAGAGAGAGAGAGAGAGATCACAGATGATTTGCGGGGTTAGGAGAGGATGGGAAGGGAGACACACACCCCTCATTACAGAGCCAACAATTTTGTAATTTAATGCCCATTTCTGCCCTCTTGCATCGCCAGCTTTCTGCGGCAACTGAGAGATCTTGCAGGTACTTTCCCACTCAGCGCCAAGCACCCTCTCATCTCAGCTACATCGCAAGGACTTGAACATGGGTAGGCAAACTAAGGCCCGGGGGCCAGATCTGGCCCAATTGCCTTCTAAATCTGGCCAGCGAACGGTCCAGGAATCAGTGTGTTTTTTACATGAGTAGAATGTGTCCTTTTATTTAAAATGCATCTCTGGGTTATTTGTGGGGCATAGGAATTCGTTCATTTCCCCCCTCCAAAATATAGTCCGGCCCCCCACAAGGTCATAAGCATGGCCTTAAAATGGCCCAACTCTGAATATGTCAGGGATTGTGAGTTTTATGGGTGCAAAACTTCCTCACGCTTTCTCAACAGACAAGCCTGAAGCTGTTGTTTTATCAGGTGAGTCTGTGAGACCCAAGGCCCCTGCTCAGAGATGAGTCTATATCTTCTGCCTGCAGAGCGGTTCTGTATCTCTTTCTTGTACAGTGGTACCTCGGGTTAAGTACTTAATTCGTTTCAGAGGTCCGTTCTTAACCTGAAACTGTTCTTAACCTGAAGCACCACTTTAGCTAATGGGGCCTCCTGCTGCCTCCGCGCCGCCGGAGCCCGATTTCTGTTCTCATCCTGAAGCAAAGTTCTTAACCCGAGGTACTATTTCTGGGTTAGCGGAGTCTGTAACCTGAAGCGTATGTAACCTGAAGCGTATGTAACCCGAGGTACCACTGTACAGTCTATCTATCCTGTCTGTTCTTTTCTTTTCTGTAAGTGAATGCGCTCTCATGAGCTGAAGAAGTATTTTTTAGCCTTACTGGGGATCCTGTCAGAACTTGGACTTTGCAACCATTTTACTCTTTTAAACCTCAGTAAACCATTGCTGGTGAATTCTGCTCCCTGTGCGTGTTTCTTTGGGCTCAGCAGCATGAGAGCTGAGCTTAAGGCAGTCCGCTGCTCTGCTATTTTTTGCCCATGCCCTGGAGTCGCTGTGCTCAGGCATGGAGCCAGGGTGGCGACTGTTTTTACACCAGGCGTGGTCTATGTACACAAAAGCTGGCTGAGAGGGGTGCTCTCTCCCACCGCTGTCCCCCTCCCAACCCATGGCAAGGGCCGCATCAAGAGCACTGCATGCAAAAAGTCCCACTTGCAATTGCTGGTGTCTCCAGGTAGAGCTTGGGACAGATTCCCACCTGGGAATGCCAGAGAGCTGCTGCCAGACCATAGCTGTCAAGTGTCCCTTATTTGAAGGGACAGCCCCTTATTCCAGCGCCATGTCCCACTGCTGTCCCTTATTGATAGATGTCCCTTAAATGTCCCTTAAATGATGTCCCTTAAATTTCAAAGGAAGCAGCTCCTCTCCCTCCCTCCCTGCCAGCCAGGGAGGAGGGAGGCTCCAACTGTGTTGCTTGGCTGTGTTGCTCACCCAATAAGAAGTCTAAGAACGACTGGGGGGTGGAGCTTGCATGCCTTGTGTGTGGCTAGTTAATGCAAGCTGAGGGGGTTTTTGAATACTGGACGCCATTTTGTTGCACGTGCTGCTGCAAACTTTGCAGTGCAAAGCCAGGCCGGGGAGCCATTTTAAGTTGAGGCTGAATAGGCCTTGTGGTGCATGTGATTCAGATTCTATTCAGTTGAACCTCTGGTTACAAAGTTGGTTGGACAGTGTTCTCGAAGTTACCAGCATGAGTTTGACCAGACTGCAGGAGGACAGGAAGACTGGAGTGCCTGGAACAGGTGAGGCTGCAGGCCCCTTATTTTGGCTGCTGGTCCCTTATTTTCAAGGCTGCTGGCCCCTTATTTTCAAATCTGTAAGTTGACAGCTATGTGCCAGACAGCATGTCAACAATGCTCTGTGCTCAATGGGCTGATCACAGGACATCCCAGAAATACAGAAGCCATCCCAGCTTCAGACTGGATCCTGAAATGTCCCATTTTGGCTCCTGCAAGGTCACCCCCCCAAAAAAGATCGGGGGCCTGTGCTCTCTCGCGAGCCACGTGTCTCACGCAGGAGCGTGGCTCCAAAAGACTTGCATCCCGATTTTCCTCTGTGCCATGTTGGAGGGTATGCAACCCTCTGCCTTGCTGTAAGGCAATTTCCTATGTTGCTAACCTGGCTTGGTCAAGCCCAACCACACTCTACCTGGCTCCACCAGCAGAGGGCAGCGTGGCCGCTTCAAGGGGCGGGAGGCAGCTTACCTTCTACGCAGGTCATAATGGGAAACGCAGCATGGAAATAAAATTCAAGACACAGGAGTTAGCGGCACCATCCCTGCTACTATTCAGGAATCCCCAAAGAGCTCCCCCACCTTACCCCAAATTTCTACTTTGGGCTTGGCTCAAAGCATCCCCAAAAATCTGTTCTGGAGAGACCCCAAACCCACTGTAAATCATGCTGTGTGAGCAAATGGCATAAAATGTGATCCCGACTAAACAGACAGCTCAGTTGTAGAGCGCGAGACTTTTCATCTCGGGGCTGTGGGTTCGAGACCCATGTTGGGCAAGAAGGTTCCTGTGTTGCGAGGGGTTGTACTAGATGACTCTTGCGGTTCCAAATCTACGATCAGGAGGAACTTTTTGACTGTAAGAGCTGCTGTTATGTACTGAGTTGACTAAGACCCAAAAGGCAGCAGTCGGATTGGTCCTAGAACAATAGGATTCAGAATGCAGCAGTCTGATTGGTCCACAGGAGCCACCCAATCCAGCTCCAGCTGGAAGTGAATCCGCAACCTGATTGGCCTAGAGGTGAATCCCAGAATTAGCCAATCACATAGGGCCCATTGTGTAAATAATGTATATAAGGCAGACATTCTGGGGGAACTTCCATTCCTCCTCACCACTATGAGCTGAATAAAGAGCATGAAATCCAATCTTGATTCCGAGTATATTTCAGCTGCTTGACAGTGGAACAGGTTCCCTTGGAAGGTGATGGACTCTACTTCCCTAGAGGTTGTTAAGCAGAGGTTGGATGGCCGTGCTTCAGTTGAGATTCCGACATTTTCAGAGGGTTGGACTAGATGGATCTTGTGGGCCCTTCCAGCTCTACAATTCTAAAATATCCTGGGCTCTCTGGATATTAATGCTCATTGCCCAAGGCAGATGGTTATTTTCCTGCCCAACATTTTGTGTTCTTTTTTTTGGAAAACACAGCATTTCCTCCCTCCCTCCCTCCCTCCCTCCCTCACTTCCTTCCTTCCTTCCTTCCTTCCTTCCTTCCTTCCTTCCTTCCTTCAACTTGCAACAGACTTTCCAGGACCTCAACTAACTGCATTTTCTAGGTCCCATCTCTGCAGCAAACCCCTTTGCAGACGTATTTAGGGAGGTATGTACTCACGCTTTTGGGAAGGTTGCTAGTCTTGGAGTCCACATTGTAGCTGGGAAAAGCACAGAGAAAGTGCATTACTGCCTTGGTGTTAGAACATATCAGTGCCAGATTTACGTATAAGCTAAACAAGCTGTAGTCTAGGGCTCCACTCTCTTGGGGACCCCCAAAAAATTAACGGAAAAAACAACTAGATGTACATTTCCAAAATATAAGATAAAAAACTAATAAAATAAAACCTACATACGGTTAGAGCTTAATAATTATTTCACTATTCATATACTTCTTAATTGTATTTCACTATTATTATACTTAATTGTATTTCAGTTCAACAATTACTTTGATAAAAATACATATTTTGTTATGTGCCAATGGCTTTAGATACCTATTAGGTCCATAAATTACCATATAGCATATATTCAACACACAAAAAACCAGGAATAATTTGTTTTTGACAAAGGGCAGCTGGACATATAAAGGGCCCCATTACCTTCAGTCGCTTAGGGCCTCATCAAACCTAAATCCGGCCTTGGAACATATTCAAGGTCTGATTTGGAATAGGGTTTGAAAGCAGGCCTCAGCCCTGCAATCTGGGGGCAGGAATGTAGAAGGCAGGGGCATTGCCAGAGGTAGACCATGGGAGTTGAGCCCTACCCTTTTGCATTGGACCCCGGATCTCCTTTCTTCCTCCCCTCTTAAAACCTAAATTTTAAAAAAAGTTTCGCTTGTAGGATGGCTTTCCCTTTGAAAGTGACTCTAAAGTTTCAGCTGTGCCAGGGATGGAGCCCCAGTTGTTATGGGCTTGTGCCAAAAGTCTTTTAAGGATCCAGTGATGCCCCTGGCAATGAGCCTCTTAATCTCAGGGTTGTGGGTTTGAGCCTTAATTTAGGGGGGTTGGACTAGATGACCCCCAAGGTCCCTTCCGACTCCACCATTCTGTGGTTCTATGAAAAGAGAACCAGTAATCAAGCAAGCAGAGGGGTGGTAAGAGAAAAGGGGGTCAGGGCAGGGGCACAAAGTCGGGGAGAGGACCAGAAGCGACTCACACATCAAAACGAAGGTTCTGCTTCTCCTCAAAGTAATAGTCAAGCACAAATTTCCGGACAAACTCTGGGTTCAGCGTGTTGTCGATCACCTCCGTACGACCAAACTGGGACAGGGAGGTAAGAAAAAACAGAAGGAGACATGCAGAAGGTTAAAGAGGTGGCAGTAGCAACCCCTTGCATATATGAACTGTGAACACACCACACCTTTAAAGCACTCTCCTTGGGGAGGAAATAATCCTGGAAACTGGTGTGTTACAGGTGCTGGGAATTGTAGCATTGCGGTGGGGTAAACTGCAGTTTCCAGGATTCTTTAGAGGAAGCCGTGCACTTTGCATGTTTGGTGTACAGTGGTACCTCGGGTTACATACGCTTCAGGTTACATACGCTTCAGGTTATAGACTCGGCTAACCCAGAAATAGTGCTTCAGGTTAAGAACTTTGCTTCAGGATGAGAACAGAAATTGTGCTCCGGCGGCCCGGCGGCAGCAGGAGGCCCCATTAGCTAAAGTGGTGCTTCAGGTTAAGAACAGTTTCAGGTTAAGAACGGACCTCCGGAATGAATTAAGTACTTAACCCGAGGTACCACTGTATACTCAATCCTTGTATGTTTGCACGGAGGACAGGGCTGGCAGGGCTCTTGGGTTGTTGACTCACTAACCCTCCCAATCCATAGCTTAGATCAAGGGTGGCGAGTCTGTGGCCTTGCCAGGTGGTGTTGGTCGGCCCCAGCCAGCATAACCAATGGTCAGGGATGATGGGAGTTGTAGTCCAGGAATAGAAACAGTCTTTCGTTTTCAGATCCGGGAACTGCCTTTAACCCAAACACCCATTTGGGCCCACTGCTTATTTTTCTAAACATACATTTGTATGGTGACGGTCCTGCTGCCAAACCCCAACTGTTATGTATTCAGTGGTCTGAGCTTGAGTCTGGACTAAGGATTCTCCTGATTCAATACATGTTGTCCAATCACAGAACATTTCAGGATTTGGGCCTCTGCCACTGGCCCTTGAACTCTGAGTCGTGATTCGCAGTTTGGAAGTTTAGACAGCCAATCATGTTGGGAGTGGGAGTGGCCGATGCTTTCAGAAATGTATATAAGCCGTTGTTTTGCCTCTCTTTCCCAGTTACATAGTTCAGTAAAGGTTCTTGCTGTTATCACTGTGTCTCGCCTTGTGGGAACCCGCCTACAATTCACTAACTTCGGTCTATACATGACCCAATGTTTGGTCCTGACTCACCAGTGATCTAGAAGGCAACAGGTTTCCCACCCCAGCCTAAAAGAGCCACATACCTCTGGCCAAAGCAAAGCTGTCCCACCACAAAAAGTCGAGGTTTGGTGGAAGCAGCAGCTGCGGGGGAGCAATTTGCCCCCCGAGCGCCAAGGAAGCTACACCCAGTGGTTGTTTCCTGGGCAGGATTTGGGTTGGAGGACCAGGCCCCAGGGTGAGAAACGCAGCAGGGCTGGCCTACCAGCTACCACATTTTGAAGCAAGTGGGACGTTTTCATTCCAAAGAGGGCGGGGGGATGTAAGACCCATCAAGTCTAGACTCTAAAATAAATCTAGCGGCAAGCACAGACCGCATCCGCCACGCCACCCACAGCCCGGGGGGACTTCAGAGTCAGAGTTCATATCTCCTGGATACAACCCTAGTACCTGCCAAGTACAGCTGATGGTGACCATGTGGATTGGACTTGACAGAGGAATGGTAGGCAGCAGGCAGCTCATTGGCTGACCTCCCAGCAGGTTTGACCAATGAGGGTCTGTGCTGGTAAATTGCGGCAGGGCCCATATCTTGCAACAAGAGTCCTTTCCCGGTTTGATGTAACAGGTGTGCTGGAAGCAGAAGGGTGTGTGTGTGTGTGCCTGCGGCTGCTCACCTCTCTCCATTCCTTGTCCGCCGTTCCTTGGATGTAAAGAATCACAACTGCAAGGAGAGATGTCAGAAGAAGACATTCAGAGCAGAAAAAGAAAAAGAAATCTTATTCCGTACAATTGCATTTTTTACACATGCACTTGTGTTTTCCATGTCATACTCCCAATGCACCTTTTGCAGCCAAAGGTTTTGTAGGCACCTTATATTTAAAGCACACTTTCCCTTCAAAGAATCACAGGAACTGTAGTTTGTTAAGGGTGCTGGGAATTGTAGGTGTGTTGCGGTCCCCAGGATTCTATTTGGGCAGGGATGCGCTTTAAATAGCTGGCGTGCACGCAGCTTAAGTTTTGATTACACAATTGCTAGGTTTGTTGTAATTATTATCATGTTTCATTATGTATTTTAATGATGGGTATTTATATTTTAGTGCCAGTGTAAGTTGTTTTTTTTATATTTGTAAACTGCTTAGATGCCTGTCGTGGCATTAAGCTATATGTAAATTAATTAATAATAATTTCCCACTGTTCTGCAGGAGGTTTTCTGTTTTATAAGCTAAATTAAGAACAGACAATGGGTGCCAGCTGCAAATACAATACTAGGCAATATTGGAGTTTTAATGCTCCAACATCAATGTCCGTAGTTCAGTGGCAAATCTGACTTGGTCACATGCAAAGCTCTCAGATTCACTCCCTAGCATTTGCAAGTGAGCCCGGAAAAGACACTCGAGAGAGATGCTGCCCGTTACCGGATAACCGGATAGTCTGACCTGGGACACAGGTCACTTTTCCTATGTTCCCTGAGTACAGTGGTACCTTGGTTCTCAAACAACTTGGAACCCAAATGCTGCAAACCCGGAAGTAAGTGTTCCGGTTTGCAAACTTTTTTTGGAAGCTAAACATGCTCCGTCTTGAGTGTTATGCTTCCGTTTTGAGTGCCACACTTGCGCTTAGGTCTGTCTGTTTTTTGAGGCTCTTTTTTGTTGTTTTTGTGACTGTGTGGAATCCAGTTCAGTGATTGATTGTGTGACTGCAGTACATTGTTTATTGCCTTCATTTTATGGATCAACAGTCTCGTTAGTTAGTAAAATTCACATTATATTGCTGTTTTAGTAGTTGTTTTTAAAAGTCTGGAACGGATTAATCCATTTTGCATTACCTTCTACGGGAAAGCACGCATTCGTTTTAGAACACTTTGGTTTTGGAACGGACTTCCAGAACGGATTAAGTTTGAGAACCAAGGTACCACTGTACTGAGTACTAAGCGGCTGGCACTGGTGACGTCACAAACCCTCTCTTTCTGAAGCAGTTTGCAGTTCTTTTAAAATAGTTTCAGTAATTAAAAACAAGGCAAGCATTAACTATAGCTAGGTAAAGGTGTGTATGGCACTTTAAAAAAAATGTCCAGCAGCCTGTTTGAGGCATGAGGGAAAGAGGAAGAGTGATGGACAAGGCAGCCTTTGAGTTACTGGTCTGTTGTGCAACTCTCCTTTAATTTGTGATGTTGAGAGGGAGCCAGGTTTCTACTGCAGGAGCAGAACCTGCTGTGATGTCTGTTTATATGTTATTGATCATCCATCAGCTACAATATCTTTTAATCAGTTGACAGTCCTAGCTTGCACCTTCATCACAGAGATTTCCTAAACAATGAGATTGGCATTTAAGATCAGGCGAAGCAAACTCTCCATGAGCTACTTTTGCAATTTAGCCCGAAACCGCTCTGCGATATCATGAATTAGGCAAAGCAGTGACAGCATTCTTTTAATAATGTGTCTACGCATCTTGTCACCATTGCTTTATTGGGAAATGTATCAAAACTACACATGGGTTATGACAAAAGCGGCCTAATGAATCATACGATAAATATTATATGTATAGCAATCACAATTAATATCAAGGCAAAGATTTAATATTACAGTGCCATATCCTGCCTTAACGTTTATCCATCTTGGGCAATCCATTACCATCACCTGATCCAATATGTCAACACAATTAAATTCAGCGAGATTAATATTTCAGCTCAAATGCTGAACGCTATCATACCCATCTTCTCTGAATGGTTTTGCCATTTCTGAACTTTTAAAAGGACAGTTTTAAATGCCAGATCACTGATCAACAGAATTTCTCGGAGTTATATCTGATATTAGTCGTATGCAGAGTAAACCCATTGAAATCAACTGACTTTTGTAAATGAGCATCTTAGCTGGGTATCAGCCTCAGTGTATAACTTAAGTTATCCCAATTCCTGCTGAATGTCAGACTTTTAGATTTTTGCAGTCATTAATGGATAGCAAATGTATTCAGCTTCCTGCTCCGAATCCAGCTTTTTAAAATAGCCTAACAAGACTCTCCTTGGATCCAGACCACATCTGCAATATTTTCCACTCAGTTATCTGGGACCAAAACATCTGTATTCATGTATGTATCAAGTCAATCTTTACATGACTGCATCACCAACAAATGGAACATATCAGGTAGATTTTGTCAAGTTTCCATGGTTATCAAATGCCACTGTACAAAAACCTTAAAACAGCACTACTATGGGGCTGAAATTGAACTGGAGGACCTCAAGGTCCCTGCCAAGTCAATGGTTTTATGGTTGCAAAACTGACTTCCTGAGGCAAAAGACAAGATGGGGCCGTCTCCTGGTCCATAAACACAGAATAAAGGAATCAGAGAACTGTAGAGATGGAAGGGATCCCACAGGCCATGTAGTTCTGCTGTGGTGGAATCACAGCTAGAGGATCCCTGACAGATCCAACGTCTGTTTGGAAACCTCCAGCGAAGGAAACAATCCATCACTTTCTGGAATGGTAGTGTAAACTTACTTCAGTACTGGCCACAAGACAACATTCTCTATTGTGCCTGAGGTTTTTGCAGGGCTGGCTAGGAACAACCCAGCATCTGACGTGGCCACTTTGCTTTAGATAATGGCAGGGCCACCTGTCAGTCTGGACAACAGAAAGATTGCCATGTACCCCAGCCTGCGTCTGGGAAAAGCTGTCTTATTTCAGTGAATGTTGTGCTATGTTCCACATTGACATGCTCAGGCTGCAATGATGTGATGCAGTCACAGGGAACCTCTGGCCTCCAGGCCCAAAGAAGCCTGCCAGAGGTCCCTGGGGCTCTTTCCTCCCGGCCACACACACCTGCCACTCACCTGCAAAGGAAGAATCAGGAGACTAAAGAGTACATTCCAGGCCAGTCCTTTGCGAGCGCAGCTGACATTTGATGCTCTAAGGCATGGTGTGTGTGTTTGTGTGTGTGTGTGTGTTTGCAATCAAGCAGGGCATACCTTTTATGAAATAAATAAATAAAATTAAACTTGGCAAACCTCTCTGCTGGGATCGGATGCACTTGGGAGCTTCCGATGGCATCGGAAGTCTGCTAAAAGCAGCGCTGGCTTTTAGCAAACATCCGATCCAGCCAGGAACTCCTGCAAAGAGGAGCTCCCTAGTGTATCCAACCACAGCAGAGCGGCTTGTCTTTGCCAGCGCGACTTGCCTTTGGCACCAAACTGAAGCTGTGCTTAATGCAAGCTGCACCGCTATGTCTAGGGGCTGGATTCACTGAACGTTTTACTACAGCAGGCGATTGCCAAGTGCCAAGCCCAGCCCAGCCCCCTTGCCAAATGTAGCCCACAACTGGATCTGGTTCACTGGCCAAAAGGAGTTCCCTTGCTGTTGATGCAATGGGACGTTCACAAACATTCTGAGGTCACGGAATGTTTACAATCAATATAGCTGCTGTGAGGGAAGTGGGCATTTTGGCTGGGAGTAAACCTCTTCAAGGGCTGTGAGGTATGGGGTGGGGTGTCACAGGGCCATATAGCTGGCTGGGGAGGAAGTGAGATGACCCCGTTGAAAACAAAAGAGGCACAAAATTAGGGGAGTAAAAAACAACAACCAGGCAGACTGATTATTTCACATTGATTCAAAGTTAAGCAGCCAAATATTTAGCAAGAATCTTTACATTAAAAAACATTAAAGCCTTTTAAACTCGGTCTTCAGCCAAAAAGGCTCCCAGAGCAGCTTATGAAGATCATTAAGAAGGCACACGTTCGTAGAAAGGATTTTATGTAAGCATTGTTGATTTTATACTCATGTACAACAGCTGATAAAATAAAATGTAACTAGGTCATTTCAGGAACACATTGTCCACACAGTGAATGCAGAAAATTCACATTCTAGCTACTGAATAGGTTATTCCTCCCCATGTAATTAACTAGAAGCCATCTTTTAAAAAAAGGAGTCTATTTAAAAAGTCATTTTTAGATATATGTCAGTGTTGTTAACTTCACCACAACTGTAGCGTCCCACAGTGCCTGGAGCCATCCCTCCTTGAACCCCTAATGTTTTAAAATATTGGGCGTTTCTAGGTGACCTGTTTACTGAGCATTCGTTTCTGATTTGCTCGCAGGGAGGTTAGATGATGTTGTGGCAAAGTGAGCTTCACCACACACTTTCCCAGTGCATTTTCCCGTCACACTCCTTATCGCAAAAAAAAAAGTCCGCCGTTTTGAGGAAGCGGCTTTGTTTTGCAAGGCGACCCAGTCAACTAACCGCAAAGCCTGAATCCGCTGCCATGTGACTGAATCCCACGTGACGGTTCTGGAAGTGCCCTTCGAAAGAAGCCCTTGCCAAAAGTCTCTGCTCGCCTCGCAGTCATTATGAGGCTGATCCCACTTAAAAGGGACACCTGGGCTTTCTGTGGTTCAGCCACCAGCAGATAGAGACTCTCTGTAATTGGATTCCCCTTTTAGACATTCACCAGAATGTCTCCTCTGAGACAGCCTCTCTCTCTGTGTGTATGTGTCTGTGTATGTCTGAATCCCGTCTCTGGGGCCTCAAATCTGCTGAGAGATTATGTAGGCCACTGTTGCCATACAAGCAGGTACATGAGCTGGTCTCTACAGCTGGATAATTCCACAGACCACGTCAAACAAACTGCGGCTTCACACTTGCTTCCTCCCATCTTTCCGTTGAGCTCCTCCTCACATTTCTTCAGGATATGTTTCTACATTGTGTCCCAGAACTAAGACTGACTCAGTTCAAGGAAACCTAGGCTACATATCGATGCCCATACATTTAAAGCACCGTGATACCGGCCCGCTATGATGCACACCTGAGAGGTGCTGGAACGGCACTCTGGGGCACCCCAGCTCAACAAAAGCACGACCTAGAAAGCATGAGACAAGTGGGAAACCGATTGGACCCGTGCTTCCTAGGTGCAGGTAAAGGTAAAGGGACCCCTGACCATTAGGTCCAGTCGTGGCCGACTTTGGGGTTGCGGCGCTCATCTTGCTTTACTGGCCGAGGGAGCCGGCGTACAGCTTCCAGGTCATATGGCCAGCATGACTAAGCCGCTTCTGGCGAACCAGAGCAGCGCATGGAAATGCCGTTTACCTTCCTGCCGGAGTGGTACCTATTTATCTACTTGCACTTTGACATGCTTTCGAACTGCTAGGTTGGCAGGAGCAGGGACCAAGCAATGGGAGCTCACCCCATTGCGGGGATTCGAACCGCCGACCTTCTGATTGGCAAGTCCTAGGTGCTGAGCCCTCTGTTTGTGTAACTGAAATAAATGGCAACTTTCCCCCTGCCTCCATTTCTCTCCCCTTTCTCTCTTGCCTCCCCATTTTTAAATTACAGCATGCAAGCTCCTCAGGGCAGGCAGCTGTCCTCCTCTGTTTTGTAAAATGCCCTTCACATTGAGGGCTTGTCTACGGGATGGGGCATAAAATTCCTCCAGGGCTACCATCTATTTACACTAGAAACCCAAAGGGGTAGGCCTCTTAGATCGGCGACAGAACATCTGAACCTAGGACGTCCTAGGTTAAGACCCCAAGGTCTCCATGGGACAAATGTAAGGTTCTGCACTAAGGCAGAAAGAACCAGCAGCACAAATATAAGATGCGGGATGCCTGGCTTACTAGTAAGTAAAGGGACCCCTGACCATTAGGTCCAGTCATGGCCGACTCTGGGGTTGCGGTGCTCATCTCGCTTTATTGGCCGAGGGAGCCGGCATACAGCTTCCAGGTCATTTGGCCAACATGACTAAGCCGCTCCTGGCAAAACCAGATCAGCGCGTGGAAACGCCGTTTACCTTCCCGCCGGAGTGGTACCTATTTATCTACTTGCACTTTGATGTGCTTTTGAACTGCTAGGTTGGCAGGAGCTGGGACCGAGCAGCAGGAGCTCACCCCATCGCGGGGATTCGAACCGCCGACCTTCTGATCGGCAAGTCCTAGGCTCTGTGGTTTAACCCACAGCGCCACCCGCGTCCTCGGCTTACTAGTAGTACATGTGAAAAGGTCCCAGGGATTTTGGTGGACCACAGGCTTAACATGAGTCAACAGTGTGATGCAATGGCAGAAAAGGCTAATGCTATTCTAGGCTACATCAACAGAAGTCTAGTGTCCAGATCAAGGGAAGTCATAGTACTGCTCTATTCTGCCTTGGAAGACTGTGTCCAGTTCTGGTACCACAATTTAAGAAGGATGTTGACAAGCTGGACCATGTGCAGAGGAGGGTGATCAAGATGATCAAGGGAGGGTTTGGAAACCAAGCCTTGTGAGGAACAGTTGAAGGAGCTGGGTGTGTTTAGCATGGAAAAGAGGAGACTAAGAGGAGAGGTGATAGCCATCTTCAAACATCTCAAGGGCTGTCAGATGGAAGATGGAGCATGCTTGTTTGCTCCTGCTCTGGAGGGTAGGACTCCAACCAGTGGCTTCAAGTAATAAGAAAGGAGAGTCCGACTGAAAATATGGAAGAACTTTAAGAGCTGTTCGACAGGGGAACAGACTCCCTCAGAAGGTGGTGGACTCTCCTTCCTTGGAGGTTTTCAAGCAGATGCAAACTTTTTCAAGCAGTCAGCAAACTTTTTCAGCAGGGGGCCGGTCCACTGTCCCTCAGACCTTGTGGGGGGCCAGACTATATTCTGAAGGGAAAAAATGAACGAATTCCTATGCCCCACAAATAACCCAGAGATGCATTTTAAATAAAAGGACAGATTCTACTCGTGTAAAAACATGCTGATCCCTGGACCGTCTGTGGGCCGGATTTAGAAGGCGATTGGGCCGCATCCAGCACCCGGGCCTTAGTTTGCCTACCCATGTACTAAGGGCCCAACAGTTTCCTATTTTATAGGACACATCTGCTATATGTCTACTCAGGAGTAATGCCCACTGAGTTCCATGGAACCCGTTCCCAGGTGACTGCCATGAAAGATTGCAGCCTCAGCTCTTGTAGACAAGAGACGGGAGAAAAAGCAGGCTATGAGATGAGAAGTTGGCATTTAAGCAATGGGGAGAACCTCACGGCATGAGAAATGTTCCAGGCTTGCAGGCATAATGAGCTGTCTGCCTGTCTACCCATTGTCCATTGGAGGAGGATTAATTCTGATGAGAACGAGGTTTCCCCCATTAGCTATATTAGGAAAAAGCTCCACGACAGATGTGAAGGCGTTAGAATCCATTTTCAGCAGCGGCGAGATTTAATTGGGCAGCATCTATTGGTCACTGGGGACCAGTAGGGGCTGGTTGGGCGGAAGGCAGGGAGGCCACCAGTAGGGGGAGCCAGAGCCAACGGCAGGCACAGCCGCCCCCTGATTGGCTGTGCATATGAAAGCAGGCAGGTGGGGTTGGTTGAGGGCAGGCTGAAGGTTGGTGGGACAGTGGCCCTTCCACCCTCATGGGCCACCTTCTACTGGCCATTTCAAGCCAATTTTCTGCTTTCTCGTAGTACGATAAACAAGTCAGATTTTATTGCAAATGTTTTAATTGTTTTGTAAGCACTGCCATTATTTGACTTCACTTCAGTAGCGCTTTGAGGTGGACCAGAAGATCTTCCTGTCCCTCCGTGCTGCCCAGGTGGTGAAGCAGATTCTAGCAGCCAACCTACTTGACAAATCTTCTTTGGGCTTTTCGACCACATTCGTCACCTCCCACCAAGGACAGTGACATACTGCCCACCCCACCTCCTCACCAAATATCGACAGCTTGGCACACTTACCAGGATCAGACTTGGAGAAAGTATCCATGTCCAACAGGTTCCTGGGGAGATCGATAAGCAAAGGGGTAGAAAGAAAGATAAGAATGTGAGTTTGGAAATAAGAGAAAGGCCGGAAAGTGAAGTGAAGTGAAGTGAAGTGAAGTGGTGTGTGTGTGAGAGAGAGAGATTGAGATATTGAGGTCCCATCTACACGATGCTTCTAAAGCAGTATCAAACCACTTTAAACAGTCATGGCTCCCCCACAAGGAATCATGGGAAATGTGGCATGTTAAGGGTGCAGAGAGTTGCTAAGAGACCCCTATTCCTCTCAGTTCTCTGCAAGGGACTCTGGGAATCGTAGTTCTGTGAGGAGACGAGGGGTCTCCCAAGAATTCTCAGCACCCTAACCAAACTACAGCTCCCAGTATTCTTTGGGGGAAGCCGCGACTGTTCATAATACGGCTTCAAATATGCAATGGTGCAGGCAGGGCTTAAGGATCAAAGTTAGAAGCCTAGGATTTGTTCCCTTCCCTTCCGTTTCCCCCGACAGCAAAGTCACCTTGACCGTTCTCAGCCGCTTCCCTTCTCTTGTGTTGTTAGCTTTATTAATGCATCTGAATTAAGATCATTAAAAGAGGCAATCAAATCTGTAGTCAGTCGCAGCTTCGTGCTGGAGAGAGGAGGAAAGAGCCAATTCACAGCCCTCTCTGCCCCCAAGAAAATCCTCAGGGATGCAGACGACCTGAGAATGAAAACAAGGAAGATGAGGGGGCAAGGTGAGTCTACTTACAGGCCTCCCTCATGGCGAGACCTTGTGCCCTTATTGGATGCAGAATCCCTTCCCCTCTGTTGCTAGGACACTTCAACTGAGGTTTAAGTACAATTAACAGTCACGATTGCCAGGCTATTGTCACAGATCTGACTCCAACTGGGTGAGAAAACCCAGCAGTTCTGTATTCAGCCCAGAACTCGGCAAACAACTTGAATAAGCAACTGAAATTTAAATCTCTCCCTTGGTCACAGAAGTATACCATTCGGGAGGCTGCCAGCCAGTGTTGGCAATACTGCCTGAGTTGGATGGAGAAGTGGCCTGTCCCAATCCAAGGCAACTCCCTATGTTTGGCAAGCTTCCGGCTAATCGATTATCTTCTTCATTATTGTAATTTTTCAGGGGTTATTTTAATATCCCCCCTGAAAATAATACAAGCAAAGCTTCCTTAAGTTTCTAGTCAAGAAGGAAGATTAGTTTGAACATGTGCAGAGGTCTTAGGACATGGGCGTAGTCAAGATTTAGCTGCCCCCCTAAATCAATGCAAACCAAGTAGGGTGGTTTTAGAGGTCAAGTGTCAGCATTTTAGGTAATAATGCATAGACCACTCCAATCTCTGAGGTGATGGACAAATAGGAACGTTCAAGCCAAACAGAAGTTATCATTTTCCTAGATTGCTTTCTTTCCCTGTCTGTGGGTCAGCAGAATCAGTCATGCTCCCCCTCTGAGCTAGGCAAATCCTTGTTTTTCACTACAGTAAGCCTGCAACTTATGCACATTTAACTTGTGCGCATACAGCTTTGCGGGCTTGGCAAAAAATGTAGAAAGAAAGAGAATAGGTAAAAGGTAAAGGACCCCTGGACGGTTAAGTCCAGTCAAAGGTGGCTACGGGGTTGCGGCGCTCATCTCGCTTTCAGGCTGAGGGAGATGGCATTTGTCCACAGCTTCCGGGTCATGTGGCCAGCAGGACTAAACCACTTCTGGTGTAACGGGACACAGTGACAGAAACCAGAGCAAACGGAAATGCTGTTTACCTTCCTGCCACAGCTGTACCTATTTATCTACTTGAACTGGTGTGCTTTCGAACTGCTAGGTTGGCAGGAGCTGGGACAGAGCAATGGGAGCTCACCCCATCGCAGGGATTCGAACTGTTGACCTTCCGATCGGCAAGCCCAAGAGGCTCAGTGGCTTAGACCACAGCGCTACCCGCGTCCCAGAAAGAAATAATGCAGGGGCAGGAAAGGGGTGGACGTCCAGGGGGGGGGGGAAAGGCTTTGGCAATCCCACCCACCACTGAACCCAAAGTGATTATATGTGATTTTTGCTTTAGGCATGATCCCCGGAACGTAATCCTTGTGTAAGTTGTGGGCTTAATGTACACAAAACCACACATTTAATACGGAGCTTGTGAACTCCTTCATTTTAAAAAAAGAAGCAGAAGCAAGATACTAGTGCCCATGGTTGGTTAGAAAAGATCGGTAACTCATTTTTTAAAAAAGCAAGTTTCTAGCCCTTATGGTTGATTAGAAACACTTGGAAACTTGTTCATTTTTTTTTTAAGCAAGTTGCTAGCCATCCTGGTTGGTTAGAAAAGCTTGGAAACCCTTGGCTGTGGTGTGGTGCAGTTTGGCAAACCAGATGTGTGGGGGGTGGGGGCAGCGAGGCCAATACAATCACAGTGGGGCAGGGAGTACATCTCTCTTTCATGCCTCCCCCCCCCCCCCCCGAGCGATCCTCTCATCTCCTTGCTCTCTCTGCCACCCCTGCCCTTGCCGAACACTTTCCCATTCTTTGAAACTGTTAATCTTAGAAACCGAATGAATTATGTAGCCAAACTGGATATATGCAGATGTACCCGAGTTGCATAATTCATTCTGAGTACAGATCTGAGGTTTCCATGGAACAGAAGTCGGGAGGCTTTCGATGCTGAGTGCGTCCTGCTTGCTCTCAGGGCAGCATTCGTCTCCCCCTCAGCCCCCAACGTGTACTAAATTGGCATGCTGTTACGGAGCGTTAGGGCAGATGCTTTGGCCTCCCACGGAAGGTCAGCCCAAGGAAGCTGGTTATCAATGCTGGGCTAGTGCAGGCTGCCCACCCTGAGCAGCAGCCCCCATTCATTTCAATCATTCCAGCGGGGCAGCTGTGGGAAGCGCCATCTGCACTAGGGAATAACTGGGAGCAGGTGGCACTGTGGTCTAAACCACTGAGCCTCTTGGACTTGCCAATCGGAAGGTCGGCAGTTCGAATCCCCGCAACGGGGTGAGTTCCCATTGCTCTGTCCCAGCTCCTGCCAACCTAGCAGTTCGAAAGCACACCAGTGCAAGTAGATAAATAGGTACCACTGCAGAGGGAAGGGAAATGGTCCTGTTGTGCCAGAAGCGGTTTAGTCCTGCTGGCCACATGACCTGGAAAGCTGTCTGTGGACAAACGCCGGCTCCCTTGGCCTGAAAGCGAGATGAGTGCCGCAACCCCATAGTTGCCTTTGACTGGACTTAACCGTCCAGAGGTCCTTTGCCTTATTTTTTTTTACCCAGGGGATTCTGGGAATTGTGGCTCTGGGAGGAGAATAGGGGCCTCCTAACAACTCTCAGCCTACTTAACAAACTACACGCCCCAGGATTCTTTGCGGGAGGCCATGACTGTTTAAAGTGGCATGATACTGCTTTAAATGCATCACGCTTGATTCGTCTTTTTCTCATAGCTAGGCAATAGGTAGCCATCAGGTGAAACTCGGTTGGGGAGGACATCTCTCGCACCCCAGGCAAAGGCCCAGCATTTTTAGCCCTTCCTGGGCTGTGTGAGAGGAACCACTCCTGTGTTCTTTACTCATGGGAAGGGTTGAGAAACTTGTGGCCCCTCGCCCTGCAAATGTGGCTGGGCAGCAGCTGTCGTTCACCCCAGCTAGCATAGCCAACCGTCATGGATCATGGGAGTTGTAGTTCATCCCTTTCAGGCTGCACGCAGTCCATCCCTGCTTCAGGGAGATGCATCCCTGGTGGTCCACACAGGTGGGGACGGGAAACAGTGCTCCTACATCTTCAAGAGTTTTATAGAAGAGTTTTGTGAAACTGATGAAATACAGTTCATCAAAGAGGTTCAGTGCTGTCGTGTGTGGACTGAATTGGCACAATAGATAAAAAAAACATGTACTACAGGCAACTCCCCATTTATGCACATTTAAGGTATGTATGAACATGCACACGACCATCACCACAAACCCAGAAATGAGAAAACAGTCTCTAGCAATCCTTTGCAAGTGCAGTCCTTAGTAGCCTTTGCACTGGCCTTTGAGGTCTATGGAGAGTTGGAGTTTGAGAAAGGAGGTTTGGAGGGTGTTTGGAAGCTTTTTCAACGGTGTCCCCAGTATACGTGACTTCACTTAAATGCACAGAGCCTCAGAATGTAAAGGTAAATTTAAAGGACCCCTGGACGGTTAAGTCCAGTCAAGGGGGGGGGGGGGGGTTTGCCTATAATTGGCTTTCCAATGCTACAACATCTGTGTAATCCTTTGTGGGGGTGTCAGTTGCCACTGCTAATGATCCGATGATCACAGTCCGTACTGCATGTCTTTCCCTCCTGACCTCACTGTTTACAACACCGCACAACACCGTATAATGCTACATGCAGCTGATGAAACAGAGCGCGATCCGTAAAACCTTACGATGCCTCAACAAATTTGTTAATGTGTCGCAGCACCCTTTCCTTATCCCTGTAAGAGACTAACACTTCCGATAATCTGGTATCGTGTCTATTTTGGTCTAAAGAAGCCATGCACAAAATGAGGGGCTCCTCCATCGAAATAACTGGAGAGTTGCATTCCCTTAAAGGCTCCTCCAAATTGGCATTATTCCTTATTTGCTTGTACAAAACATTCACAGAGGTTAAATCCGGTCTTTACTGCGTATTTGTTCCAACTGGTATGTGGGGAAGTTACACGACGGCGAATGTTCATTCTACATTCATCCTGGGGAATTACACCTCTTGCCTCATTAATTCATTAGTTCGTTCCACACTTTTCAGCGGACTTCAAGTCACTTTCTAAACAGCAAAAAGTCTGGTTGCTCTTGCCGTTGTTTTAAGTGCTACAGGGTGCTATAATTCACCTTAGTTGCACAGACCTAAATTTCTCGGCGCGCGCTTGAATCCCACCTGCAAAAAAGGACTAGCGAGCTTATTGTGGAATAAGCTTTCAGAGGGTTTAAGGAAGCTTGCGCTGCAAAAACTGCTGTGACCCGCCCTGGAACCTTATGGCGAAAGGTGGTTAATAAATCAAAATGATAATAAATAAAGTGATCATAATATTTTGTGACATCAGCCTCTTTGCTGGATTCGCTTTCTTGCTGCTCTGCATCTGTGCTGCTGCTTCTACAGCATTCTGCACTTTGGGCCCAAGATGCAGAAGGTGAGTAGCAGGAAGCGAGGCAAGGGAGAGTCCCCTGGAGATTGCAAGCATCGCTTCCAATCCGATTATGTGCAACTCACGGCTGCTTCGTGGCCACCCTGACTGCCTTCCCTGGCCCCTGTGTGCTCCTTAACAGCAGCCCAGATCAAGTTAATCTACGGGCACTTTCCCCAAAACAACTTCTGCCTGTAGACACGAGGCTGTCAAAGGAGTTTCGTCTGCTGCTAAACGAAGCAGAAACACAAATTCTCTCATTATGGGCTGCGCCAGGCAGAAATCAGGCTCTTTTCTTTTTTATATATATATGTTGCTATTACAGAATCAAATAAGAACCTCTTGAAGAACTTCCTGACAGTAAGAGCTGTTCGACAGTGGAATTTGCTGCCAAGGAGTGTGGTGGAGTCTCCTTCTTTGGAGGTCTTTAAGCAGAGGCTTGACAACCATATGTCAGGAGTGCTCTGATGGTGTTTCCTGCTTGGCAGGGGGTTGGACTCGATGGCCCTTGGGGTCTATTCCAACTCTATGATTCTATGATGACAGTACACCTTTCTGCACAGGGCAGGTCCAATACCTGAGGCACAGCAGCCGTCGACAAGCCAAGGTTGTCCTTAGCATAGCTGTCCTGCACAGCCACAACGTAACAACAAAACTAACTCGGCACAGATGGTTTTACCACCCCAAGTCAAATTCTACTGTATAGGAACACACTGAGACACACCCTTGCTCCATATAGCTGAGAATTGTCTGATGGGAGGTGTTTCTCTGGGGCTTCAGCCAGGGGTCTCTCTCTCTCTCTGAGTCCTAACTGAGATGCTTTACAGCTGAGCCATGGCCCTAATTGTAGAATTACAGAGTCGTAGAGTTGGAAGGGACCAGGAGGGTCATCTAGTCCAACCCCTGCAATGCAGGAACCTTTGGTCCAACGTAGGACTCGAATCCACAACCATGAGATTAACAGTCTCATGCTTCTACCGACTGAGCTATACATCATGTCGTCTGGTTTTCCAAATCAGCTTTTGTTCGATTCCCCTCATTCCAAGCCAGGCAGGACATTTTTCACCCTAACACTTTACGTTCATTAGGACAAAAAACAACAACCCAGTGGCAAAAAACAAAACGAAACAAAACCCAATGGATTTTTGGGAATATGTGATGTTCCATCTCCTTTTTGCTCACAGAGGAAGAAGACGGAAAATGGCAAGTGGCTGAAATTCGGAGGCATTGTTTACTACAGCGGTACCTCGGGTTACAGACGCTTCAGGTTACAGACTCCGCTAACCCAGAAATAGTACCTCGGGTTAAGAACTTTGCTTCAGGATGAGAACAGAAATCGTGCGGCGACAGCGGGAGGCCCCATTAGCTAAAGTGGTACCTCAGGTTGAGAACAGTTTCAGGTTAAGAACGGACCTCCAGAACGAATTAGGTTCTTAACCCGGGGTACCACTGTACTTGCAGGGATCTTACAACAGCCTTTCCTAGTCTGCGATCCTCCAAATGTTGTGAGACTCCAGCGCCCATGAGTCTCAACCTGCATAGCCAATGGTCAGAGATGATGGCTGAGGATGATGTAGCCCAACAACAGCTGGAGGGCAAGTTAGGGAAGCTTGTCCTAGAAGAACTATGTGGTAGGTTTCTACTTGGCTACTAACAACTGGATAGCTCAGTTGGTTAGAGCACGGTGCTGATAACACCAAGGTCGCAGGTTTGATCCCCATATGGGGCAGCGGCATATTCCTGCAATGCAGGGAGTCGGACTAGATCAGTGTTTCCCAAACTTAGGTCTCCAGCTGTTTTTGGACTACAACTCCCAGCATCCCTAGCTAGCAGGACCAGTGGTCAGGGATGATGGGAACTGTATTCCAAAAAGAGTTGGAGACCCAAGTTTGGGAAACACTGGACTAGATGATCCTCAGGGTCTCTTTCAAGTCTACAATTCTATGTGCCCTACTTTACAGGGGCCAGCCCTTGATTTGAAAGAATCCTCTGTTTCAAGAGCTATCCAGAGCTATCAGAAGCAAAAAAACCCTCTTGTTTTGATGAATTGGAAGAGCCGCAAAAGGATTCCATTAAGCACATGGATTGATAACATGGACAGATTAGCTACATACGAACGAATTGCATGTTGACGCAAAATAAGAATGGATAAATATGAAGAAATCTGGAACGAATATTTAAGCGATAAGTGTTGGGAAGTAGAGGGAGGAGAGAGAGGTGGGAAAATATTGTTAAAAAAGGTGTAGTCATAGGTATATCAGAGTATCCAAATCTGAATTGTCAAATTGTGTTATTACTGTTATTATGGTTTTTGTTGTATGTGTCTTTTGCGGTTGATGTTTGTATTGAAAAATTGATTAAATACATTTTTTTAAAAAGAGCTATCCAGTCCAGATTTCTTTCTTTCTTTCTTTCTTTCTTTCTTTCTTTCTTTCTTTCTTTCTTTCTTTCTTTCTTTCTTTCTAAGAGAACGATCCCTTGAAGGGGGAGCAAGGGCTTGGGGATTTGAAGCTGACCATCTGCAGCAGCCGGCAGCAAAGTCGCCCTGCCGGCTTCTGTGAGACGTATCGTACTCCCAATTTGAATCATAGTCATTATTTCTGAATTTCCACCTGCGGGTAAAGTTACCAGCCACATCTTATGCAGGTCCGTGTCCAATCCTGCGCTCTTCTTTTTGGTGACGTTTAAGCGGCTGCCTCCGTCTACCTCTGTGTCAGTTCTGCAAAGGAAAGAGCCCCCAGGGAAGGAGTCTGTCCTAAATGGCTGCAATTAATAGTGTGTCTAACTCAATAGTTTAATAACCTACAAGTGGGCAGGAGGAGAGAACTGCAACATAAAACCAAAGTATAAATTTTTAATTTTAATTTTAATTTTGAATAAACCTTTTATTGCCTCCTTGGCATCGTAACGGGCTGGCTTCCCCTTCTTTTAACACAGTTCTCTGTATCCTGCGTATGCTCCTCTGATGCCCAGTTGCAATTTCTGCTTTGGTTGAAATGGAGGGACCATAGCTCTCAGTGGCAGAGCTCATGTGTTTTACATAACGCGTCTGCTTTGCACTCTGAATTTTTAAAGTTCGCTTAGTGTATGTTGTTTTCAGCTTCCTTTCATTGTACAATTGCTTGGGAACTGCTTGGAATTTTTGTATTTTTTTGCTGTTCTTGTCATTTTTTAAAAAAAATTCATTCGAACACTATATGCAATCCATTGGATGCCTACCAAAAAAATGTGATTAATAAAATAAATAAATTCAAGGATTCCATGCAGAAGGTCCCAGGCAGCAGCGCTGTGATACATTTTGAGGGGTAGGGACTCATATTAACTGCCAATCCCACAAGAAATATCCGACAATGCAGGTAAGCTGCACAACAAACAACAACAGTACATGACTCAGGAATGCCACCAAAGAAAAGGAAACAAGTTTCCATCTTCTTCTGGATTACTTTTCTCAAACCAACCTACCTACCAACTTGAAAGCCTTGTTATCACCTCATCCACTTTCCAGGGCAGGAGGCCATCAATTACCCAGGTGCCCCAGCACAGGAGGCAATTGCTCCTGCCCTGAAAAAAATCCCAGAGCCCCACTGTCTTGCAACCCCCCTCGCCCCACTGGTCTTCCCAGCTTCAGTCCCTGGCACCCTTAGTTAGCGTGGCGTAGTGCTTTAGAGTGTTGCATATGGGCCTGGAAGACCTGGGTTCAAATCCTCACTCATCCATGAAGCTCACTGGGTGACTTTGGGTCAGGAAGACTTTCTCAGCCTGATGATAGTTTAGCCCAGGCATAGGCAAACCCCGGCCCTCCAGATGTTTGGGACTACAGTTCCCATCACCCCTAGCTAACAGGACCAGTGGTCAGGGATGATGGGAATTGTAGTCCCAAACATCTGGAGGGCCGGAATTTGCCTATGCCTGGTTTAGCCAGTCCGATGTATATTCTTTAATCTCGTCCATTTTTCTCATTTTTGGCTCTCTTTCCGAAAAATCTCACAAATCATTATAGGTACCCCAGTTATCACTCATATTAATTCCGGCTCCCCTTCTATCGACTTCTATTGGGGATAAAATGGGGAGCAGTAGAACCAGGCACCGTATAGTAAGGTGCGTATAGTAAAAGCTATACGTATAGTAAAGGTCCGTATAGTAAAAGCTATGGTTTTCCCAGTAGTGATGTATGGAAGTGAAAGCTGGACCGTAAAGAAGGCTGATCGCCGAAGAATTGATGCTTTTGAATTCTGGTGCTGGAGGAGACTCTTGAGAGTCCCATGGACTGCAAGAAGATCAAACCTCTCCATTCTTAAGGAAATCAGACCTGAGTGCTCACTGGAAGGACAGATCGTGAAGCTGAGGCTCCAATACTTTGGCCACCTCATGAGAAGAGAAGACTCCCTGGAAAAGACCCTGATGTTGGGAAAGATGGAGGGCACAAGGAGAAGGGGACGACAGAGAATGAGATGGTTGGACAGTGTTCTCGAAGCTACAAAGTTTGAGTTTGAGTTGAGTTTGACCAAACTGCGGGAGGCAGTGGAAGACAGGAGTGCCTGCTGTGCTCTGGTCCATGGGGTCACGAAGAGTCGGACACGACTAAACGACTAAACAACAACAGAATCAAGCACACCACACTGAGTTTCTTGGAGGAAAGGCGGGATCTCAATGTTAAAAATAAATAAATACCAGGCGGTAGCAGGTGATAGGCAAGACCCCTCTCTTCAGAAGGGTCTGGAAATGTGCTGGCAGGATTTGAACCCAGACCCCACAGGTCCTAGCCTGAAAAGCACAATAGCTCATGTATGAGCTTCAGCTGGGATGGCTCAGTCGGTGGAGCACAAGGCTCTTAATATCAGGGTCCTGGGTTCAAGTCCCAAAATATTCCTGCATTACAGGGGGTTGGTCCCTTCCAACTCTACGGTTCTAAGTCTTCACAAAAGGAAACAAAAAAACCCCCACAGAAGCCAGATTAGGGCTGTAGCTCGGTGGAAGAGAATCAGTTTTGCATGCAGGAAAAATGTGCCCAGTTCCATCCCATTCCTCCTTCCTGAAACGATGGAGGAGCTACTGCCTGCCAGTGTAGAAGATACTGAGCTGGGTGGATAATAATAATAATAATAATAATAATAATAATAATAATAATAATAAAATTGTACCCCGCCCATCTGGCTGGGCCTCCCCAGCCACTCTGGGCGGCTTCCAACAAAGATTAAAAATACACTAAAAACTTCCTTGAACAGGGCTGCCTTCAGATGTCTTCTAAATGTCAGGTAGTTGTTTATCTCTTTGACATCTGGTGGGAGGGCGTTCCACAGGGCGGGCGCCACTACCGAGAAGGCCCTCTGCCTGGTTCCCTGTAGCTTTACTTCTCACAGCGAGGGAACAGCCAGAAGGCCCTCAGCGCTGGACCTCAGCGTCCAGGCTGAATGATGGGGGTGGAGACGCTCCTTCAGGTATACACTTTGAATTGTGCTTGGAAACGTACTGGATCACAGGGCAGCTTCCTGCCTTCCTGTGTAGTTTGACCGCTCTGTGAGACCTGGACCAACTGGCATTCTGCCATGGTCCACACCCACCCACAACTCCTACAGTCAGGACCAAATAACCCAATCCTGTGCAGGAAGTCCTAAGGGGAGAGAATTTGGCGAGAGCCACAGGCAGAGGTTTCACCTTGGACATGAGGGGGGTCCATCTACACCCCTGGTGCTTCTGACTACAACAGAAAAACATATGATAGGTAGGAGGAGGTGGAGATGATGAAGAAGAAGAATTTGGATTTGATACCCTGCTTTATCACTACCCTAAGGAGCCTCCAAGCGGCGAACATTCTCCTTTCCCTTCCTTCCCCACAACAAACAGGTGAGTGAGGCTGAGAGACTTCTTTCATCTTTGGTGGACGTGCCCAAGGATTAAGGCTTTTTGGGAGATGATATATAATGAAATGAAAAAGGTATTTAAATATACCTTTCTGAAGAAACCAGAGGCCTTTCTCCTGGGCATGGTCGGCCAATTGGTGTTAAAGAAGGACAGAACTTTTTTTATGTATGCTACAACAGCAGCGAGAATACTTATTGCAAAGTACTGGAAGACACAAGATCTACCCAACCTGGAAGAATGGCAGATGAAGTTGATAGACTATATGGAGTTGGCGGAAATGACCGGCAGAATTCGAGACCAGGGAGAAGAGTCGGTGGAAGAAGATTGGAAAAAATTTAAAGTATATTTACAGAAATATTGTAAAATTAATGAATGCTAGGAGGTTGTTGGAAAGAAGGTATTGGGCTTTAGTAGAAATGTTATTAAGAATTAAGTAAGAATAGATTGACTATGGTTAAAGTGTAAAATTTAAGGCTAAATTGCGTTAAGAAAAAGTTTGGATTTAAATTGAAGAAAAAGGGAAAGGACTTGCTGAAATAATTAATTGAACTGGAATGCAAAGAGGGAGGTTTGAGGAAGTCAAGGAAATAAGCAAATGTAAAATAAGGATATGAAAATATGGGTTTTTTCTTTTTCTTTTTAAAATGTTTGTGTTTTTAAAATGCTTTTGTTTTTTTGCTGTTTTTGCTTTTCTTTTTCTATATTTTTTCTTTCTTTTTTATTGTAATCTTTTATTGTTTTTATTTTGTTTCTTTGTATCTGTTAAATTGTAATAATTTTTTTTTTTTAAAAGAGAGACTTCAGAGAAGTGTGACTAGCCCAAGGTCACCCAGCAGCTGCATGTGGAGGAGCGGAGACACGAACCCGGTTACCCAGATTACGAGTCCACTGCTGTTAACCACTACACCACACTGGCTCTTGTAAGCAGACTTTTTCATTAACTGCTTCCCAGGACCCAAGCAAAAAGTCCAGGCTCAGCTGGGTTAGAATGTGGTGCTGATTGTGGAACAGCACACCTGAAGCTTCATAAATCAATAACTAGGAAGACGCACATTGACCCAAAACTGGTGAAATCTGAAAGGGGCAGTGCGGGGAAGCAGGAAGGTGCATGCAAACTGCCTAGCGTCACAAATGAACCATGAAGGAAAACATATTTTGAGGGCAAAAAAATCAGATTAGTCTGGGGGAACTGTGGCCCTACGGGAGTTGTTGAGATTCGACTCGCAGCAAAGCCAACCGGCAGGGAAGGATGAGTGTTGTCGTCCATCAACTTTTGGAGACCACATCATCCCCAGCCCTGTAGTCACAGGTAGCAAGACTGAGCCATGGGACAGGTGGGGGACCATTTAAAGATATTTTAAGCCCCGTGGACTAGGTCTTTCTGGTTAGGAGCCTGGCAAGATGGGTTGAAAAGCCTGTAAAGTCCTGCGTTCTGTGACCACCTGGATGCCAGCAGGGCACGAAGGCGAGAGCCCATATCTGTACTTCGTCTCCAGCCTCTGGGGCTCAGCAGCCTGTTGTTGTTTAGTCGTTTAGTCATGTCTGACTCTTCGTGACTCCATGGACCAGAGCACGCCAGGCACTCCTGTCTTCCACTGCCTCCCGCAGTTTGGTCAAACTCATGCTGGTAGCTTCAAGAACACTGTCCAACCATCTTGTCCCCTGTTGTCCCCTTGTGCCCTCCATCTTTCCCAACATCAGGGTCTTTTCCAGGGAGTCTTCTCTTCTCATGAGGTGGCCAAAGTATTGGAGTCTCAGCTTCAGTATCTGTCCTTCCAGTGAGCACTCAGGGCTGATTTCCTTCAGAACGGAGAGGTTTGATCTTCTTGCAGTCCATGGGACTCTCAAGATTCTCCTCCAGCACCATAATTCAAAAGCAACTATTCTTCGGCAATCAGCCTTCTTCATGGTCCAGTTCTCACTTCCATACATCACTACTGGGCTCAGCAGCCTACTGCAGCTGAACGTGGAGGCTCCATTCCACCATCACGGCTAGGATTTCGGAGGAGCTACCCTCCTTGGCACGGCACCCTCGGCTTCATGCCTTGGCCCCTGAGCAGACTTGGCGTCTTTCTCAGCAGCACAGCCCAGCATCTCGCTGCGGAGAGAGACATCCCTTCTGTTCACCGTGGGACATAGATTTCTGCTCTTCTCCAAGTGAAGTGGGTGATGCTTATCGCCTGTGGTAACCACTCTCCTCTGCCTGACAGGAGGAAGGCTTATTTTCTCTGTCCATTCAGGTCTATTTTTAAACACAGCCTCCAGGGGCTTGGATTGATTGGCTTACAGGCATTGCCGCGGTGCGCAGGCCTTCTCCCTGCAGCCCAGGTTCCCCTCCACCCTTCTAGCTACCCTCGCACCCATCCTCCCAACACTCTGCCCACAGGAAAGGGAGGGAGGAGGAAGCGTGCTTTCCAGATACCTTATCTGCATACACTCCATAGGTCTAAAATACAGCACTGTATTTATTACACAGGTTTCAAATTCTGCAACCAGAAGCAAAACTTGCATTCCGATCATCAGAATAAATCGGGCAAGCTTACCCAAAACAAGCACCATTAATAAGTAGGCTTGAATCTCTCTGAACATGTTTTTGGCCCAAATTTGTGGTTTGGAGTTTCTGTGTTGGGTATCGAAATAAGGGTAAGGGAAACAGAAATTTAAAATGAAGGGAGAAAAGAGAATTAGATATGTAAGAGCAGAGTGCCAGGGGTGAACTCCATGCCTATCTTCTTGACCAGTAGAGCTTTAAAGAGGAACAAACTCTTATCTCCAGACCATCAGAAGCCCAACCTAGTATCTCTATACTAGGAGCAACCAGCAACAGCTTTGCACATCTTTCACGAGGACTAGAAACCTGCTCATTTTGCTAAGGGGATGTTAGGATTCTGCCTAAAGTACTGGATTTTGTGCTGCGACCAAATCCAGAGTTTTGCTGTGACGATGAGTTTTGAGGAAACTGTACGTGGTAATATCAAGCTAAGCTTAACCAGAAACAAACTAGCCAGGAGGAAAAAATAAGGTGGTTAAGAAGTCCTAAAAGGTGAGTAATTGTCCAGTAATGAACACCCTCCCTTTCCAGGTATTTTGTTAGGGCAAGCAGCTGGACCCAACAGAAACTCCAGGCGTCTTCCAAACCTGTGATTCAAGCACATTGCACTTACACAATGACACCAGTGCAAAACGGGTGCTACGCACATTTAGATGCCGATTAAACTTATATGGAGATTGGGTCCATTCAAGCACCAACACGAAACACGAGCGATATTGCAAAGGAAGGAGCAAGAACATCATGTTTGAAAAGCACTCTCCAAGGGTGATACAAACACACGCCGGCTGCTGACATGCTGAGTGTACCAAATGCATATGGGCACCTCCACGCTCACTGCAAGATGTGAATGGAACAGGATTGCTGACCTGAAAGAGCACATACAGCCGGGGAAAATCTGCGAAGGCTGCAAACAGAGAGAACCACACATGCTGAGCCTAAGCGTCGCATGCACACGCGTACATACACACAGGTAAACGACATGCGTAACACTTGACTACGGCATGCACACATATACACACACAAACAAATTCATGTGCCCTCGCTGTGTCCAGGGTGGCACGCACAAAACTGTACACACACCCACACCTCTCCGAGGCACCAATTCACTGGGCTCCTGAGATGTACAAATTGTATAGCAACATGACTTGCACGCTAGGCTCCTAGTTACCCCCCTCACACACTGTTGGACAATCGTAATGCACTTTTTTTTTGCACAAGCGTGCGCCCACCCCGGGCGCTTCCCGGGCACTGTTTACATCGGGACAAATCCACGCGCATCCTGCAGGGCTCGCGAGCGGGGAGGCGTTTCTCTCTCCGTCAGGTTTCCCTCCCCGAAGTACTGTAAGCCCTGAGACGAGAAGGGATGCACCCGATCCACGCGCGAGGTGTAATAACGGGGCGAGAGGAGCGGATTTTCGGGGGCGCTTCCTCCTTCCTTGCCTCCCTCCCTGCCCGCCTTCCCCGCCGCCCACCCCTCTCACCTGCAGGAGACGGTGAGTTCCACCTTGGTGGCCGGCACCCTGGAGGGCGCGGACTCCAGATCTCCGGGAGACGCCATCCCCGCCGGGCTCCAGTCGCGCTAGGGGCGAAGCGGGGCGCGCTCCATGGGGCGGGCAGCCGGAAGCACCGGAGCGCAGGAGGCTCCTTCGATCGCCGCTCTGGCTCGCTCCGTCTAGCCGCGTCCGCTCCCGCTCCAGGTGGCAGCACGTGTGTATGTTGGGGGGTGGGGTGGGGAGGGACCGCTGTAGGGCAGGGCGGGCTCCCCACTCTCCCGCCCTTCCTGCTTCCCGCCTTTGCCCGCCCCCAGGGGGCGCCCTTCGCGCTCAGGCGCCGGCGCCCGTCGGAGAGGCGCGGGGAGCTGTCCGAGGTGCTGAAATCCAACCCGACCGCGGCTGCCTTTCCAAAGGCGCGCAGGGCTGTCCAAGCCGATGCTCGCTTCCTTGTCGGCTTTTCAGCGGGTCGCCCCTCGCACCCTCCCTCGGCGCCCTTTTTCTTGCGGCTCCGCCCAGATGGGAGCCAGAGAAGAGATGGGACCGGGACAGATCTCTCTGGATCTCTCTCGCGGCTCTCAGTAAAGCGGGCCAGTTTGAAAGCTCCGCCGCTGTTCCGATGCGTGGGTTGGGTTATTTATAGACCGGGAGAGGAAGGCGGAGGAGCGGCGCGGCGCGACCCCGGGTCCTGCCTTGAAGCGCTCGCCCAGCGCCGCGAGGGGGTGGCGGGGATTGGGGCACCATCAGGCGTGATCCCCGCAAAAAAAAAAAAAAAAAAAAGTTTAAATAAAAATACGAGAACGATTGTATAAGGGGAAGTTGAAACTTGTTCGCCTCTGCGACCAAGCTGGAGAGAGGTTGCGCAGCTCCAAGATAATCGGAGTGAGTTGATGTTTTTTTCTAGGCGGAGCGGAGTCGCCTTTTCGCGGAACCGGTCTGGCAATGGGGTGCAAAACATCGCATTTCCCATTCTGGTTTACTCAGGAGCCAAGTTTCACTGAGTTCAGAGGGGTTAATTTCCAGGCTGTACAAACTGATTGAAATCCGAAGCCTGATACGCCCAAGATCCAGAGTTTGAAGGGCTTGTGGGGTGAATTGGGGGGCGCTACAGTGCTTAAAAGTGTTAATACGTCCCCTAGCTTCGTTATTGCAGGTTTCAAGACGGGAGCCCCAGCCATCCATAGGGAAGGCAACATTATATCTATCTATTTTATCCAGCCTTTTCTGAAGCTTTCATAGATTGCTGGGAGAGGCAGGCAGTCCTACAAGTTGATTTCTAGTTCTTTTGAGCACTTCCACCCTCACCCATAGGACAGAAATGAGCTCAGCCAGTCATGCTTACAAGTAGATTACCGGGGGACGCAGCGTTGTTTGGGAAGTATTCTCCCCCCCCCCCCCAATAAAAACACACAGTTTGCCATTTTGGCCCATCCAACCCTACCACAAGTTTTGGGGAAACTGTATCAGCAACAGTAAGAGGAGAAAGAGGACTGAGAGATTGAGAACAGGTGCAAGTGCATTGATGAGCCCTGGGCTGATGGTTTGATGCAGCATAAAGAAGATCCCTAAGAAGAGTGGAAGGAAAACATTGGTATGCTTTAGTGGAGAAACACCAAATATCCTGCACCACCCATGCCTACGGGAAGACACCCATGGATCATCCAGTCCAGAGGTGGGCAATTTGCAGAATGCGACCTCCAATGTGACCCACCCAGCAGCCTTTGCGATTTCCCCAGAGTTGTTCCTCAATGCTTTTGATGGAGAGGGATGGGTTCCTGGGACTATAATGGCAGCTCTTTGTATCCTGGATGGAGAGGTGTGCATGTGTGCGCTTGTTGCAGTACAAATCGCCTATCCCTTGTGAGTTGTACCTTCAGGGCTCTGGCTCCACCCATTTGCTGGCACACAGCACTCAGAAGCAAAGGCAAAGCCTAGTGGGGAGAGGTCCCCAACGTCTAAAGTCGAGTCCATGGCTGTCCTTGCCTGCACTTCTAAAGCAGAGTAAGAGTGAAGAGAGAACTTGCTTACTGACAATCTGATTTCGTTTAAATAAAGGAGCATTGTTGGGAAGTTTGCCGGGGCACTGTCTGCTGAGACACCTCAAAAGCCAGCTAGACTGGGCTGGCATGGAGCTCCTTCAGGTGACAAATGAGCCCATGTCCAGCAAAAATATGAAAAGGTACAGAATTATGCAAACAGGAAGAATGCAGAAGCTCGATTCAGATCGATGGAGGACAAGAACCGTAAGCTCACAGCCCAACGAGGGCTGCGGGAGTTTTGCAGAGTGGGATGTATAGATTCAACCTCCCTTAAAGGCTCTTACCACTTTGAGAACCAGGCCTCTATGGAAACGAAAGGGTGGGGGACCCAGCAGCCTTCCAGATGTGGTTGCAGTGGCGTAGTGTGGGGGGTGCAGGGGGGGCCGGGTGCACTGGGCGCAACATCTGGGGTTAGGGCAAATCCACAGGTTAGGGGGCGCAAATCCATGGGTTAGGGGGCGCAAATTACTTGCCTTGCCCCGGGTGCTGACAACCCACGCTACGCCACTGTGTGGTTGGACCCCTCCTCCTCAGCTCTAGATTGCCTGGGGTGGAGAGAGGTACAAGCCCCCCCCCCAATCTAAAGGCTTTGTGCAGAACTCGCAGCCAAACGCAAAGAGAAATCACAAAGACAGAACCAGAAGACGGGGTGTTTGACACATTTTACTGTGGTGATTTGTCAGAGCTAGCCAAATCCTGTATGAGGGGGGGGGGGGGGGGAGAACCGCTCCCCCAGCTCATCATTCTAGTGGAAACCAGCCCAGCCCAAGGCAGCTGAAAGCTGTGACCAGTCAGTCAGTCAGTCAGTGATGGACCCAGAAGGGCTGGCAGTCAGGTAGCGTACAGAGGAGAGCGTGGCCTGATGCTCTGGCCCAAGCCAGAAGCTGGCAACTGGGCTCTCATGGCTTATGAGGTTCCTTCACCTTCCGGACTAGAAAGCAACCCAGACAGGGCAGCGTTGTTGTTGTTGTTGTTGGTAGTGGTGGGTGGTGGTGGTGGGAGGGGGTCTCAAAGAACGCTGCTTCCTCTTAGTCCAACGCCACGGGCAAACTGCTCCAGAAGGCCACCGATGGCTCCCGATGGGCTGGGCATCACAGGCTTCAGGCCCACCGTGCTGTTGTAGGCCGCCAGAAACGCCGAGCGCACGTCCTCCAGCCGGGTCTCCCTCTCCGTCAGCGTCACCAGGCTGTAAGGACAAAGAAGGAAACGGCAATTCTTGGAACTGTTCCAAGGGCTCCCCTTAAAATCCCATTAGCTAGCACCCATCTGACATGGATGCTTTAGTGGAGATTCCTGCACGGCAGGGCTGGCTGTCCTGTGGGGTCCCTTCCATTTCTATGACTCTATGAAATCCATATCCTCTGCAGAAGTGTGTCAGTGTCCTATATTGCAGACGGGTGGGGAGAGGGGCTTGCCCAGTCCACAGCAGAAGCCAGATTTGAAACTTGCGAGAACCAGCTAGGATTTGGTCCCAGGGAGCTATTCCTGCGAGGCAGGGAGGAATGCTAAGCAACCTTTCTACCAGCCCCTCCACGCCAATCCTTTTCTTTGGCAATACAGGAAGCTGCCGTAAAACAAGAGCCAGACCTCTTGTCCGCCTAGCTTGACATCGTCTGCACTCCATAGCAGTGGCTCTCCAGGATTTCAGACGGGGAACCTCTTCCTAGCCCTACCTAGAGACTGCAGGGATTGATCCTGGGGCCTTCTGCATGCAAAGCAGATGTCCTACCGCTGAGCTATGGGGGGAGTTCACAAGTTCTAAACTTCATACTTCACAGCTCGGCCTTTTGGCCACCAGCTCTCTCAAGATGCCGGTGAAATGCGCGACTTCATTTCTCACAGCTCCGAGAGTGATTGACACTTCAAAGCCAGCTGGCTTCCCTTTCCTCTGGTGGCACGGAGGGGGAAAGGAAAACAGACGCCCACTGGCTCCGACGCATCAAGCTTCTGCACCTTTTCGCCGCCTGCATCTCGCCATGCGAGCGAGGAGACCGTGAGTGAAGCACGAGTCCCGGAACCCGGTCGGCTGCGGCAGAAAGCTGCTCAGGGCCTTCCAAATCAGAGGCAAACACTCCCCCGGTCCCTGACAGGGCTTCAGAACAGAACAGAACAGAAGCAGTGTCTGCTCAAGGCAGCTGCTTCTGGGGCAGCCTGAACTCTGGCACTCAGTGCCGGTTTGGGGAAGGGGCAAAGCTCAGCAGGAGAGACGCCACTCTGCATGCAGAAGAATTCAAGTTAAATCGCCAGCATCTCCAGGTAGGACCACGGGAGAGCCCTGCCTGTAGCCCTGGAGAGGTGCTGCCAGTCCGTGTCAGCAACACTGAGCTGCATCTGATTGTGTAGGGCAGCTTCCTAGGCTCAGCTGCCTTTGCACCGAAGTATTTCTGGGCCACCTTGGCTGGAGAGTGAGGAGAAGGCAAAAGGAGAGGCAACAAGGGGAAACTGGCCACACGGTTAGTCAGGGCCCAGATTTTTTGTGATTGTGTGGGTGGATGGGTGGGAGAATCACAGCCATGGGAGAGGCTCAGGAAGCCACGAAGGCCAAACCCTTTGGAATCTCAGAACCCACACCTCCATCTCCACCGCCCATAGGGCCAGATCATTATTCCACCGAAAAGAATTCTTATCCTCCGCTCCTCCCCCCTCTCGGCTGGCTGCACCAGCCCCAATTAGAGCGCCCGCCCCACTTGCCATCTCCTGCTGCTGCATTGAGGAGAAACCTCAAAGCCAACATTTGAGCAAAGAAAAAGGCCATGATCTCCACCTTCTCTCCTTGAACTTTCTCTTCTACGCTTCCCTCCCCATCCCTAAAGCCCACTGCAGGGAGGAGAGAGAGAGAGAGAGAGAGAGAGAGAGAGAGAGAGAGAGAGAGAGATGGAGAAGGAACTGTGTGCTGCATTCTGCCAGCCGTTCCTCAAAGTGCTTTTGGGATAAAGCCTTCTGGCCAAGAGCTTCTGTATTAGTAACGCTCCTCCGGCTCCATTACCCCGACGCTTGCTGGCCTCCTCGTCCACTTCTCCTCCTCCTCCAACTCCCACCTCCTTCCCCCTCCTTCCACAGGGTCCAAGTTGAGAGTGTAATCTCCAGAGATGGAGAGAAAGGGAGCTGGGGGAGAGTAGAAACCAAGAGCTTCTGGCTGTGCCTGCTAGCAGGAAGCTATTCTCTCCACCCCCCCCCCCCCACATCACTGCCACTCCCCACCCTCCCGTTCTGTGAAAAAGAGGTGCAAGAGAGCGATGCATCCTGTAGAGTAGGGCAAGGCGTCCCCCTGTGACCAGCCTCCTCTCCATCTGATCTATGGTACGGTGGGGAGGAAGCAAGGGTGGCGGGGGGGGGGGGGAGGAGAGAGAGAGAGAAGCAAACAAGACATTCCAGATGAGAGCTGCGCAAAGGGAGATTACTGTTCAAAGGCATCTGTTCAGAGCTGTCTTAAGAAAAACAATCTTTGCCGTCGTGCATACATGCATCTCTCTCTCTCTCTCTCAAACACACACACTTTCTCTCTCTCACCATTTTCTCTCAAAGAGAATAAGACATCCCTTTAAAAAAGGTCATCCCAAGGGCACGGCACAAACCTGCCCATCAAGCATTCCCTTTCATCTCCCCAGTGTTTTCACCGGCTTAGGAACTGGCACCGTCAATTTGAATGGAAAGCAGGAGAAAGCCACCCACTGCCACCAGCTTCAAGTCCGGAAAGAGCAGCGAGGGGACATGGAGGAAAGGCTTGGATTAGAAAAAAAATAATAGTACAAAAAAACACAAGAGCCCAGGGAGAGAGGCAGCCGGTCTATTCAGCCCGCCTGCCTCGAAGAGTGAACACTTTGGGAGAGAGTGGCAGAAAGGGGAAAGGGCCTTTCCGGCGCCCCCACGACTAGCCCATGGAACTCCATGTCACAGGACTAGTCAAAGAAGGGAATGCATATTTGAAGATGAAACTGCGCAAAAGCAGAGAAATGTTGCTGTTTCGCCAGAACAGGGGTGAGAGACTCAGAAACCGCAGCAAGGAAGCACAAGTTTGTTGAGTCTTCCTCCAAATGCTTTTTAAAGGTCCAGGACTTGCGGCATTGTGAAGTTCGCAAAGAAAACTTCCGCACCAGTCCCAAAGGGGCTGGTGGATCGCAGGATCTGAAGCAGAGAGCTACAGCAAAAGCATCGATCCTATCTGTATTTCCTCTGGGAGTAAGCCCTGTTGAACATTGGAATTTGACACAGTGCAAAGGCGATTGTTCCACCGGTGCAAACATATCTGCTTGTCTGCTGGAATGACCCCTCTGTCTTTCTTTCCCCCAACATGCTATTCTGGGAGTCTTCCTGACCCTCCGTATCCGGGGGAGGAGAGGAGAGGAAATTGCACCATTGCACCAGCAGGAGTCTTGCGCTTGGCTTCGTCTGCTAATGGAACCAAGCAGCTGAATCTGGGCCCAAGGCTATCTTTCTGGCTAAGAAAAAAGCCCCACTGAATTCCATGGGACTTATTCCCAGGTTAAGTGGGCCCAGGGCTGTGTACCCTAGATTCCGAAGAAGCATGTGTAGGAATGGGCTGCAGGGGTTTGTCCTTGGCTTCCCTTGAGACATCAGGCTTCCTCCTCTTCACATCCAGGGATGTTCCTGCCCCTCTCCTGCGGTTCCACCTGGAAGGCTCCCGACAGAACCTGAACCCGGGATTAGACGCAGGTTTGGTCTGATCCAGGAAGCGTCGTCAGATTCACCGCCAAATGTGGACCCCCCAAGAATCTCAGAGTAATGGTTATTTAAATGGCTCTGGACTACAATGCCCATCGTCCTTGGCCTGAAGCTGATGGGAGGTGGAGTCTGCAGGTTCCCCACCCCCTGTTTACGGTATGGCTCCCACATGGGCTCATGGCCTTCAAGCTATGCACCCCACTCTACCATCTCCCCTCCTAATACAAAATGGCAGAGTTTGCATGTTGCAGCAGCCCCCCCCCCCCCAGGCCAGGGAATGCGTGAGAGGCTGGACAAACTAGAACAACTGCAGGGAGAGAAGGAACTTGCGCTCTTCTCCCCACCACCTTATTCTAACCCACCTGATTCCAATCTCTGAAAACCTACACACGCGGCTCAGTGAGGAAGGAGAGATCCCTGCTTATTTGCCCCACTACAAATAAGCTAGCGGCTCTCCCCCGAGAAACTCCCAAGGCACAAACAGCGCTATCAGGAGATTACACAAGACTTTGGCATAAGCCCTGGCTTTGGCCACATGCTGCTTCCTCGGTGAAATTACCCGTTTAGTGACACTGCAGCTCTCCAGACTGGATGGGGAGGGCAGGGGAGAAAAGTCTGTAGCAGAAGCAGCTCCTTGCTTGGTATTTGGAAACAAGCCCAGAGGGCTTGCAGAGAGGGTCGGCTTTTAGAATCCCCCATTTCCTTGTAGGGGAGACTGGCTTGCAGGAGTTGTAAGCTAGCTTCACTTACTCTGGTTCTTCCTTCTGCTGCAGGAAGTCATTAAGCTCATTCGTAATATCTCCCAGATTTAAGCTAAGGGCTGCCATAAAAATGCATTTCCTGGAACTCAAAGCATCTATTGAAGATGGGTTGCAGGAGGCTTGAAAGAAAACCGTACACATATCTAGCTTTGTGCTCGGTGTTTCTTAGTTTCCGGCTTCCTTGATCTGCACCTGGTGCTGTGTAGGTGCATGTACATAGATACCCCATCTCACCAACAAGGGAGCCGGTGTGGCATAGTGGGTAGTGTGTCAGATGAGGACCTGGGAGACCAGGGTTCAAATCCCCACTCTGCCATGATGCTTAGTGGGTGGCCTTGGAGGCCAGTCGCTGCCTCTCAGCCTAATCTACCTCACAGGGTTGTTGTGGGGGATTAGATGAGGAGGGGGAGAACCATGTGTGTCACCTCAAGCTCCTTGGAGAGGAAGGTGGGATATAAATGCAACAAATAAAGGTAAAGGTAAAGGGACCCCTGACCATTAGGTCCAGTCGTGGCCGACTCTGGGGTTGCAGCACTCATCTTGCTTTATTGGCCGAGGGAACCGGCGTACAGCTTCCGGGTCATGTGGCCAGCATGACTAAGCCGCTTCTGGCGAACCAGAGCAGCGCACGGAAACGCCATTTACCTTCCCGCTGGAGTGGTACCTATTCATCTACTTGCACTTTGATGTGCTTTTGAACTGCTAGGTTGGCAGGAGCAGGGGCCATGCAACGGGAGCTCACCCCATTGCGGGGATTCGAACCTCCAACCTTCTGATCGGAAAGTCCTAGGCTCTGTAGTTTAACCCACAGCGCCACCTGCATCCCTTAATGCAACAAATAAATAACATCAAAAATAAAAACACACTCTGCATTTGACTGTGGCCACCATGGGCAGAACGCACTTGCATGATTCTTCCACCCCAATTCTAGGAGAAGTCAAAGGGCTGCAGTGTGTCTGAAGCCATAGAGTAGAGGTGACTAACCTACGGGCTCCAGGCAGTGTTGAACTCCATCTCCCATCAGCCCCTGCCCGCATGGCCAATGGGCAGGGATGATGGGAGCTGTAGTTCAGCCACATCTGGTGAGCCACAGGTTAGCCACGCCTGCTTAGAGGAGAATCTCTCCCCACCCCACTCCTTATAAAGGCAGGATTCTCAATGGACAAAACCACACCGACCTCATTACAGACTGGCCTACATAATTCCAATTACGGGTCAGCCGGAGAAAGAGGCCTGGATTAAGCGCCTAGGAAAGCTGCCTCCCCCGCCGCCCCCATGCGACTTCCTCCAGATATACAGCTCCGGCTCCTTTAAAAATTCCTTGCCACTCGGAACGCAGCAGCAGCTGTGCTTCCTTCGTTGCAAGGCCCAGGCTGTGGCCATTTGCCCAGCGGTAGGAGAATTCAGATCCTGGCAGCCTGAAAAGCTACCAAAGACATGGAAGTGGGGGGGAGGCTGGGAAGGGGGGGAAATGGAGGGACAGAAGCATGCTGCCTCTGTGCAGACATGGCAGCGGTGGGAGAGGAAGGACCCCAGGATATGGCTCAGGGTGAGGATTCCATGTCCTCTGAAGGAATTTGCTCACACCAGAGGCATCTGTTATCTTCAAAACAACACACACACACACACACACACACACACACACACACACACCCCTACACAATCTGGGAGCACTTGCATGCTCCCGTTCCTGGGTCTGCAGGAGACAAGTGTAACCCCATGTCTGCCAATTCTTCTCTGCAAATGTGCCCCACTATGGGCAGTTTCTCCACCAAGCTGGTTTGGGCATCTAGCTGGAGGGCAAGGCATGGCCTATGGGGCATTTTGCGGGGGGGAACTGGCAGGTAGGTCAGGGTTAACCATCACTCGCTGATTTTGCACCCCTGCAAGTCTCACCCATATGTCTGCCTTTTGGGAAGCTCATGAGTCAAGATAGGTCATTACTTAAACAAAAAGGCTCCAGTCAAGAGTTCCACGCTGGGAAAAGTTGAATCTTGCCTGCCTAACGCAAGTCAAATGTACAGTGGTGCCTCGCAAGACGAAATTAATTCGTTCCACGAGTTTTGTCACCTTGCGATTTTTTTCGTCTTGCGAAGCACGGTGTCGGGAAAGTTTTGGAAAAGCTTCAAAAATCACCAAAGTCTTTAAAAACCTCAAAAAAGGCTACCAGACCGCGTTCTATGAGTTGCTCCTCGAAGTCAAGTCGCAACTGTATTAACGGTGTTAAGAAAAAGGAAACAAACTTGCAAGACGTTTCCATCTTGCGAAGCAAGCCCATAGGGAAAATCGTCTTGCGAAGCAGCTCAAAAAACAAAAAACCCTTTCGTCTAGCGAGTTTTTTGTCTTGCGAGGTACCACTGTATTTCAAAATACTTAGCATAATTTAGTCCGCTTCACAAGGAGAAGTGGGTACAAGTTTCTAACAACTGGAGGGCAGCAGCTTATAGAACAGAAATATTTTTTCCCTGTGCTGCTACAAGATGGCATGGTAAATAAAATAAGCATTTGAAATATCTGCTGTTGTAAGTGTCTAAAAGAACAAAAAGCAAAGGGGCTTCTGCCACATGCGGTGAACATGCCCTCGCACTAAATACCAGAAGAAAATGAAAGCTTTTAACGGGTAAGATATTGGACTCCTTTACTTGCTCGTTTAAACTTAAGATCTAATACAAAAAGAACATCGTGAACTGACTAGCTGCATGACAGCACCTGCTGTGATAATCCATTCTAAATACTGGAAATTACCA
Organism: Podarcis muralis; assembly: GCF_964188315.1. Taxonomy (NCBI): domain Eukaryota; kingdom Metazoa; phylum Chordata; class Lepidosauria; order Squamata; family Lacertidae; genus Podarcis; species Podarcis muralis. Next base: position 105,057,062 of record NC_135656.1, read on the forward strand.
GATATAAATGAATGGATAAATTGTGGGACGTCGCAGTAAGGGCTGAACTGATATCTTTTAGAATTATTTTTTTTTAAAGGCTAAGATTCAAATTTTTGTTTGTGAGCGCTAAGCCTGCACTTATAATGAAAAATTATGAGCATTTATTAATATGTGGTTTTTAAAGCAAAACACTGGAAGTATCTTGTATGGTTTCTGTTAAGTCTCAATGTATATATACCAAGTGCGTCCAATTTCCAAGAGACTGCGATCTACTCCCACTATAAATAAACTGGCAATGATCTACCCATTGGATTGACCAGAGTTGTTGAGCTTTTTGGGGGGAGAACTGACCAGAGTTATTGAGCTTTTATTTTTCCTTGGGCGATCCATCAGGATCACGCGACCGACCAGGATCAACCAGGGACACTCAGCGATTGATAGGTAGATCACAATCGACCAGTTGGAAATGCCCAATATATACTATGGGTGTTATTCAATTAAGTTTTGACCCGTTGGACGGGATTCACCTCACAAGCCCTATCCGATTGTCCCATTGAAATTAATGACCACACTGACCAAGGTAAGCCCATTAATTTCAATAGGTCTACTCTGAGTGAAACATAGCAGACTAACACCTTGCACCTCCTCCTTGTGCGGATCCTGTCTGCTATTGCACTCCATTTCTGTATTCTTGGGGGGGGAATACGTGCAACCTGGAACGAACTTAAAAAGTACCACTATTGTCATCCTCCTATGCAACTCATTTATTTGAAGCACTAAAACAAAAAACTGCCCTTCAATTATTCCCACAGCAGTTCACCGAAAGAACACACTTAAAATGTAAATATAAAAGCCAAAACGCGCGATTATGCCAAGCAGCGCAACAGAGTCAGCAGGATTAAAACAGCACTGAAAAAACTCTGGGGAGATAAAAGAGGTTTTGCCCGATGAGAAAAAGGGCAAGAAAGCAAGAAACAGACAGGAAACCTCTGTGGAGTGTTTCACCCCAGGAAATTCGCTTCACCTCGAACAGTGATGGCACCCTTAGGAGGCTCTCCACTGAAGATCTTAATGTATGGACAGGTACATATAGAGACAGGCAGACCTTCAAGTAACCTGGGTTACCTGAACCCAGTTTCAGAACAGTTTTCAAAGGCAGCCCCATGTATAGCACACATTACAGCCAGCTACCCTGGAGGTCTGCCGAAAGCAAGCAAGGCTAGGCTTTTTCCTGTCCAGATAGGGTGGGCCACAAGTGGATCGCCAGGCTAGGTCGCTAAAAGGCACTCTGTACCACAGAAGCAACTTGTGCCGCAAGCGAGGAAGATCGGGCAAGGCAAGCCCTAAGCTGCAAACCTGTTTCTTCAGGTGGAACGCTATTTTAGCCATTTCCTTGGACAGATGGACCGCTTGCCCGCAGCACCTCCATATTGTCTGGACTGTGTCTGGCTCTTAACCAGTCCTTCCCCATGGGCAGCAGGTTGGGTAGTAAACAGCACAACCCCTAGTCTGCCCTGATTGTGCAACACAGGGATACTCAAGAGAACTCAATACTCAAGAGTTCTGCAACCCAGACAGGAAGCCTGGAGAGAGAGAAAGAGAGAGAGATGCAATTCTCATAGATCATGGCAACACCATCTCCCTAGTCCTTGCTGGCGCTGAATTGAGTACTTGGGTGGATGTAGCCGAGAGGTCAATTCCACCCAGGTTTCAGTGCCAGAAGCCAGATCAGTTCTACTCAACAACAGCCATCTGTTGGAGGTATAATGTCTTTTATCTACAGACCTACACTGTGGCCCTAGCCAACTTATGGACTTGGCTTTTCTGGAAGTAATGAATCCATACTAAACCAACAGGACTACTGCTCATTAAGCTTTCTTCTTCTCGTTTCTGTGCCTCCAGGATAGTTCACCGAGACACCGCTTCAGCCAAAGCCCCATTCCAAATATGTCCCAAACCTTCTACTCTATTGCCAACTGTACAGAAGACCCATCCTCACTCCAATGCTAGGAGGAGAAGCGTCAATACCCCAGGGAACTATCGTGCCAAGGATGCTGCCGTCAGTGTGGCATTTTAAACTGAGCAACTTCGTGGTGCGAGGTTCTGCCCGAGCCTGGTGAGAAGGGCTAGGGGCAAATGAGAGAGAGGCTATCAAGGGGCAATGCGAGCACAGTCCTCTTATAGCAAGACCACAAAGGATTCAGCTGGCACTGGTCTGAACGTAAAACTAACATAAAGGGTTATAGACCACTGGCCAAAGAAGCCACAAGATGCCAGCAAGGAAGAGGACGAGGTCTACCAATGAGTTCTGGTGCAATCAATGAGTTCAAGTCCCAACACACTTTGAGGGACACAGCTAGACATGAGTATTTGTAGAAGAAGAAGAGGAGTTTGGATTTGATATCCCGCTTTATCACTACCCGAAGGAGTCTCAAAGCAGCTAACATTCTCCTTTCCCTTCCTCCCCCACAACAAACACTCTGAGAGGTGAATGAGGCTGAGAGACTTCAGAGAAGTGTGACTGGCCCAAGGTCACCCAGCAGCTGCATGTGGAGGAGCGGAGACGTGAACCAGGTTCACCAGATTACGAGTCTACCACTCCTAACCACTACACCACACTGGCACTGGCAACAGCTGCCAAGAATATAGGGCCGGCCCCACAGAATTGCAAAAGCAGTGCATCTCCCCAATCCACATAGCAACCCAGTCAGATGGGCGGGGCACAAATAACAAGATTATCGTTATTAAAATGAAAACTTCCGAAATGAGGAAGAGAAAATGAAGAGGCTGTTGACTGGTCTGATCTGTCCTTGGCTCAGTGGATGCAACAGTAGCCCCTTGGCAGGAACTCCTAGGACTGGACTGCTGGAGCAGAAGAAAGAGGGATCAAATGACAGTGCCATGGTCTCTGCCTGGTAAATAAAAGTTGCAAGGTAAAGGAACGCCATGGAAAACAAAAGGCTTGGCTGAATGGGAAAAAAACAACAACGCGCAAAAGTTGTCTTGAAAACCTCTGCATAAACGAACTGAATCAAGGAAGGCCAAGTTCCACAGCTCCATGTGCTGCACTGCTGAAAAGGACGAGAAAGGAAAAGGATCAGCCCGACGAGAGAGCACATTGAAATCAAGATTCAGAACTGGTTGTGCTTCCCCGGAGGGGCCCAGCTCACATCTACGGAGCATCCGCCTTTTAGCAACAGGACTGATATCAAGACGAGACATGCATCTGCATGGAAGTACCTGTGATGGCTGAAAAAAGGGGAAAGTTCGCAGTCATCCCTGTGCATTGTGAAAGGCATATCTGCATCCCATGCGCTCTGGGGGTGTTTGGGTGGGAAGAGTCAGCTTGCACTGCCAGGCACCAGCATGTTCTCGCTAGGGAGAAGGCCTATAAGGAACTGTCACACTGAGTTAGACCGCTGGACCTAGCTAGCCTGGTACGATCAAATCAGTAATGGTCCTTGTGGGTCTTCTGGGAGAGAGGCCTTGCCCAGGCCGGTGACTATCATTTCAGGATGCCGGAAGTCCGAACCGGAGGCATCGGGTTATGCACAGCTCAGCCCCTCCCAACGCGTCGTTCTCAGCACACTTACAGGGAACTGTTAGGGAGCTCATCCGGGAAGCTGAGAGGGAGGGAGGAGTCTGCTTGCTCCTGTATACTGCCATTCCCCGTTACCATCTGCCAGCTGCCAAAGTCTGTAGAGATGGAGGATCCAGGCAGAGAATGGTCTGCAGATCTGGGGCAGAGAGAGGGAGAGAGAGAAAGAAAGAAAGAAAGAGAAAGAGAGAAAGAGGAGACGATGCAAGTCAGTGGCTTTGTTCAGCAGAACGTCCCTTTTGCTCAAGCCCTTGTTGGTCTCCTGACCCTTTGAGTTTACACTGCCATCATCATCATCTCAAGAATGGCATTGAGGGTGTACGGCTTACGGCAGGCCTTTCTAAAGCGAGAAGGAAGAAGATGCTGAGCTTGTTAAGGAGGGCGAAAGCGCTGAATCGCTGTGGCGGGCAAACCAGCGGTTAATGTCATGCAGGAGCTGCAAAAGCCAAGAATCGTCTTGCCAAGAGAGCCCAAAAACCCTGGTGCTGTTCCCAAAGGTGCGGTCGTCATGCAGGCCCAATGGAAGTTTGCGGAGGGCATGGAGCGGCGCAAGAGGGAAGGGTGGCAGAGCATCCTATTTGCATGCAGAAGGTCCCTGATTCGATTCCCAACGGCATCTCCGGGGGGGCTGGGGGCTGGGAGAGACCCCCCACCTGAAACCTTGGAGAGCTGCTGCTGGTCAGTGCAGGAAGTAGCAAGAAGGATGGATGGGGGATCTGACTCAGTACGAAGCAACTTCCTAAGGTTCCTATGAGATTTGTGCTTCCGGGAGGAACTTCTACTTGTCCCCCGGCCCTTCCAGCCAGTGGAGTGCTCAGATCCTGACACGGCATCCCCGGTTTTCTTTTCCTGGAAGGTGAGAGGCAGCGTGGGACCACAACGGCCGTGAGTTGGTAGAAAGCAAGAAAGCAGCAGTAGCGCTTAATCGAAGAAAGCGGCCCAGAGGGCAGCAGAGCGGAGAGACAGAGAGGAGATCCCCAGCGGATTGCAGAGCAGAAACCGTGCAGCAGTCCCGTTCTCGTCCTCCTTCCAAAGGCAAGCCTTTCAGCCCCTGGCCACGTCCTTCCTCCACGGTCCCAGAATGCTTAGCTGGCGGCCCAGGAGTGACACACGGCGCTAAGCGTTAAGCAATACGACAAGCTGGCCGATTTGGAAGAAATGAATCCGATGGGAGCAAGGAAGCATCAGCTGCGAGGCGGCAAGCCCAGTTCACAAGGAAGCCCTTTATTTTTATTTTAAAGAGGCCCTTCAGGCAAACCGCTTTCAGTCGGAGCACCAGCAGCTGCTGGCATTTTGCAGAAGCGTTAGGCCCGCTCTTACCTGAAAAGGTCATTTCAATGTACGGGGAATAATCCAGATTTCCAGTTTGGGGGAGAAAGGCACAATGCTGTAGGGTTAAACAGACTTCCACTTTTGGCGCTGTTCCCTATCACCACCCCTCTCTCTGTCCCCAAAAGTCACTGCTTGGAGAACAAGGAAAGGCGAATAAAAAGGGATTTGCTCTCCGGTTTCTTGCAAGAACGGGCTCATCAACCGACTGGGCACAATAGGTCACTGGGCCCTTGGCAAAAGAGGATGCTCTTCCACACAAATTTATTTACACCCTGCCCTTTTCAGCCACAAAGTCTCCAAAGCGTCTTACAATCCAGCATTTTTTAAAGAAAGCAAATCTCAGCTTTTATGACCAACCGTCTAGGCTTGTGCAAGGGTTGTGGGATAACGCTGTCTCTCATGAGTTTAGGAAAGGTGAAGAGCAGCTGTGCTGGGTCATGCCAAAGCATCAACTATGCTAGTACAGTGGTACCTCTGGTTACGTACTTACCGTATTTTTCACCCTATAGGACACACTTTTTCCCCTCAATGAAGGGGAAATGTGTGTGCGTCCTATGGGGCGAATGCAGGCTTTCCCTGAAGCCTGGAGAGCGAGAGGCGTCGGTGCGCACCGACCCCTCGCGCTCTCCAGGCTCCAGGAAGCTATCCGCAAGCCTTGCACGCCCGGGGGGGGGGAGTTTCCCCCGGGCGCGCAAGGCTTGCAGGCGGCAGTCTGTAGCGCGGAGCACGGGGTGCCCTTCGGAGGACGCCCCGTGCTTCACGCAGGTGTCGGCAAGCCTTGCGCGCCCGGGGGAACTCCCCCCTGGCGCGCATGGCTTGCGGGCGGTAGCCGGCAGCGCGGAGCATGGGGCGCCCTCCGGAGGATGCGACGTGCTTCACGCAGGTGTCCGCAAGCCTTGCGCGCCCGGGGGGGAGATCCCCCCGGCGCGCAAGGCTTACGGGCGGCAGTCTGCAGCGCGGAGCACGGGGCGCCCTTCGGAGGACGCCCCGTGCTTCACGCAGGTGTCGGCAAGCCTTGCGCGCCCGGGGGAACTCCCCCCTGGCGCGCATGGATTGCGGGCGGTAGCCGGCAGCGCGGAGCACGGGGCACCCTTCGGAGGACGCCCCATGCTTCGCGCAGGTGTCGGCAAGCCTTGCGCACGGGGGCAACTGAAGCAGAGCGCCCCTCGCGCCGGGCAGACATCGGCCAGCCCCACAAGCTCGGGGGACAGTGGGGAGGCCAGCGCCGCTATCCCACTGTTCCCCGACCTGGTTTTTTTTTTTGGGGGGGGGGAAATAAAGGAAAATTTTTTTCCTTTATTTCCCCCCCCCAAAAGCAGGTGCGTCCTATGGGACGGAGCGTCCTATGGGACGAAAAATACGGTAATTCGTTCTGAAGGTCCGTTCTTAACCTGAAACTGTTCTTAACCTGAAGCACCACTTTAGCTAATAGGGCCTCCCGCTGCTGCCGCTGCGCAATTTCTGTTCTCATCCTGAAGCAAAGTTCTTAACCCGAGGTACTATTTCTGGGTTAGCGGAGTCTGTAACCTGAAGCGTTTGCAACCTGAAGCGTACGTAACCTGAGGTACCACTGTATCACTCTTCCCACGGTGGCCAATCAGAAGCAGGACATGAAGACAATTACTTCCTCCTCCTTCTGGTGCCCAGGGACGTACAAAATACTCTGAACGTGGAAGTTCTAGACAGCCACCCTGACTAGACGGTGGCCGTCAATCAACTGCTGGCGGCTCCCGTTCCAAACGCCTGTACATGCCAAGCAAAGAGACTCGCTGGCTCCTCTTTCCCTTCTCCCGACAACTTTGGCGGCGAAGCGGATTCCCATCAGAGAAACGCGTCAGAAATAAAGACAAAACTGACTCCTTCATTGCAGTCCCCGGCTGTCTTACTGCAGAGGGATCCACAGGTGCGCTCATAGCATTCTGAAGCAAAGAGGGTTTTTTTGGGTGGGGGTGGAGAAAAGGACGAATACCCAGACGCCTACTGGCTCTTAGCTTTGAAGCCGTTTATAGCAAGAGTTCCAAAAAGCAGGGCAGGACTTGAAAAGGGAGGCAGCCGGCAAGTTTCGCTTACAAGGATGCGGAAGCAAGGAGAAGCATCCATGTGGGGGGGATTAGTAGTACAAGGAAAGGGGTGGGGGGAAAGGAAGAGATTTATCTCTTAGGATCAAGCATTGGTGATTCCTCGAAGCAACTCCCACAGAGACTTCCTTCAACGCGGTCACAGCCATCATTTCCCCACCTTTGACGATGGATGTCTGGAGGGCAACATGGCTGGGCCCATCTGTCGGCGTTTCTCAGCTGCTATTCCTGCATTGCAGGAAGTTGAACTAGAACAGGCATGTCCAACAGGTCGATCGCTATCTCCTGGTCGATCGCGGTATTATTTTAAGTGATGGCTGTTGTGCTCCTTACCAATTCCCCCCCAAAACGGTAAACAACTCTGGGCACTCCCCCCCCCCCCAAAAAAGCACAACAACTCTGGGTCATACTTCCCAAAAGAAGCTCAACAATTCTGGTCACTCTCCCCTAAAAACAGCTCAACAACTCTTGGCAATGACATTGGGTATATCACTGCCAGTTTTTTTTTAATACAGGGAGTAGATTGCAGTCTCTTGGGAGTTGGACGTGCCTGGACTAGACGGCGCTTTTGAGTTCTTTCAAACTCTACAATTCTATTTTAATTCTTTATTATATAATTTCCATACCATGCTGGATCATGGGACACTTTACAATATATAAAAATCTATACAGTGGTACCTCAGGTTAAGAACTTAATTCGTCTGGAGGTGTGTTCTTAACCTGAAACTGTTCTTAACCTGAGGTGCCACTTTAGCTAATGGGGCCTCCCACTGCCACCGCGTGATTTCTGTTCTCATCCTGAAGTAAAGTTCTTAACCCGAGGTACTATTTCTGGGTTAGCGGAGTCTGTAACCTGAAGCGTCCGTAAGCAGAAGCAGATGTAACCCGAGGTACCACTGTATTCTTCTATTAAAGCCTTTGTGTGAACAGAAGAAAGGGCTTAGAGCAAATGGCCGAAGAAGGGGAGAAAAAAGAATATTCTTCATGACTGCTAGGACATTAACATTGTGAATGTGGGGATAAGGGGCTGCAGAGAGACAAAGTTGAGAGGCCACAGATCCCCACAGTGGAGTGCAGAAGGTAGAGAGACCTTACACAGGGCTAGCTGGCAGGAAAGACTGCTCTAGCAGAGAGGAATTGCCCTGTAACAAGAGAATGTGAGGCGCCAAAGATTGTCTTAGTGCGGTGAAAGAAGGAAGCTCAAGGCAGAGCAGCAGTGGCAGCAAGACTTATTAGAATGTCGGGTAGAGAGAATGTGACTCAGGAACTCTTGGCCTCGAGTCTAAATTAACCTCAACACATACTGCTCTGGGTGGATCATGTTTCCAGAGATTTGGGGAGTCTGGCCTTCTTGTATACTCTGGCAAAGCTCACGCAACTCGGCTCACCAATGAAGTGGCCGGACCAGGGATTGGAAATCGGTAGGAAGCCAGCTGCCAAGAGCCGAGTGCAGGAAGGAGAGAAACGCCGGTTGCTTGGTCAGCAAAGCAGAAGGGGAAGAGGGAAGCCAGAAATAGAGAGAGAACTGGAATGGCCACAGAAGCACAAAGCCAGCCACGAAGTTTGCAGACACAGCCAGAGAGGATTCAAAGCCAAGGGATTACCCAATAACTCTGCAATTTCAACCACCTGTGGGGTACAGATGATAGACTCTACTAGTTGATTTACAGTCCATTTTCTGCTTCTGTTTTTTAAAAAGCAAGTTTCCAGCTCCTCAGTGCATCAGAGAAGAATGGAGAAAAATGTGATTTGGGCAGGGTGCCCATCAGTTTCTGCGCCTACTCCTTGAAATACATGCCCCCCTGCCTTGCTCTCTTGCTACCTCTTTCTTCAAAGCTGCACAAAAGCCCATCTCCTGCAAACTTCCACTGTGAAAACTAAACAATTTTTCCAAGTGTACATGATTGACACGACTGATGCAAGCATAGTGCTGTAGTCACGTTGGGTCACTGAATAAGTTACATTTTAAATGCAGAGAGAACCTCCGTAAATCTGGCGATTTTAGGAGAGATTTTTGTTTATGACAAACTATGAGAGACAGAGAGAGAGAGAGAGAGAGAGGAAGGAAGGAAGGAAGGAAGGAAGGAAGGAAGGAAGGAAGGAAGGAAGGAAGGAACCAGTGACATTATCTGGGAGCAGAGGATAAAACAGTCGTGAAGAGTTGTGAACGGCACCAGCAGAGCTCTGTGAAGACTATTAAATCCCTTGGATGCCAGCATGCCAGAGTGCCTAAAACATTTTTTGTGTGAAAGGCCCTTCTTGCATGGCTTGCATGAAGGAGGTCTCAGGTTGAAGGACTGCAAAAGTGTCGGGAGCTGGAGTCAGGAGCAGGTTAGCAATATATTTATTCAAAGAAACCAAAACAGCGCAGGAGGCCTAGTGAACCCAGCAACTGTTCCCAGGAGGTCTTGACCCCAATGAGGCCTCCTCTTCTGCCTCTTGGCCCCCTCCTCTCCAGCCTCTGCTTCTGCCTCCGATTCTGGACTGCTCTCTGCCCCAGACTCCTCCTGATCACTAAGCCCTGTTGCCTCTTCAGCTTCCAACGCTTCCTCCTTTTCTCCCTCTAGCCACGCATCATCATCATCCCACCACCAACCGCCTGGCTCTGAGCCTTCTTCCCCTGGGGGGTTCCCCAGCTGGCGCATCTATATCCAGCTCCTCTGTATCCAGCCAGCCCATGACACAAGTTCAGGAGGAGCTACTTCTATCCAAGGCACTGGAAAGCCACTGCCCATCGTGGTGGACCAGGACAACCTACGAGGAACCCTTTCCAGCTGCTGTAGAACTAAAATACCCATCAGCCTCAGCCAGAGGGCCAATGGGAATTGTAGTCCGACACCAGCTAGAGGGCACCAGGTTGGGGAAGCCTGAAGCAGACAACGCCGTTGGCGTTGTCAACACAAAAGTAGCTTTATCTATCCGAAGAGTAACTCATCCTCTTCTGCTGGGGAGAATGTTCCGGAAACTCTCCAGCTCTAATCCTTTCACCCTGGCAAGCGGAGCTCTCCAGCCTTCATCCCACACGACCTTATTAGAGTTTCAAGTCCAGTCTTCCGCCAAGAACAGACACTAGAGCGCCGATACAGAGGATTAATTTGGCTTATGATCTTTGGACAAAGCAGAAAGCCAAGAGAACAACAATAAAGGGAGGGCTGGGAGGCGAGATGGCAAGACTAGCCAGCACTTCAAACCATGGATTCATCTTCCCTTTCTACTCCAGACTCATGCTGGACAAAAAAGACCTCAGTGATGTGCTCGAGTACAGCTGATCTAAGGACGAGAACAGCAGAGGGACTAACAAGCCAATTAACTGCAAAGAGGCTCACTGGCAGGGCAATAAGAATCTTTTAATACCAGGGACCCAATTGGTGGTGAAATCTTTTTCAAAAAAATTGTTTTAGCAAGTAGTGCCGTCTCTCTGAAATGTATGTGCTGCTGTGGCTCTACAGCATGGGTAGGCAAACTAAAGCCCGGGGGCTGGATCCGGCCCAGTCGCCTTCTAAATCCGACCGGCGGGCAGTCTGGGAATCAGCGTGTTTTTACATGAGTAGAATGTGTGCTTTTATTTAAAATGCATCTCTGGGTTATTTGTGGGGCATAGGAATTCATTCACACACACCCCAATATAGCCCGCCCCCCCCAAGGTCTGAGGGACAGTGGACCGGCCCCCTGCTGAAAAAGTTTGCTGACCCCTACTCTACAGTCAACCTCACGAGCTGTGTCAGAATTATGGTATTTCTGCTAGTGTTTCTGTTAACTAAAGCAGGAGTGGCCAGTGCGGTTTTGCACCCCTGGATGTTCTGGCTGGACTCCAACTCCCATGATCCTCGGCCGCATTGGCTGGGGCTCATGGGAGCTGGAGTCCATTAGCAATTGGATCGGAACATGTTGGCTATCCCTGAGCTCAGGAAACAGAATGACTTGTTTGCTCCTACTGCCCTTGCAATCTTCTTGTGTCGCCAGGCGGCAACCCATACGTAAACCTTCCCAGACGCCTCTGCTTCCCTGATTCACCTACGCTCTCTTCCTCACACAGATGAAAAATCGCTGCCTTTTCCTGGGGTGATGGAGTCAAGTAGAACTCAACTACTTTGATGCTGAATCAGAACAGGGTTGGCGACTGAATCAGATAAGTCCTGGAGATGCAAAGAGGTTGAGGGAACGTTCCTTCACATGTGGCGGACTTGTAAAAGGGTAAAAGAATGTTGGGAAATAATCCATAATGAATTGAAAAAAATGTTTAAACGTTCTTTCCCCCCCAAAAAACAGAGTCCTTTTGGTTGGGGATAATTCAGACTGAAATTCCCAGGTGTCAAAAAAGGTTCTTTATGTATGCTGCTACTGCGGCCTGTGTTTCGTTAGCCCAAAAATGGAAAACGAGCGAAGTCCCAACCAAAGAAGAACGGCAACTTAAGCTTGGCAGAATATGCTCAGCTTGCAGACTTAACACATAGAATAAGAGAACAAGAAGAACATACTTTTAGAGAAGATTGGAAAATGTTTATTGACTATATGGGGGGAAACTGTGTAGACATGAAAAAAATTGGCAGCATTAAGATAAATTCAACAGTGTAAATAAGTTTTGATGGATGCAATAATGGAATACTGAATGGTTTAGTTTTGTAAAAGATGCAGGGATGTGAGATACGTAAAATGAACCATGGAAAGAGAAGAAGGGAAGTCACTGATATTTTAAGGATGTTAAAGCGAGTACTTTAAATTGTAAAACAGAAAATCTAATAAAAATTATATATATAAAGCAGAGTCGGCGATGCTTCATTAGCAGCACAGGTAGAAAGCACAAGGGACCAAACTCCAGAAATCCACCAAGCCGAGAAATATTTACTGGGACCGCCCCAGTAAATGGGTTGGGCTGGGAATATCCTGCATCTGAAACCCTGGAGAGCTGTCCATGTGGACAATAATAAGCTAGATGGGCCTCTGTCTGACTCTGTATAAGGCAGCTTCCTTGGAAGTCAGCCCCTTGGAAGGAAAAGTAGGATCGAGGCGAGGCAAAACAGACAGGGAGAGTCTTGCTGCTGCCCATTCCACTAGCAGGAAGAACGTTCAGATCTGCTGGGTCTTCGAGCAGCCCAGATTCTTTCAAGCTCCAGCTCCGGAGAAAGGGCTTCGTTTAATTAGGTCACTCCTCTCCACTGCACCACCCTTCCCTCCCAGGAAGAGCTATATAGGTTTCTGACAGCTCTGGCTTCTCTTTCTTCACATCCGTCACTCAAGCCAGCTAGGAACGGGGGTGGGAGAGAACCTAATATCCACAAATACCACCAACCTGTGGTGGCCTAAGAATGGAATTCTGGCTTTGGTGCAGGGTTCAGTTTGGGCTTAGTTTTTGAATCAGCTCTGCATGTGATGCTATGACTATGCCTTACCCCTCTGTACCCTATACTGGCTGCTCTAACTGGCAGCAGAGATCATGGCCACTGGTCCCATCACCTCCTGGCAAATAGAAGGGGAAGAAATGGAGGCAGTGAGAGATTTTACTTTCTTGGGCTCCATGATCACTGCAGATGGTGACAGCAGCCACGAAATTAAAAGACGCCTGCTTCTTGGGAGAAAAGCAATGACAAACCTAGACAGCATCTTAAAAAGTAGAGATATCACCTTGCCAACAAAGGTCCGTATAGTTAAAGTAATGGTTTTCCCAGTAGTGATGTATTGAAGTGAGAGCTGGACCTTAAAGAAGGCTGATCGCCGAAGAATTGATGCTTTTGAATTCTGGTGGAGGAGGAGACTCTTGAGAGTCCCATGGACTGCAAGAAGATCAAACCTATCCATTCTGAAGGAAATCTGTCCTGAGTGCTGACTGGAAGGAGGCTCCTGTCCTGAAGCTGAGGCTCCAATACTTTGGCCACCTCATGAGATGAGAAGACTCCCTGGAAAAGACCCTGATGTTGGGAAAGATGGAGGGCACAAGGAGAAGGGGATGACAGAGGACGAGATGGTTGGACAGTGTTCTCGAAGCTCCCAGCATGAGTCTGACCAAACTGTGGGAGACAGTGGAAGACAGGAGTGCCTGGCGTGCTCTGGTCCAGGGGGCCACGAAGAGTCGGACACGACTAAACGACTAAACAACAACAACAATTGGCAGCAGCTCAGCAAGCTCTCAGGTAGAGGGTTCCTAAGAAGTGCAGTTCTGTCTACACTCCATGACAGCAGCTTTCCAGGATTTCACCCCACAAGGGATGTTCAAAAGCTCTAAACCTCATGCTTCACAGCTTGGGCCTTCTCTTCCAGAGTTGAGCCCTGGCTTGAGGCCAGCCCCATAGCTTAAAACAGCCTCCCCCAGCCTGGTACCCTCCAGGGGTTGTTGGCCTGCAACTCCCTCACTACTGAGCATGCTGACTGTGGGTGCTGGGATCTGTAAAAAAGGTAAAGGTAAAGGACCCCTGGACGGTTAAGTCCAGTCAAAGGCGACTATGGGGCTGCAGTGCTCATCTAGCTTTCAGGCCAAGGGAGCCAGCATTTGTCCACAGACAGGTTTCCCGGTCATGTGGCCAGCATGACTAAGCCGCTTCTGGAGCAACGGAACATCGTGGTAGAAACCAGAGCGCACAGAAACGCCGTTTACCTTCCTGCTGCAGCGATACCTATTTATCTACTTGCACTGGTATGCTTTCGAACTGCAAGGTTGGCAGGAGCTGGGACAGAGCAACGGGAGCTCACCCCATCGTGGGAATTCGAACCGCTGACCTTCTGATCAGCAAGCCCAAGAGGCTCCCTGGTTTAGACCACAGTGCCACCAGCGTCCCTGCTGGGATTTGTAGTCCAACAATGGCCGGAGGGCACCAGGTTGGGGAAAATTTACCCACTAATTAGATCCTTGATACTGAAAGGTTCTCACTGTCCTGCCGGTGGACCTCTTTACAGTAATGAGCTTGTTAGTCAATCTCATGCTCTCTTCCTTAGATCAGCTGTCCAATGTAGAAGCAGCAAATATAACCAGCAGCCTCAGCTATATGCATATCCATACCATAATACTACCTCCAATGAAGAAAAGGAGAACGTGGCAACAGGGGAAGATTTACATCTCCAAAGAATCTCCGCTTTCATTTAAGGGGGGAAACTAAATTCTTAGGACTGGCAAAAGTGCACTTGGAAAAAAGTGGGCAAGCAACACTGCCCAAAATTTATGAACTCAAGAGCTCCCTCTGAGATTCTCTGTGGTTTGCACTGTGCAACCCCAGCTCCTAACAATTTTTAAAATTATTGTTGTTATGTATTAACTTTATGTGCTGCCCTTCATCTGAGGATCACAGGGTGGTTTACAGTACAAACACGGAATTAAATTCTGCATTAAAAATAAGCCGAATAAATTTGCAAAAAAATAAAATAAAAAATCCCCTTGGTGCAATTCACACAGTCCTCCATGCAGTTGTACAGACTGCAAATTCCAGCTTTCCTTGGTGGTGCTAAAGGTAAAGGGACCCCTGACCATTAGGTCCAGTCGTGGCCGACTCTGGGGTTGCGGCGCTCATCTCGCTTTATTGGCCGAGGGAGCCGGCGCACAGCTTCTGGGTCATGTGGCCAGCATGACTAAGCCACTTCTGGTGAACCAGAGCAGTGCACGGAAACTCCATTTACCTTCCCGCCGGAGCGGTACCTATTTATCTACTTGCACTTTGACGTGCTTTCTAACTGCTAGGTTGGCAGGAGCAGAGACCGAGCAACGGGAGCTCACCCTGTCACGGGGATTCGAACTGCTGACCTTCTGATTGGCAAGCCCTAGGCTCTGTGGTTTAACCCACAGCGCCACCTGCGTCCCTTTGTTGGTGGTAGTGGTGGGGAAATCTGGATCGTCCAGGCACAGAACCTTTGCTCACTTGCTTGGTACGGCGCTTCCCCCACGACTGCCGCCACCTTTGGGCTGGCGGTTGCCTGTTTGCGCCTGCCTGCTTTAATCAGCTGCCTGCAAAAAGCAGACATGGCGTTAAGGAGCACTCCCAGGACATAAATATTTAACCATAAAGACCAGAAAGCTAATAATTACTCTATTAACAGCAGCTGGATGGCAGGAGATCTTTGTGCAGGGCCCAGAAGCACAGCCGGCAAGTGAGCGACGCACTTGGCAGCCGGCAGCACTCTGCTTCAGCCATGCCTGTTTGCTGTCACATTAGAGCATTTACCGGCCTGACCCAGGGTAATAATTACAGGGCCATTAAGGCCAAGAGCCAGGACGCTTGCGTGCAAGGAGAAGGGTATTTGCTCACAGCACACAGCAGCAGCAGCAGCTTCCTCCACAACCTCAATCAGTGGAAACCAGCAGATCATCGGGATGACATCATGGGCTTCCCCTGATCATAGAGAAGTGCTGGGATAGAAGAACTCAAGAGCCCGTGGGGACTCTGATCATAGAGAAGTGCTGGGATAGAAGAACTCAAGAGCCCGTGGGGACAATGGCCCGTCCAGTCCAGCGTCCTGTTCTCACAGTGGCCAGTCAGATGCCGGAGGGAAACCAGGAAGTAGGATTCAAGCACAAGAACTCCTCCCGTGGTTTCCAGCAAGCACTGCTGCCTCCAACTGTGGAAACAGAGCACAGCCATTACAGCCAGCAGCCCTCGACAGCCCTCTCCTCCCTGAATGAGTCTAATCCTCTTTGAAAGCCACCCAAGTTGGGGGCCCGTCGCTGCCTCTGGTGGGAGGGAGTTCCACAGGTTAACTACGCGCTGCATAAAGAAGCTCTTGTTTTCAGGTGTCCCGAACCTTCCAACGCTCTAGTTAACTCTGCGAAATAGATGCACGGGAACAGAGGCCGGGTTCAGCTGCCAAAAGGCAGACCTAGAGGACTAGCTCCCTTGTTCCCTGGTATCATTCAACTGCAGGTTCAGTGGCTGAAGAACCGCCTCGCACACATACAAGGGAAACGAGGAAGTACAGAACCACAGCATCTCGAAGCTCTGTGGGAAGCTCCAACCCCACCCCGACACCTCTTCCCGTGCTCACTTGCCGGCCGGGAGCAGTTGCCGCTGTGCTTTATGCATTTTGACAAAGCTGTCTCCAGACCCAGAGCTGCTCGGCGGATCTGAGCGCATTGTGCCAGCTTTGTTTAATGGGTTTAGCAAAAGCGCATTCAGGCGCGGCTTAGCCAGTTTGCTAAGCCACATTACTGTCCTGCGCGCATCTTACACGGCGTTAATCCCGCCGCCTGCGGACACCCAGGAATGCTTCCGCAGAGGAGGGGGCCACACCTCGCTCCCAAGGCAAACGGGAACAGTGGAACAGACTCTGCTCCCCAGGGCCCATTTTGCACAGCCTAGCCGATCGTAATAAGAAGGTGCAAGAAGGTGCAATCCTGCCTTCAAGCGTTTGCCTGAAGCTCCCAAGATTCTTTCCTCACGGTACCAGACTACCCCAGCTTTTCTGCAGAACGTTTTGAGATTAGCTGCCTTCATGTGCAATATTAACACAACGGAGATAAGTATCCATGTGTGGGGGGGGGGGACGAGACACATACAGCTTCCCCCATTAAAATGTGGCACAGGCCGGTAAATACGTTGCTGCAGCGCATTTCATTTGTTAATGGGGCACATGCTGATTAGATTGAGACGACAGGGGGCGGTCGCTCAAACGGGTGGTCTAGCAGGCAAGCTCCTTGGCTGCCCTCGCACGGGACAGGTGGGAGAGGCCTGATCGGACCCTCCAGGCGTTTGAGGCTTCCTTGGCCCTGTTGTTAAGAAAGCAGACAAACCCCCACAGGGCAATACTGAGCGATGCCCTTTCCTTCCGCTCAGTCACAGCTTCAGGCAATCGGGAGTGCAAGGATGCGTGCGCTTGCCAGCTTAACTACCAATATGCCTATTTGGCTTCAATTAAGCTTCCCTGATCCAGTCTGCGGAGACAGACAACCGCGGGGGTTTCCTTCTGCCTGGCCTGCCAGTTTGCCCAGGCACTGGCAGGCTCCCCTCTCCCTGTCTTGGGGAAGGGAAGGGAACAACCCCCCCCCCGGCTTCCCTTCCTTCTCCCAAGCTAGCATGCGCTGCGCTCCTCTCACGCCCTCCTCCTACTCCCAGCGGCCTCAGCGTGACTTGCCCTGCGTGCCTCCTGCCTGTCAGTGCGCTCGGGAAGTGGCAGGTAGCCACTTAAGTTACCTATTGTAGTAGCTGCTGGCCCACCGGAATGCCCCGCTTCCTCCGCTGCGGCAAACGCTAAGTGCTTTGTTGCCATGGCCACGGGTCCAGAAGATCTGAAAGCCACGCACAGCCATCTCCTTCCTCCCGGTTGGCAAGGCTCTGTGCCGGCCCCTCAGCCGAGATGGCATAGCTAAGCCTGCCAGCGTGGCAGGGCCCCCAAGTGCTGCCATGGAACTTTCAAGAGCGTGGTTACCTTGCCCGCAGCTCTCCCCAAAATAAATCTGCAACAGCAGAGCTGCTGGGCCTGAGGAGCCACACGCTCCCAGGATAAGACCCTTGTAACGCCAAACACACACACACACATAACAATGTCATCACCCTATGGGAGAAGGGGGCTGGGTCCTCCCTGGCAAGCAGCCCCCAAAGCAGAAGACACTGGAACATGCCTTTTCCAGAGCAAAAGGAGAAGGAGGAGGAGACCACAGCTCAGAGGCACAGTGCAAGTTTTGCATGCAGAGGGGGCCCCAGGTTTATTCCCTGGCAGTTGTAGCCTTAGCTGTTGTTGGGATCTGCCTGTCTCGAGAGGAGATGGAGTGCACGGCCCAAACTACGATGCTGGCAACAGAGCAGCCTCTGCAAATACCACCACAATTTAAATTATGCAGAGGGAATAAATTCAACAGCCAGGCCACACCACGGACAGGATGGCAGGGGAAAACGATACCATCCTGTACTCAGGGAAGATAGTTACAGGTAGGCCACCGTGTTGGTCTGCCATAGTCGAAACGAAATAAAAGAATTCCTTCCAGTAGCACCTTAGAGACCAGCTAAGTTTGTTATTGGTATGAGCTTTCGTGTGCATGCACACTTCTTCAGACACCAAGTGTACATGCACACGAAAGCTCATACCAATAACAAACTTAGCTGGTCTCTAAGGTGCTACCGGAAGGAATTTTTAAATTTTGTTCAGGGAAGATACAAAACCAAGGTATAGTCTCCAAGGCAGGGTGGATATGGGAGGGCAAGGTTTGGCGGCACCATCTCATTTGAAATACAACATACAATTAGACCTAAGGGTAAAAATCTCGAAGTCAGACAATTGCACAAGTGACAAAGCGCGAACGGTGCTGGAGGAAGATCAGCCAACCGCACACCTGAATTAAGGGGGGGGGGGGAAGGCTTTGCAGCGCTGCCAAAGATAGTTGGAGATAAATTTCTGTAAGTACATTAATTTCCTGAATTGGGTGCCATCGCGAAAAGATATCACCTGCCTGCGGGCACAAGCCACCTTCCTCCTCAAATGGAAGGGGCACGAGAAAAGTCTCCTCTTACACCAATGGACAGAACGGCAGACAGCTCTAGAGCAACTCTGGCTGCAGCCGAGGGTGGGGTAGGGGAGAAAGCGAGCAGAGAGCATTCCCGAAATTTGAAACACTACTCTGAAACATTTAGCATTATCTCACTTGTATGCTATCTAGATTTCAGCTTTGTGGTTTTCTTTGCTATGCGCTTTCAGTTCCTATACCCAATTCCTTACTTGCTACAGATTGAGAGTATGTGTGTGATCTGTTTTGGTTCAGATCTATAGTTCTTAAATCTTCTATGCTTTTCATCTCTCTGCCTTTCCAAACTCATGTTCCTTGACAAGAACTGCATTTGATTTGAGCCAGTTTTAGTTTCTTATTGCAATCAATACCTTGACATTTTTAGAAAAGCACTTCAGATAGTTCAAGACTTGCCTGGTTAATGACTCAAGAGGCCTCTGGTTGGCTTAAGGGTTGGAAGTAACACTCCAGGGCTTCAAGCCACAGGAGAGAATCTTTTATATGTTTAAAATAAGCACATTGCTTTTCCCCATTTACTGACGGGATCTGCAGTTTCCCCCCAATATTTTGCTATTAATACATATGTCGAGGCTAACGAATGCACACCAAATTCACCCTCTTTCGTTGGAAGTATGTACCGTATTTTTTGCTCTATAAGACTCACTTTTTCCTTCCTAAAAAGTAAGGGGAAATGTGTGTGCGTCTTATGGAGCGAATGCAGGCTGCACAGCTATCCCAGAAGCCGGAACAGCAAGAGGGATTGCTGCTTTCACTGCGCAGCGATCCCTCTTGCTGTTCTGGCTTCTGAGATTCAGAATATTTTTTTTCTTGTTTTCCTCCTCCAAAAACTACCGTATTTTTCGCACCATAGGACGCACTTTTTCCCCTCCAAAAATGAAGGGGAAATGTGTGTGCGTCCTATGGTGCGAATGCAGGCTTTCGCTGAAGCCTGGAGAGTGAGAGGGGTCGGTGCGCACCGACCCCTCACGCTCTCCAGGCTTCGCGTTCCCGCTGCTTGCAGAGACTTGCCTGCATGCTGAAGCCTGCGCGCGCTGAGCTCAGCACGTCCAGGCTTCGCGGACCTCTCCGCAAGCAGCGGGAGTGTTCCCGCTGCTTGCAGAGACTTGCCTGCATGCTGAAGCCTGCGCGCGCTGAGCTCAGCACGTCCAGGCTTCGCGGACCTCTCCGCAAGCAGCGGGAGCGTTCCCGCTGCTTGCAGAGACTTGCCTGCATGCTGAAGCCTGCGCGCGCTGAGCTCAGCACGTCCAGGCTTCGCGGACCTCTCCGCAAGCAGCGGGAGCGTTCCCGCTGCTTGCAGAGACTTGCCTGCATGCTGAAGCCTGCGCGCGCTGAGCTCAGCACGTCCAGGCTTCGCGGACCTCTCCGCAAGCAGCGGGAGCGTTCCCGCTGCTTGCAGAGACTTGCCTGCATGCTGAAGCCTGCGCGCGCTGAGCTCAGCACGTCCAGGCTTCGCGGACCTCTCCGCAAGCAGCGGGAGCGTTCCCGCTGCTTGCAGAGACTTGCCTGCATGCTGAAGCCTGCGCGCGCTGAGCTCAGCACGTCCAGGCTTCGCGGACCTCTCCGCAAGCAGCGGGAGTGTTCCCGCTGCTTGCAGAGACTTGCCTGCATGCTGAAGCCTGCGCACGCTGAGCTCAGCACGTCCAGGCTTCGCGGACCTCTCCGCAAGCAGCGGGAGCGTTCCCGCTGCTTGCAGAGACTTGCCTGCATGCTGAAGCCTGCGCGCGCTGAGCTCAGCACGTCCAGGCTTCGCGGACCTCTCCGCAAGCAGTGGGAGCGCTCCCGCTGCTTGCGGAGACTTGCCTGCATGCTGAAGCCTGCGCACGCTCAGCTCAGCACGTCCAGGCTTCGCGCACCTCTCAGCAAGCAGCGGGAGCGCTCCCACCACTTGCAGAGAGCTGCCTGTTTGGGGGCTGGGGTCGGCGGAAGCTCGAGCTTCCCCCAGCCCCGCGCCTGGGGGGGAAATAATTTTTTCCCCTTTATTTCCCCCCCAAAAAACTGGGTGCGCCCTATGGTCCGGTGCGCCCTATGGTGCAAAAAATACGGTAGGTGCATCTTGTGGTCTGGTGCATCTTATAGAGCGAATAATACGGTACTTTAAAAGAAAAAATCACGGCGCCCATCGTTGACTCATAAATGACAATTTGATCGATTTCCCTTGCAATTTAGCCCCCCAAAATCTTTTCATTTTCATTTCCTCTAAATACTACTAAATCTGACGTAACACCGACTACATCTCCAGCATAAGGCGGTTGGTAACCTGTACATCTTTTCAAGTTCAACAGAGCAACAGCTAGACCATGTAGTTCCTAAAACACTGCAGATCCTGGTCCCAGAACAATTTCACGTGGCACTAACCAATTGTTGCCTTCTTCCCAGACTCCCTACCCACCCAAACGTGCTCAAGCACTTAAAACAAATCTTTACGACGGGTTTGTTCAACACCGCAGGAGAGGAAGAAGAGAGACACAATTTACAGAGTCGAATTTGGAGCAGTTGTTCAATAATTTTGCATCGAGCCATACCTGCATGATACCGAAAGCTTCCTTCAGGCGGCCCAACTTCTCTTGCCCACGGATGGCGTGGCACCTTCTTCCCCAAGCCCCCAATTCCAGCATTCATGGGCACAGCCCCCTGCTAGCCATGCCTACGCTTTAACACAGTCCTCTAGCATCCCTTTCGAAAGCAAGATGCAGAGAAAGTACCAGAGTGCCTCTGGGTGCTTTTACATAAACAGGGCACTTTGCTAGGCCAAATGCATGATCTAAAGCCTGGAAGCAGAACCTCTGGCATTGCCAAAAATGTCAACACACTCTCTTCTTTCAGAATTAAAGATTCTAGAGCTCATGGACCAAAACTGTGGGCAGTGGGAAATCCCTAAAGCCGTAAAAGGGCTAAGCAGGAATTTTTAGGGATATCTGGCTCGACCTAGTACAGTGGTACCTCTGGTTAAGAACTTAATTCGTTCCGGAGGTCTGTTCTTAACCTGAAACTGTTCTTAACCTGAGGTACCACTTTAGCTAATGGGGCCTCCTGCTGCCACCGTGTGATTTCTGTTCTCATCCTGAAGCAAAGTTCTTAACCCGAGGTACTATTTCTGGGTTAGCAGAGTCTGTAACCTGAAGCGCCTGTAACCCGAGGTACCACTGTACTGCTTCTTGTGCAGCCAGTACAACCCAGTGAAGTTTCTTGACCCCATCCAGCCTAAAAGGCTGCCATCCCCCAAACTCAGTGCTTTTCTTCCTCTCCTCATTCTGCTAAGTCGGCACCGGGCCCAGAACTGAGGCAGCAGGAGCAGACATCTCAGGTGGCAGAATCCGGGTGGAACTAAAGAGCAGCAAATTGCCACTTTAATTATATTTTTACCGCAAGGGGAAGGGCAGTGGGTGCTTTTTCCTTGCGGCGGCACTTGGCGGAAAGTTCCCAAACTGCTGCCTGAGAAGGAAATTTGGGTACATTTGCATGATCGATTCCTTCCTAACGCCCGGTTTTTCTAAAAGGGGGAAAGGAGGGTTTCTTTCATGGGCAGCTGCTAGAATGCTGCCGCCATCGCTTCTCCTGCAGACCATAGCCAATGTCGTGCGCAGCTTGGCAACCTGCCCCCCCCCCCCACTCTCCAAAGTGATAGAAGCCTCACTCCATCTCTCACCTGGCTTTGGGCACTTCCAGAGGACTGCTGCCCAGCCTTGAGAAGTTCTCCGAGTGGTTGGAAGAGGAGGAGCTGGAG
The DNA here is from genome assembly GCF_964188315.1 of Podarcis muralis. Lineage (NCBI taxonomy): Eukaryota > Metazoa > Chordata > Lepidosauria > Squamata > Lacertidae > Podarcis > Podarcis muralis. Next base: position 105,079,210 of record NC_135656.1, read on the forward strand.
GACTTGGCTTCGAGCACGCCCTGGACGGGCAGCCGTTCCTCGGACGGTTGCGGCCGACCCCACAGGACTGTCTGTGGGGAGGAGGCGCAGTTTTTCCTCCTGCAAAAAATTAAAATTAAAATAGTAGTACAGAAAAAATAAGGAAACGCACCTACTTGGGCTGCAAGTTCCAAGCCAAGTGGGGAAGAAGAAGAAGAAGAGTTTGGATTTGATATCCCGCCTTTCCCTCCCTTTAAGGAGTCTCCAAGCGGCTCACATTCTCCTTTCCCTTCCTCCCCCACAACAAACACTCTGTGAGGTGAGTGAGGCTGAGAGACTTCAGAGAAGTGTGACTGGCCCAAGGTCACCCGGCAGCTGCATGTGGAGGAGCGGGGAAGCGAACCCGGTTCCCCAGATTACAAGACTACCTCTCTTAACCACTACACCACACTGGAAGTCTAGGCCGCCTCAAGGCAGGTTCCTCCTTGCCTCCTAACTGCTCCACTCCCTCGCCACCAAAAAGGCTTGCAGGGAGGTCAGGCCAAAGGTTTACAAGGTACTCCCCTGGACTCTCAAAATGCTCAGACCATTAACTGGAGCTCAGCATCCTTTCCAAAGAGAACAGCAGCCGGGGGGGGGGGGGGTTGCCCATTCCCATAATCGTGGATCTTTTTTCTTTTTTAAAAAAATAATAATCTATACAACAAGAAAAAGAGATAAAAAATACATATAACACATTTCTATTCCACCTCTCTGTTAGAAATGGCTCACGGTAGCTAACAATAGGTTAATCTACTGAACTTTTGGAGTTACACTGTCGTAAAAAAAATATAGAAAGCCCAGAATACAAAGGGACAATCACCCTCTGGCAACACAGCAAATCACAATCAGAACAGGAGCTGAAAGCTATTCATACCATAAAAGCCTTATTAGAAGATTTTTAGCCGTCAGGTGAAAGACTGCTGAAGAGGGCATTTACATAGCGCTCTACAGCCCACAGAGTCGCTATTATTCCCATTTCGCAGATGGGAAGGGTACGCCCAAGAGAACAATGATAAGCCTAAAGTCAGCACAGCGAGTTTATGGCTGGGGCAAGATCTGAACCAGGAAACTTTCCAGCTCACCTCCCCTGCTCTGCTACTACAGCAGCTCTCTCGGGGACAGACCCCAAGCACTTCCAGCAGCTGCCTATTCTGCAGTTCTTAATTCAGGTTCCCAAGACAATGGGGCTTTGCTGCTGCTGCTGCTATGGAGATTCACTCTTTTGATTTCCAAGCGCCTGCTATTGTGAAGCAAAGCTTGGATCCAGAGCTGAGAAGGGCGAGATAGACCCAAACTTGACTGGGATAAGCTTGCACTGAGTGACAGGTGCCATTTCTGCTCTCTGAACATTTCCATGACGTCTATCACCCGCACGACCTAAAAACACCAGGACTTTAACCTTTAACCTTTCCCCCTCCTCCCTTTGTATTCTGGGCTTTCATATTCATCGTTCCCTCACCTTCTATCATTCAAGCCCTTCCAAAAATACAGTGGTACCTCGGGGTAAGAACTTAATTCGTACCGGAGGTCCGTTCTTAACCTGAAACTGTTCTTAGCCTGAGGTACCACTTTAGCTAATGGGGCCTCCTGCTGCTGCCGTGCGATTTCTGTTCTCATCCTGAAGCAAAGTTCTTAACCTGAGGTACTATTTCTGAGTTAGCGGAGTCTGTAACCTGAAGCGTCTGTAACCTGAAGCGTCTGTAACCCGAGGTACCACTGTACTGAAATTCTGAGTACAGGCTACATTTTGGAAGCAAGCTAAAGAGCACGCAGCAAATACTAATCTTTGCAGAACTGATTCTCAGCAGAGAAAAAAGATTGGGGGGGGGGAGGGGGACAGACACACGCTTAAGAGCAGAATTGTGAAAAAAAATTGCTCTCTCTTCCATCTCGTTCTGCTTTCCCAGGTGTTACCATGCAGCCTTGCGAGCCATCTCCCCACTGCCAAGGAGAGTTGCCAGGAATTCCTTGCCCCAAAGGGTGCATTCACAAAGGGTTTCCTATGTCTAATGTAGATGTTGCTAGGATTAAGCATTTAGGTGAATCAGGAAGGTGGGCTGCAGCCATTGCACAGCGGCACCTTCTCCCCAGCTGCTGTGATTCCAGGAACACCTGCAGGCTGCCTTTAGCTATGGCCAGATTTGCACAAATAATAATTAAAAAACCACGCCTCTCGATTGCAGACACACATAGCCCTGGAAGAGCTATAGGGCTGCTCGTGTCCAAGGGGAGGTTTGGTGCAAGCCAGCCCTTAGCAGCTGGGAGACCTGAACCTTCCACAGCCGTTCCCTCTCCCTGCTGCTGCCCCAATGCTTTCTGTTTCCCTCGCTGCCTGCTGAGCGATTATCAGAGGCCTGGCTTATTACCCCTTGCTGCGCACGTTAATAAGGGCTCTCCTGAAACCCCAGGATTTCCTCGCAAGACCCTCGGCGACTCAGAGCGGCGAGGCAGCGGGGCCAGGCTTTCGAGAGCCTTTATGCGCTCCCTTGCCTTGTGATTGCTGCATTGTGCGCGGGCACAAGGCTGCGACTTAATGAAGTGCCTAATAACACAGCCACAGGCACTCAAGCAGGCAGGCAGAGAAGAGAGGCAATTAAAAAAAGAGAGAGGCTTTTAAAAACAGGACAGGGCTCCCCGCAGCTTCCGCAACCGTCCCAGCTTTTGTGAGGGGGGTGGGGAGCACGCGGGGGGAAAGAGAGAGAGAGGCCCAGAACTGGCAGCTAAAAATGGGCCTCCTTGCATGGAAGAGATTCGATTTTCTCCCTTGCACGCAAGAAGAACCCTGCAGGATCCGGCCATCTAGCCCAGCATCATGTTCTCGCAGTGGCCAGCCTGTAGGAAACCTGCAAGCGGGATGCAAGCACAAAGGCACTCTCCCCGCATCCTGCGCTTTCCAGCAACTGACATCCAGGAGGGCCGGTGCCTCTGATTGTGGAGACAGAGCGTACTATGGTTTGCGCCAAACCGCCTACATAGCCGATGTCTTATGCCAAACTTCTCCAACCAGGCACCCTCCAGATGATGTTGAGTTCCAAGTCAGCGTGGCCATGCTGCTGCAAGGGATGATGGGACTTGTAGTCCCAACACCTGGAGGGACCCATGTTGGAGACAGCGACCCAAAGGAGCCACGGCCCTTTTCACAAATACATATCTGGGTTAAAAGCGGGTCGCGGGAAAGAGGAGACCGAATAAGCCAAGGTCCCTTTCAAGTCTACAATTCCTGGGCTGAGTACCAACTTCCTCCTTGTCAGCAGCTGGAGTCAGGTGTAAAGGTAAAGATAAAGGTACCCCTGACCATTAGGTCCAGTCGTGACCGACTCTGGGGTTGTGGCGCTCATCTCCCTTTATTGGCCAAGGGAGCCGGCGTACAGCTTCCGGGTCATGTGGCCAGCATGACAAAGCCGCTTCTGGCGAACCAGAGCAGCGCACGGAAACGCCGTTTACCTTCCCGCCGGAGCGGTACCTATTTATCTACTTCCACTTTGACGTGCTTTCGAACTGCTAGGTTGGCAGAAGCAGGGACCAAGCAACGGGAGCTCACCCCGTTGTGGGGATTCGAACCGCCACCTTCTGATTGGCAAGCCCTAGGCTCTGTGGTTTAAACCCACAGCACCACCCGCGTCCCGGAGTCAAGTGTAGGTCACTGATAAAAACCCACGATGTCAATAAGTTAACTCTTTATTCGAAGAACCCAAAACAGTGCAGGCCTAGTGATCCCAGCAACTCTTCCCCGCAGGTCTTGCCCCAATGAGGCAGGTGCAAGGACTCAAAGTCTCTGCCTTTCCACGGCTGCCTAAGTCTCCAGGGTTTTTGACAAGCAATCGGAGACTGTGCCTGTGCACAACCAATCTCTCCTCTGCTCTTTTCATTTCTCTGTGTGTTCTGGGAGACCAGGAGGGAGGGGGAGCTGGTTCCAGCAGCAGCAGCAGCAGCAGCAGCAGCAGCAGCAGCAGCAGCAGCAGCAGCAGCAGCAGCAGCAGGAGACTCCCTGTATTCTTCTGCAGCCGGCCTCCTTCCTCTCCAGCTTCTGAACCAGGACTGCTCTCTGTCCCATCTTCCTCCTGCTCACTAAACCCTGTTGCCTCTCCAGCTTCCGATGCCTCCTCCTCCCAAGTCTGCTCCCTCTTCTCCCTCTGGCCACTCGTCGTCGTACCACCACCAATCCCCTGGCTCTGAGCCTTCCTCTCTTGGGGGTTCCCCAGCTGGTGACTCCCGACACTCCTCCAAGTTTCCCTTCCAAAACATACAACAGCCCCCACGGGATTATCCTTGCACATGCTGTAAATTGAGAAATACAGAGACGGTGTTCGACAGTGGAATTTGCTGCCAAGGAGTGTGGTGGAGTCTCCTTCTTTGGAGGTCTTTAAGCAGAGGCTTGACAACCATATGTCAGGAGTGCTCTGATGGTGTTTCCTGCTTGGCAGGGGGTTGGACTCGATGGCCCTTGTGGTCTCTTCCAACTCTATGATTCTATGGTGTGCACACACAAAGAAGTCCTCTGGCTACAGAATCTGCCTTCCAGCTCAGAATTCCAGACAGCCCTGCACGCAACTCTGGCAACCCAGGACAGCTTCCAGCTCCTGCGGAATCATCTGCCAGCCCTTCTTTCCCTGCAAGGTTTTCAGTGTCAGCTACTGTGTGCCGCCTGCAATTTGACTGGGGTGCTGAGCAGACTTGGCAGGGCCACCATTTCGAGGGCTGCCCATGCTCTGAACAGATCTCTCTCTCTCTCTCTCTCTCTCTCTCTCTCTCTCTCTCTCTCTCTCTCTCTCCCTTGCACTCCAAGAAGCCAGGCATGCAACAGCAAGCTGAGGGTTCGCTGTTGCCCAGAGGATTTCCAGCTGCCTCTCAGCACAGCCCAGATTTAGCTCAGAATAATTGCACTGTAAAATATCATTAGCACACGTGCTTGGGGAGGAGAAGGAAAAATTAAACTGAGCAGGGCAGGCCCGCGGGCAAGGCTCCGAAATCCCCAGCCTTTGGCTCCCTACCCTCCCGTCATGTGGGAGAGCTTCTCCTCTTCTCCCGCTAGCTCCTCTCCGGCATAGACTTCAAGGTCCAGGCCAAGGGAGGGGAGGGGAGAACAAGCCCCCCCCCCTGGTGGAACGACCTTCACTGTCAAGGATCCTGCCGCCCGCCTATCCTAAGGCCAAGTGGTATGCCATGCTTGGATGAAATTGGTGGGCTGGCTTCCCCCCCTGGATTTGAGAGCCTTTTCTACAGAGGAAGCTGCCTTATTCCTAATCATCCAGTCCATCTGCTTAATCATCTGGACCATCAAGCTCAGTATTGTCTACGGTGACAGGCAGCGGCTCTCCAGTTTCCCAGAAAGGAGCCTTCGCAAGCCCTGCTACCAGCAGATCACAGAGTGGCATTCCGGAATGTAGGACGGCCAACTTTAGCCCTAGGAGGTGGATTTTGTGCAGTCAAGATGGGGGACGGGAGGTAGAACCCTATATCCATTGGGTCACTCCTGCCTGCCTGCCTCCCGCCCCTTGGCTTGGAAGGGCCCCCCGTGCCCAGGCTGAAGAACATTCCTAGTTATAAGTGAGAGGGTTGCTATCTGTCATGGATGCTTTCGCTGAGATTCTTGCATCGCAGGCAGTTGGAATGGATGACCCCTGCGGGACCCTTCCAACTCTATGACTGTACAGTGGTACCTCGGGTTATGAACGCTTCAACTTACGTTTTTTCGGGTTATGAACGACTGTAACCCGGAAGTAAGTTGTCCGAGCTCTTGGAGGCCTTGCCGCTGCCTGGAGGCAAACCCAGATATCCGCAGGGCCTACAGAGCTCTCTGAGGCCTCCTCGAATGCTGGGAACCAAGCCCCGACGTCCGCAGGGCCTGCAGAGGCTCCACGACTGGACTCCAGTCACGAGAGCTCTCGGAGGCCTCTGCAAATGCCAGGAGCCAAGCCGATTGTGATTGTGGAAGAGGAGTAAATAAATGTTACTTTTTTTCATCTAAAATACTGTCTTATTTATTTTATAGTACAGTACATTGATTATTGCCTTCATTTTATGGATCAATGGTCTCGTGAAACAGTAAAATTCGTGTTAAATTGCTGTTTTAGGGGGTGTTTTTCATCGTCTGGAACGGATCAATCCACTTTCCATTATAGTGGTACCTCGGGTTAAGTACTTAATTCGTTCCGAGGTCTGTACTTAACTTGAAACTGTTCTTAACCTGAAGCACCACTTTAGCTAATGGGGCCTCCCGCTGCCGCAGCCCGATTTCTGTTCTCATCCTGAAGCAAAGTTCTTAACCCGAGGTACTATTTCTGGGTAAGCGGAGTCTGTAACCTGAAGCGTATGTAACCTGAAGCATATGTAACCCAAGGTACCACTGTACTTTCAATGGGAAAGTCCGCTTCAGGTTAAGAACGGACTTCCGGAACCAATTAAGTACTTAACCCGAGGTACCACTGTATAATGTCCCAGAGGCTTTCTAATTCAGTACTGGGAGAGGAACCAGTGAGGTGAGAGGAATGCACTGTGTGTGTATGGGGTACCAGACAGGCCATTTCTGACTTGACAGGTGCCCTCTGCCAAATGAAGGGGTTCCCCAGGGCCTTTGCAATAATACTGGGTTTATGTGCGTGCCTAATTTTGCACCTGGGTGTAGTGTGAGGTGTGTTGGAACTTCAGCCAGCCCAGCAACACAACGAGGGTGAGGTTGGCTCAAGGTACCATCGGGGTCACTACTTCAAAAATTGGGAAGGGTGAGAGGCCTGGATGTAGCTGCTGCTACCTTAGGCCCTGTCTAAGCTACTGTAATGGACTGCTTTTGTGGCACATGTTTACTAAAGCCATCCACCCGCAGCCCCACATACACCTGCCCCATGGTTGAAGGCACATGCATACACGCGCACACACACACACACACACACACACACGGTCTTACCAAGCAGCCTGTGTTTGGGACCCTGCTGTCATCAGCTCCACTGCTTCGTAGGTGAAGCTCCCTGCAGCCCCAGGTGAGTTTTCCATCACGAGAGAGAAGTCGCTGCTGAGACTAGTAGGGCTGCCCCGGTCCCTCTGCTCTGGAACACAAAGAGAGCAACGTCGGACTACCTTTCTTCTATAAAGCAGCAGACCCAGCATCCCCGCAAACAAACCTCACATGGAGATCCCCACCACACATGAACTCACACAACAGTTCGTTTTAATGTTTGCGGCCTAGGATCTACATACCTGCGGGACCACCTCTCCTGGTATGTCCCGCGGAGGACCTTAAGGTCCACAAATGACAACATTTTGGAGGTCCCAGGTCACAAGGTGGTTAGATTGGTCATAACTAGGGCCAGGGCCTTTTCAGTACTGGCCCCAAATTGGTGGAACGCTCTGTCACAAGAGACTAGGGCCCTGTGGGACTTGACATCTTTCCGCTGGGCCTGCAAGACAGAGCTGTTCCGCCTGGCCTTCGGTTCGGACTCAGTCTGACCCTTATGTTTCCCTCCCTTTATGGTTCTGATGAGGCTGCATTTTAAATTGCATTTTAACCTGTATTTTAAATTGTGCCCCCCCCCCCCATTATGTTTTTACTGTAATTTCACTGTTGTTAGCCGCCCTGAGCCTGGCTCTGGCCAGGGAGGGTGGGGTATAAATAAAATTTATTATTATTAACAGCTTTAATCAGAAGGAGAAACATCTGTTTGCTTTCTCATAATAAATAGGCAGGAGGTTCGGAGGCATATTTTGGATTCAATTTTTCAGTACAGTCCATACAAGTCTAACTGCAGTCTTGCAAAAAAAACAGGAGCTTGTTTATGAACTCTATGCAAACAGGTATCACATGAGATTGCATGTACATTGTGCAGTTATGCTGAAGAAGCATAAGATTACCAGGTGCAAAAGGTTTTTTTTAAAAAAAAAAGTTAAGAAAACAAGCTTCACTGCCTGATGAGATTTCAAAATTGGCGTTTTGGTTTTTTTAAGGGTGGGGGAAGGCGAGACAATGTTATACAGTGGTACCTCGGGTTAAGAACTTAATTCGTTCCGGAGATCCGTTCTTAACCTGAAACTGTTCTTAACCTGAGGTACCACTTTAGCTAATGGGGCCACCCGCTGCCGCCGCACAATTTCTGTTCTCATCCTGAAGCAAAGTTCTTAACCTGAGGTACTATTTCTGGGTTGACGGAGTCTGTAACCTGAAGCGTCTATAACCCGAGGTACCACTGTAATGTGGTTCCATGTGGTCAGAAATGGGACTCGGGTGTCCCACATCATAGCCAGAGAGGGGCGCAAAAGGTATCAGCAGACATATCCATAACGAGAAGAGCGTGAGCTGTTTATACATTTGCTTATTTACACAGACCACAGAACTTGGCTCTTCTTGCCACGGCATATATGTAGCTCCAATTCTGCACTTCTCAAAATCAGCCAAACCGTTTCCAAGCTGCAGCTGAGAAAAGCATGGCAGAACTTAAGAGGGGTGGCTGTTTTTTGTTTTGTTTTAATTATTAGCAAAGATGACAGTTCAGTGATCTGTCACAAGACTGAGCATTGCTACCTGCAGCGCAAGAGTTGCCAGGCTCTCGTTCAGAGGCAGCACCTGTTTATTTAAGGGCTCAGGTGGGGCGAGGAAAAGGCGGGGAAGCTGCGGCCATTCCAGATGCTGCCGAACTCCCAAATGCGTAGCAGCCCCAGGTCAGCAAAGCCAGGAATCGGGAACACAGGGAAGTGCCTGGTGCCTGCCAGGGATCAAACATGTGCTCTGCCACTGAGCCACAGCCTCCCCCCAAAGAGGGGGCTGATGGGAGTTGTAGTCCGACATCTGAAGGACCACAGGCTCACTACTCTGGGCTAAGAAGACACAGACCCAATTTGCCCACTCTCCTCTCCTACCTGAAGGAGCGTCTCCACCCCCATTGTTCTGCCCAGACGCTGAGGTCCAGCACCGAGGGCCTTCTGGCAGTTCCCTCATTGCGAGAAGCAAAGCTACAGGGAGCCAGGCAGAGGGCCTTCTCAGTAGTGGCGCCCACCCTGTGGAACGCCCTCCCTTCAGATGTCAAAGAGATAAACAACTACCTGACATTCAGAAGACATCTGAAGGCAGCCCTGTTCACGGAAGTTTTTAATGTGTGACATCTTAGTGTATTTTTGGTCTTTGTGGAAGATGCCCAGAGTGTCTGGGGAAACCCAGCCAGATGGGCAGGGTACAAATAAATTATTATTATTATTATTATTATTATTATTATTATTATTATTATTATCCACTGCATGGGTCACAAGTAATAATTGGGCCAATAGTGAGGCGGGAGTCACAGCCGCTATATCCTCTTGGGGCACCGGAGCTCTTCTTTTTAAAGAGAAACAGGCAGTCTTTTACAATCCTAGTCAACAGCAAGCAGGCATTTTTGCCCACCATCAGCAAAACCCCATCTGAGAGCATTGCGGACTCAGACCTGCTTTCAGATCTCAGCCCAGCGACAAACTTGCTGGGGGGGGTGTCCCTGGGGCAACACCCCACCTTTCCAAGCACAGCTCCCCACCTGCAAAATGGGAGGGAACAGCATCTTACGCTTCTCACCCGTGATGTGAGATTTTTTCCTTGTAAGAGTTATAACCAGGAGCATGTATATACACTGGGCACAGAATTTAGTGCCAAGTTCTCTGACCAGAAAATGCTGCAGCCCAGTGGATTAGGTGGATTAGGTGCACACCTGCATGACTGCTTTGATTTTGCGTAACTTTAAAATAGAATCATAGAATCATAGAATCATAGAATCATAGAATAATAGAGTTGGAAGAGACCACAAGGGCCATCGAGTCCAACCCCCTGCCAAGCAGGAAACACCATCAGAGCACTCCTGACATATGGTTGTCAAGCCTCTGCTTAAAGACCTCCAAAGAAGGAGACTCCACCACACTCCTTGGCAGCAAATTCCACTGTCGAACAGCTCTTACTGTCAGGAAGTTCTTCCTAATGTTTAGGTGGAATCTTCTTTCTTGTAGTTTGGATCCATTGCTCCGTGTCCGCTTCTCTGGAGCAGCAGAAAACAGCCTTTCTCCCTCCTCTATGTGACATCCTTTTATATATTTGAACATGGCTATCATATCACCCCTTAACCTCCTCTTCTCCAGGCTAAACATGCCCAGCTCCCTTAGCCGTTCCTCATAAGGCATCATTTCCAGGCCTTTGACCATTTTGGTTGCCCTCCTCTGGACACGTTCCAGTTTGTCAGTGTCCTTCTTGAACTGTGGTGCCCAGAACTGGACACAGTACTCCAGGTGAGGTCTGACCAGAGCAGAATACAGTGGCACTATTACTTCCCTTGATCTAGATGCTATACTCCTATTGATGAGGCCCAGAATTGCATTGGCTTTTTTAGCTGCCGCGTCACACTGTTGGCTCATGTCAAGTTTGTGGTCAACCAAGACTCCTAGATCCTTTTCACATGTACTGCTCTCAAGCCAGGTGTCCCCCATCTTGTATTTGTGCCTCTCATTTTTTTTGCCCAAGTGCAATACTTTACATTTCTCCCTGTTAAAATTCATCTTGTTTGTTTTGGCCCAGTTCTCTAATCTGTCAAGGTCGTTTTGAAGTGTGATCCTGTCCTCTGGGGTGTTAGCCACCCCTCCCAGTTTGGTGTCATCTGCAAATTTGATCAGGATGCCCTTGAGTCCATCATCCAAGTCGTTGATAAAGATGTTGAATAAGACCGGGCCCAAGACAGAACCCTGTGGCACCCCACTAGTCACTCTTCTCCAGGATGAAGAGGAACCATTGATGAGCACCCTTTGGGTTCGGTCAGTCAGCCAGTTACAAATCCACTGAGTGGTAGCATAGTCAAGACCGCATTTTACCAGCTTCTTTACAAGAATATCATGGGGCACCTTGTCAAATGCCTTGCTGAAATCAAGGTAGACTACATCCACTGCGTTCCCTTCATCTACCAGGCTTGTAATTCTGTCAAAAAACGAGATCAGGTTAGTCTGACATGACTTATTTTTCAGAAATCCATGCTGACTATTGGTGATCACAGCATTCCTTTCTAGGTGCTCACAGACTGTTTGCTTAATGATCTGCTCCAGAATCTTCCCTGGTATTGATGTCAGACTGACTGGGCGGTAATTATTTGGGTCCTCTCTTTTCCCCTTTTTGAAAATAGGGACAACATTTGCCCTCCTCCAGTCTGCCGGGACTTCGCCTGTTCTCCAGGAATTCTCAAAGATGACTGCCAGTGGTTCTGAAATCACATCTGCCAGTTCTTTTAATACTCTTGGATGCAGTTCATCTGGCCCTGGAGACTTGAATACATCTAGACTAGCCAAGTATTCTTGTACTATCTCCTTAGTTATTCTGGGCTGTGTTTCCTCTGCTGAATCATTTGCTCCAAATTCTTCAGGTCGGGCATTGTTTTCTTTATCGGAGAAGACTGAGGCAAAGAAGGCATTGAGGAGTTCAGCCCTTTCTGTGTCCCCTGTTTGCATTTCACCATCTTCTCCTCTGAGTGACCCCACGGTTTCTTTGTTCTTCCTTTTGCTACGAACATACCCATAAAAGCCTTTTTTGTTGCTTTTAACCTCTCTAGCAAGCCTGAGTTCATTTTGTGCTTTAGCTTTTCTGACTTTGTGTCTACACGTGCTGGCTATTTGTTTGAATTCCTCTTTGGTGGTTTCCCCCCTTTTCCATTTTTTGTACACATCCTTTTTTAATCTTAACTCAGTTAAAAGTTCTTTAGATAGCCACCCTGGCTTCTTTAGGCACCTTCCATGTTTCCGTCTCATTGGTATTGCCTGAAGTTGTGCTTTTACTATCTCCCTCTTAACAAACTCCCAGCCATCTTGAACTCCCTTTCCTTTTAGTATTACTGTCCATGGGATCTCACCCAGCACTTCCCTAAGCTTTATGAAGTCGGCTTTCTTAAAGTCGAGAAATTGAGTCCTAGTATGCTTGGCTGCTCCTTTCCGCTGTATAGTAAACTTCAGAAGAGCATGATCACTCGCGCCTAATGATCCTTCCACTTCTACCCCACTAACCAGGTCATCAACATTGGTTAGGATCAGATCTAAAATGGCTGTTCCTCTTGTTGCTTCTCCCACTTTCTGGACAATGAAGTTGTCTGCAAGGGCAGTGAGGAATCTGTTTGACCTTATGCTCTTGGCTGAGTTTGACATCCAACAAATATCCGGGTAATTGAAGTCCCCCATTACTACTATCTCCCTTCCTTTTGCATGCTTGGCCATCTGTTCCAGGAAGGCATCATCTATGTCCTCCGTTTGGCTTGGGGATCTATAGTAAACTCCCACAATGAGGTCACTGTTATTCTTCTCTCCCTTAATTTTGACCCAAATGCTCTCACTTTGGCTTTGAGGTTCTAAATCTTGGATCTCTTCACAGGTATACACATCCCTGACATATAACGCCACTCCTCCTCCTTTCTTGTCTGGTCTGTTTCTTTGAAATAGATTGTATCCCTCCATTATTACATTCCAATCGTGGGATTTATCCCACCAGGTTTCAGTGATTCCTATTATGTCATATTTAGTTTGCTGTACCAGGAGCTCAAGCTCATCTTGTTTATTTCCCATGCTTTGCGCATTAGTGTACAGACATTGAAGTCCATTAATCATTCCCCCGTGTCTCTTATTTAAGGATTTTCTCCTCCCACCACTAGGTCTGCATGCTCTTTGCTCCATTCGGTCTATGACATTTGGATGATCATCTTCATCAATTGATAGACTCCTACCTTCAGGAGCACTGTCTCCCTCCCCCACATTAGTCAGTTTAAAGCCCTCCTGATGAGGTTTCTGAGATTTTTTGCAAAAACATTCCTCCCAACCGTTGTGAGGTGCAGCCCATCGCTTGCCAGAAGTCCATCTTCAAGAAACTGCATTCCGTGATCTAAGAATCCAAACCGTTCCTGTTTGCACCATTTGCGAAGCCAGTTGTTCACTTCCACTATTTTTCCCTCTCTCCCTGGGCCACGTCGTTCAACTGGGAGGACAGATGAGATGACAATTTGTGCATTTAATTGCTTCAATTTCCTGCCCAGAGCCTCGTAATCTCTTTTGATCTTCTGGAGGCTATTGCTTGCAGTGTCATTGGTTCCCACATGAACCAAGAGGAAGGGGTATTTGTCAGTGGGTTTTATGATTCCTTGCAGTCGTTCAGTTACATCTTGGATCTTAGCCCCGGGGAGACAGCACACTTCCCGAGACATCTTGTCAGGCCCACAGATCACTGCTTCTGTTCCCCTCAGTAGGGAATCCCCTATCACCACTACACGCCTCCTCTTAGGTCTGGTCGGGGTTCTTCTGTGAGCTGTCGGTTCCAAGGTCGCCTGGACATTCCCAGAGGACTGCCTTTGCTCCTCGTCTTCATATACCTGATCGACTGTAATGAGGGAGAGATCCTCAAATGGAGTCTGCTCTTCGTCTTCCATGCTAGGGGAAAGGACCTCAAAGCGATTGCGTATTTCTAAACAATCAGAGCGAACCCTGTGCCTCCTACTTCTTTGAGTCACGTTTCTCCATATATCTGGCTCCTGTGTTGGTGAACTAGCCACCTTCTCAGGGGAGTCCCCTGTCTCTTCCTTGGTGGAGACGGTGTGCTCTGTTGCTTCCATGAAGAGTTCCAGCTCTCTAATTCTTTGGAGCGTAGCTACACGTTCCTCCAGTTGCTGGACTTTGTCTTTTAAGAGGGCAATCAACATGCAATTGCTGCAGGTAAAGCTGCCTGCAACCTTTGGCAAGATGGCAAACATTGCGCAGGAACCACAGGCGACTGCAGCTGTTCCCTCACCCTCCATCTTGGGAACGTGTCGTTGGGGGTGACTACAGTGGTCCTCTATCATAAAAAGTGTGGAGACAGGACAAATAAATCCCTCCCAAAAAACCTAGGTCCCCCCCAACAAATGTTTGAGACTAGCTCCCCTAAATCTAAAATATGGATCAAACTGCGCGCGCCGCTGCCCTAAAGCTCTGATAAGCTCCTCCCACAGCTAATCACCTACCTCAACAGAAGCCCTGCCCCCTCTGACCTTTGCCCAGAGAGAGCAGCTAAACAGCCACAAGAAACTCACACAGGAAAACCCTTACTGCTGCTGGGAGTGTCAAGGGGAAGGAGGACTTGTACAGGAAAGTCAGTTCCCGCCACCATCACTGGAAATCTTATCCCGCATCTGCACAGTACCAGACCGCTTGAAACAGTCGTGGCTTTTCCTAAAAAATCCTGCGAACTGTAGTTTGCTGAGGGTCACAAGAGTTGTTAGGAGCTGCGATTCCCACAGTGGTTTAACAATCAATCCCTCTTCTGAGGTTACTATGAGAGCTGTATTTCAGTGAGGGGAAATAGGGCTCCCCTTATGGTTTGCAGGGTTCTTTGGGGGAAGCCATGACTGTTTATAAAGTGATACTTTAAACATCTAGGGTAGATGGGGTCTGACTCTGCCACCTCTCTGGATCCTGAAATTTCAGTAGGCACTGCACACATAACTCTTGAGTCTTCAAATCTAAGAGAACTGGGCAGTTTGTGTATGTGCGCTTTGATCAGGGTGATAAGTTCTCAGGAAATCGAATTATTGCCACATTCTGCGGCAGCACATGCACACCAATTGCAGTTGTCTGGTTACCTCAGAACACACACCCGTCCCTCAGCGGTTTCAAGGATTTGGCCCTTATGTAACAAGCATGGTTGTATCCAGCAAAGTCATCCCATGTGCACCGTTTGTGGAATCAAATTTCTCCCCATGTGTCCCCCCACCCCAAAAAAGAAAAATGTTCTGGGGGTCCCTCTGGAGTAGATTTGGGGAGGGGAGGGGGCATGCAGGAAAGGAGGGAAAGTTCCATTGCACTAACAGAATTCTTTTTGTTAACAGGACGGCATTGCATTAGTACAAAAATCTTTATGGAGGGGGAAACTTGAAATGGGAAGGAACTCCAAGCAGCCCAGTGATGACTGAGCATGCTCAGGGGGGGCTGGTTGACTGTTTGCGAGGAAATAGAAAACTGGTGAGGGGCAGGCAGAAGGGGGAGATAGCCTGCAAGTGAGGAGTGCTCTACACTGCAACATTTTGTTGCAGGCCCCATTTGTTATCCTCATTTTCAATCAGCAGCTGGAGTAGATTTCCGTTACAGTTGTAGAGACACCGATCTTTTCTGGAATCTGAATCCAGCGACCTGGCCACCTTCCTGTGAAACTGCGATGAGCTATGGCTCTCAAAGGCTTTTCGCAAATTCCCCTAGTGAGCGAAACCTTGCTGCCCCACTTGCCATCAGAAAGCAGACCCAGCTGGGGCTAGAGGGGAGACTGGTTAGGAGGCGGCAAGAGACACTCACTCAGCATACAGATCTCTTCCAAAGTAAATCCGGGTGGCAGGCTCTTCCGTCTAGGGCGGGGAGAGACAAAACATGACAAGTCATCAGATGCCACTGAACCACCAATGGAAAACGGACTTGGAAACAGGATTCCTCCAGGTCTTGACTGGTTAAACAGCTACTGACCAGGAGGGAATTTAGCCCTGCCACAGAAGAAAGGAATTTTTGGAAGTATTTGGCTTAAAAAAATACAAATACAAGTGGAAGTGAACTCCACAAGAACTTGAGAGATTTTGGCAAGGTCTTGTGAGAGCTCACTGGAAACTGGCGCTGGTGCTGTTTCTCCACTGCCAGTGTGGCGTTGGGGGCCTCTGCCGCCTGAGGTGGCGGCTTCACCCTGCCTCTTAGTTGGGCCGGTAAACAATAGGAGTTTGTCCTGACTGGGCTCTGCCCAGAAGTCTCTTGCTAGCCACCATTTGGAGACAGAACGCTGAACACTATCCATACCATTAATTTTTTAAAATCAAAAAACAAGCAATCTTAGAGCCAAAGAAAACAATTCTTAAAACCAGCCATTTCGGGGGGGGGGGGGGGAGAAAGTCTTTCATTTAAAATCCAAAAAAACAGGTGCCGTATTTTTCGCTCTATAAGACGCACCAGGACCACAAGACGCACCTAGTTTTTGGAGGAGGAAAACAAGAAAAAAAATATTCTGAATCTCAGAAGCCAGAACAAGAGGGATCGCTGTGCAGCGAAAGCAGCGATCCCTCTTGCTGTTCTGGCTTCTGGGATAGCTGTGCAGCCTGCATTCGCTCCATAAGACGCACACACATTTCCCCTTACTTTTTAGGAGGGAAAAAGTGAGTCTTATAGAGCAAAAAGTACGGTAATCCAGTGGGAGAGAGTTCCACATCCCAGGGGCCATTAACAGAAAAGGAAGGCCCTGCGCTGTCCTGTCACACAGCAAACCACAACTGTGGATGGAACTGCAAGCAGGATATCTCCTTTCAGACCCTAAGGCATAGGCTGGCATGCAATGGACTTGGGTCCCCTGCTGTATAGGGCTCTATGGTAAACACCTTAAATTGTGCCCAGTAAGAAACAGACAGCCAGGGCAGCTCTTTAAGGATCGGTGACACAGTTCCGCTTTGGGGCAGCTGGCTGCCAAATTCTGCACTGCTTGCTGCTTCTGGACCATCTTCAAGGGTGGCCCCCGTGTGATGCTACTGCCACAGCTGCAGTGCTGTTTCAACAGCAACCGGCACAAGGCGAGAGATCCTTTCGCCCGCTGACCCACCCCATGCGCCGACCAAACTCACGACCACTTTTTTTTTCTTATGTAGGACTTTGCAGCCCAAACCTCTTCAGAGAAAGTGCTGTGGCCCCGTTTTCGCTGCAGAATAAATTAAAGCAAATTGGGCCAAGGCACCTGGGTCTCCCATCTCCCAGTAGAAAGAGCGTGCGCTAACAAGATTCTCCATTCTTTTAGGCTGCCTTTGGTAGCAGGAAGCTCCTACTGTGGGCTCTCCTTACCTTGGCGGCTTAGCAGCCGAAAAGTCCTCGGAGGTGATGTGCTTCAGAAAATCGAAGCAGAAAAAGAAAATCTGGAGCCAAGAGAGAGAGAGGAGAAAGCGTAAGAGAGAGCAAGGGGCGACAGCACTTGGTAAATGACAGCTGTCATACTGTACGCCTTCCTCATCTCTGCAGGAAGGGGGCCGTCACCACCACACAAGCCTAGGCAAGACCCCCTCGTAAGCCAACACTTTTCCAGGGGTCTCCTGCTGGCCAGGCCTGAGCGCTGCTTGTGAGAAGGCAGAACAACACAAACGCACAGAGCTGACATTATTAAAGAGGAGACATGGCTATGGAAAGGTGTTGGACATGCCCAAGTCAAGATGACCGGAGGGTCTAGGAACCCACAGTTACAAATTACTTTGGCATCCTGGAATTTAAAAGAACAAATCATGGCGCAGGGGTTTTATCTGAAGAGGAAGACCCAATCAAGGACGATTAGGCAGCCACGCTTACACTCAGTGGCCAATGCAGCCAAATTTCAGTCAAGCCTCCTACCAACCAGAAACCTGTGGGAAGCCCATAAGCAAAACATGAATGCCACGAGCATTTTCCTGTTTGTGATCTCTAGCAACCAGTACTCATTACGACCCAACCTTATCCACCGCTAGTTTGCCCAACACTCCTTTTTCAGAGCCATCCAAGTTGGCAGACATTGTTAAATCTTGGGGTGGTCCAACCCCCAGTTTAACTAAGGCACAGGGCAAAGCACTGCTTCCTTTTTTTTCTGCGATGAATCGCCACCATCCAGCTTCAGGGGCTAATTCTGGCTTTGACTGATTGTGCGAGAGGGAGAAAAGCTTCTATCCACTTTCTCTACATTGCAGAAGGAGAAAAACCCTCTATCCGCTTTCTCTACGCTGCTATCATGTCTAATTTACTTGCCTTTTTTCTCTAAACTGAAACACGCCAATCGCTGCACCGTTCGACGTCTACTGCCTACAGGCTTGCTGGAGGTTTCTGCTCTGGGCCAATATGGGAAATAGGAAGCTCTTTGGCTTCCCGTGGCGCAGGATGCAAATTTTTAAGCTTATCCTGCTAAAATTTCGGGCGCAGGTAAGACCTGCACGCCTCTGGCTACCGTTCCCTCACGCCACCCCCTCCCTGCCAGGGCGGAGTCCGCACGGGACGCTGACATCACTGCCGCTCTTTTGACGCCCCCCCCACCAGCAACACTCACCTCCTCCCCTTTGCTGAGTCGATCCACTAGCATGTGCCTGCAAGAGAAAGAGGGAAACTGAGTAGCACTCAAACTCAGGAGCAAGCGAGGAAACAGAGGCTGGAAGTCTGTTTCCCCATTGCCCCCCCAATGTTTCTTCAGACTATGAGCAGAATTCACACAAGAGGGGAGGATCTTGAGACAGGCTTAGCTTTGAGCTTTCCTTCCCCTGCTAGCTGTGAAGTAGATTGGACTGAAGGTCTCCTGGCAAAAAGGTTCCGATTTGCCAATGCTGGATTTGCTGGTCGCATAATCACCAGCTAATCTGGGAAGGACAGAGCCTTCAATGGCAGCTTTAAATTGTATTACGGTATTTTAGTATTTTTTTGGAAGCCGCCCAGCGTGGCTGGGGAAGCCCAGCCAGATGGGCGGGGTATAAGTAATAATAATAATAATAATAATTATTATTATTATTATTATTATTATTATTATTATTATTATTATTATTAAAGTTAAGCTTCTATCTGCATGGTCTGGGGAAATCAGAGATACCCTTCTATGATCAGTGCCCCAGTACACAGATTATCACTCACAGCTGTAGGCTGGGCGCGCAGGTGCAACTGTGTGAGAGGGTCTCTATACGCTCACCTGCAAAACAAATGGCTGGTGCGGCGTAGGGAGCCCCCACCCTCAAATTCAAATGAGTTAGGGGAAACTGCATTAATCCAATCTGCAGCTGGTCCTACTGTTCCCTCCCTGGTTCTGGCCAAGGCAGGGCTAGCAGCCAGCATGCTTACCCAAAGAGGAACCAGTCATAGGCCACGGTCAGATAAAGGATCTCTGCAGGTTCCAGGGATGCATGGATCAGCCCATCCTAAGGAACGAAAAACTGACAATACATCACAAATGACAATGACATTCAGCTGTCCTGCATTTCCCCCTGCAGCTGTGTGGAAGAGAGACCCAAACAGGTTATAAGCCAAAGCGCTGTGTTCCTATGACTGAGAAATGGTTTCTTGTCAATGCAATGAAGCTAGGCCAGCAGTTCTCTCCAAAGCTATGTCATATGCAATCTAGACATGGGGGAGCTCCAGATTGAAAACCGTTTTCGAAAAGCAAGCTTCTCGTCCTCAGTGTTATAGGAGAAAAAAAGCCGTGACGTTTTACAAACACCATGGGACAAATTTGACACCCACAGTTCTGAAGAGGCACCCCCCTTTTTTTTTTGCTGCTTCTCCGCCCTTCCTGTCGCCTCTCATTCCAGAGATTTTTTCCCTGCATTTCCCAACATCCCAGCTTTATCAGCAAATGAAAATTATGCAAATGCAATAGACTCAATGCACTTTTGCTTGAGCGAACACAATTTGCTCCTGCTGCGGAACAAGAAACGGTAAGGAACAATAAGGGATGTGGATCAGAGGACATCAAGGAATTCAGTTTTTGTTAAGAGAGAGAGAGAGTGACTCTGGCCTCTAAGGTCACAGGGAAGGGAGGAGTAAAAGTTTCAGCTATACATAGCCTAGAAACCAAAATGGGAGAGAATACTAAGTTGAAGGATTTCGGGGGTCCACGGCGGGGGCCCCTTCACCTGAAAATAAAGGTCACACACAAACCAAGCCTTGCTCTGTCCCTGGCAGTGATTCCTTTGCCAGTCTGGAGGTACCAGAAAATACTTGACCTCACTTCCTTCCCTGCCCCTCTGGAATTAAATCTGTACGGAGGCTCTAGCAGACAAGGAGTGCAAGATTTTAATTCGGTGCAACTCAAGTTGTCCCATATCCTCCAGCCCTCTCTGTCCCCAAAGGCAGCCCTAATTGTTCCACAAACCCCCATCTTCTTCCCCAGTCGAATAGTGGGGCAAGGTGTCCTCAGTTCTGAAAGCTGCCGCCTCTTCCAACTGTACCAGCAATGCAAAAAGCGCCCCGTGTAATTTAGCATGCCGAACATTGTGTTTTCTACTAGCAGATTCGTGCATTTGAAGAAGAAAGTGGGGGAAGCATCGCCGCAAGAACCACAGAGGTCCCCCTGCTGCCAATCCAGTTACGAATGAAAAGCGACCGCCCCCTCTCCACCCACCCCGCCCCCTTCCCAGGTCCCGGCTGCACCCCTTGGCGACTGCCTCGCCTACGGAAACATGCCCATTGGTACTCACAGCCCACAGGGAGAGGCGCAGGAGGGAGATGAAGAGAGGCGTCCTGTCCCAGCCGGATATACAGTGTATCAGGAGCCCACTGTCATCTGCGCTGAGCCAGCAGGAAGGCAAAGCAAAAGGCGGGAGAGAAAAAGGCTGTGTTACTTGCATGGCATTCAGGATGAAAAGCCCCCCGGGGCACCGCTAGCCCCCCAGGAGATGCGGTGGCATATGCCAGGCCAGATGCACAAGGCACAGCGTTCTCCGGGGACAGGCTCCGCAAGGCAGGCAACAAGGGACTATATGAAGCCTGGGGGACGGGAGAAAGGAAACAACAGAAGCACCCACCGAAAATTACTGAGGATTTAAATGGGTCCACTGTGAGTAAAATCCAGCCAAATAACTGCCCTGTATATTCAGCCCCAGGGACGCGGGTGGCGCTGCGGGTTAAACCACAGAGCCTAGGACTTGCTAGGATGTTTGGAGAAGGTGGTGGTGATTCTCCACTTTCAGTTACACTTGGAGGGTAAAGTGGGTTGAAAAAGGTTCCCCACCTTTGTCTTAATCAGATTCATGATGTGAGTGTTGTAAGTGTGTGTCACCCAGTGGGCTTCCTGGCTGAGTGGGGATTTGAATGCTGGTCTCCCAGGCACTCTGACCACAACTTACAAATACACACGTGGCGCTGTGGGTTAAACCACAGAGCCTAGGGCTTGCTGATCAGAAGGTCGGCGGTTCGAATCCCCACGATGGGGTGAGTTCCCGTTGCTCGGTCCCTGCTCCTGCCAACCTAGCAGTTCGAAAGCACGTCAAAGTGCAAGTAGATAAATAGGTACCGCTCCGGCGGGAAGGTAAACGGCGTTTCCGTGCGCTGCTCTGGTTCGCCAGAAGCGGCTTAGTCATGCTGGCCACATGACCTGGAAGCTGTACGCCGGCTCCCTCAGCCAGTAAAGCGAGATGTAAAGCCGCAACCCCAGAGTCGGTCACGACTGGACCTAATGTTCAGGGGTCCCTTTACCTTTTTATATTCAGCCCTGATGAGCGAATCAGAGGGGGCAGATCGGGAGGCAAGTCGGCTACAGGGGCAGAGCTTGCAACAGGCGCCTCAAAGCTCACTGAGAGGCCTCTGAAAAGCAGGGTATATGGAGTGGCTGCGTCCAAAATTCTCAGCCACAGAAGTTTCATGAGAGCTTTCTTGGGAGACATGCAGGGTGCACTGTGCAAAGGAGACCAGAGGCAACAGGCCTTTCATAAGGTCAAATGCATAGGGAGCAGCACTCTGCAGCTCAGCTCAGATTATTGAAAGGGATGCCAATACAGTGGTACCTCGGGTTACGTTCATTCATTCCGGAGGTCCATTCTTAACCTGAAACTGTTCTTAACCACTTTAGCTAATGGGGCCTCCCACTGCTGCCACGCGGCGGCGGCGGCGGCGCGATTTCTGTTCTCATTCTGAAGCAAAGTTCTTAACCCAAGGTACTATTTCTGGGTTAGCAGAGTCTGTAACCTGAAGCATATGTAACCCGAGGCACCACTGTATTTAAGTCTACAAGCCCAACCCTCAATTCCTCTGCTTTTAGCCATGAGGTTTCTTTGCCATGGCGTTTTCTCCAAAACACTCTCTCTCTCTCTCTCTCTCTCTCTCTCTCTTACACACACACACACACACACACACACAACCATAGTTTTCTAAAGTAGTCAAATAAGCCACCCCCAAAAGGTACCCTCCCCCCATTTCCCACCTTCTCCATAACAAGAAGAGAACCTCACCGTCACCATTAATAATGGAGATCAGGAGCTTCAGGTAGTTCTGTGTCTGTTGCACCAGGTCCCAGCTCTGCAGGGGAGGGGAGGGCAGTAGATGAGAAAGAGAGGAGAGAGAGAAAAGGAGAACAGATGAAATAATGTGATGCATATTGGAGCATCTTTGCAATCCTGCTCAACACTCATTACCTGAAACACTTAACCCGCATTTTATTACCTGTGCTAACCTGCTTCGTGTCTACATTTTGCAAGTTAGGGAGGACTGGCATGCAAGCAAGAAGTGGGAGAATGCAGAGCCGCCTTTACTTTGCAGGAAACCACGTCTCTGCGGCGGCTCTCACAGAGCCCTCCTGCATTGTTGGAGGACGTGCATCTTAAGCTCTCTGTTCTTAGGGGCAGACGCTTAAGCCTCTCCACTTGCCAAGTTCCCCAAAGGAGATTGACAACCACCATCTTCATCCGTGGGACCACAAGGGAAAGAGGGCTGCACGCTCTCTAGGTCACAACACAAACGTTAAAGGGGGAAAGGCTACTTTGGGGCAAGGCAGAGGCTCTGATGGGCACATGCATCTGCAAGGCCTAGAAAAGGGTTTTCATTTTGAAAGAAAGATGGAAAAGTTTCTGGTCTCCGTGGTAGTGAAGGCAACTGGTTTCTGCAGGAGGCTCAGGAACTAGAACGTACACAAGCAGGCCTTCTCTTGTCTTCCCTTTGTTGTTTAGTCGTGTCCGACTCTTTGTGACCCCATGGACCAGAGCACGCCAGGCACTTCTGTCTTCCACTGCCTCCCGCAGTTTGGTCAAACTCATGTTTGTAGCTTCGAGAGCACTGTCCAACCATCTCGTCCTCTGTTGTCCCCTTCTCCTTGTGCCCTCCATCTTTCCCAACATCAGGGTCTTCTCTTCTCATGAGGTGGCCAAAGTACTGGAGCCTCAGCTTCACAATCTGTCCTTCCAGTGAGCCCTCAGGGCTGATTTCCTTCAGAATGGAGAGGTTTGATCTTCTTGCAGTCCATGGGACTCTCAAGAGTCTCCTCCAGCACCATAATTCAAAAGCATCAATTCTTCGGCGATCAGCCTTCTTTACAGTCCAGCTCTCACTTCCATACATCACTACTGGCTTGTCTTCCCTATGCTCCCTCTAAAAGAATATGCTGCACCACCCTTTTCCTTGTCCAAAGGCACGTAGAGCCCTGCATTTTGCAACTTTAGTCAGGCTTGCATGACTGTAACCTTAAAAATATTTCGGATTGGAGCTCCCATCGGCTCCAGTCAACACGGCCGAAAAGTGAGGGATGATGGGAACTGGAGTCCAACACCATTTGGAGAGCCCCAGGGTGGAGGGAGGCTGGGCTTAAGTACATTCAAGAAAAGGGAAGGAGAGAAAAGTAATCAAAGAGTTAAGCAGAGGCGGTAGCAGATTTTGTATTTAAGGTTGGTTTACGCTGGGCTGAAGTACAGCGATGCGCCCAAGCCTGGATAGCTCAGCTGGTTAGAGTGTGGTACTGATGATGTCAAGGTTGCAGGTTCGATCCCCATATGGGACAGCTGAATTTCCTGCACTGCAAGGGGGCTGGACTAGATGATCCGCAGGGTCCCTTCTGACTCAACGATCCTATATCTGAGCAGGGACTTTTCCTGCAAGTTCAACAATCCACTTTGTAGATTCTACTTTGCCACACAATACTCTTGGTCCAGCTGCAACATCAGATAAGTTTCTTAGTTGTGAGGTTTGGATTTGAAGCAAAGCATGGAACGCTTGCGTAAGTGTTTTACCCAAAAAGAAATCTGGAAGGAAACTTCAGAATGCAGTGGGAGGAGAAGGAAACAGAGCTCTAATTTCTGACTCATTACTCAATTGTTCAGGAGAATTTAGTTCCTACAGAATCACACAGTGCGTCCAGGACCCCCTAAAGTAAAGAACTGTTACAGCCCAGCGGCGGAGCGCGTTCTGAAACATTGATTAGAGTCTATGAACGCCCTGCTGCGTCCCGACCCACTTCACCAAGTGCCCCCCCCCAAAATGGGGAAGCTCAGCCCATGAGCTCTTCACAACGG
This sequence comes from Podarcis muralis, assembly GCF_964188315.1. NCBI lineage: Eukaryota > Metazoa > Chordata > Lepidosauria > Squamata > Lacertidae > Podarcis > Podarcis muralis. The sequence goes on from NC_135656.1 coordinate 105,103,176, forward strand.
AAAACAGATACAGTGCGTGAGTAACAGGAGGGCGTAGGAATGGACAGGGGAAGGGGAAACCGCTACCCTCCTAGGAACAGCATCCTCCCCCAGTAATTGGGGTGGCTGGGCCACAAATTTCACATTGCGCTGGTCTTGGAATGACCCCACCGAGCTGCCTGCAGAGTCCTAACCCACTTTCGGCAACTGGCATGGGATTGGCTGGCTCGACAAGATCCCAGGGACAGCAAGTCAGGAGGGAGAGGAGTCTTCAAGCCTCCACAGATGTTTACCAGGCAGTGTCTGCCCCCCCCCTTTATTATTTTGAGGTGACTCGAGAGAGCTAAAAGATAAACACAACAGGGATCCATCAAACTTTGGGAATGAAGAATGGCTGCTCTGGTCAAAGCCTGGAAAGGGCATCCCCTCTCACCCAAGTTGCATCACACATTGTCCGTGGAGAGCGACAGAAACACACACAGAGATTCTAGTGGTGATGGGCTGGGCTGGTAAAGAATGGCAGAACTCTGCATCCACCATACCAGTTTATATCCTGAAGGTTAGCGCTTTTGGAAAACTTTCCACTGCAAGTTCTAGTGGTTGGGCTACAGCAATGCTCTATATGTGGGGCTGGACACGGACACGGAAGCTGGAGCTGACGCAAAATGCAGCGGCTCATCTGCTCACTGGGAACAGCGTTCCCATATTAACCCTTTGCTGGAATAATTCCACAGGCTGCCAATCAGCTACCAGGTTAAGTTCAAGGTGCTAGTTTTGGTGCATAAAGCCTTATGTGGTTTGGGACCAGGTTAGCCTTTCTTCCCCCCACCTGGAGCCCTGGACTGACTCCAGCTACAAATGCTGAGCCTGCTGAACAGATTTCTTGGGCCAGGGTATTGTTTAGGAGTTTCCGTTGGGTTTTTGTTGTTGTTAATTTGTTTTACCTTTATTCCTAGATTTATTATGACTTATGTGAAAACTGTTCAATTTGGTGTATTTTGATTTGTTTTTCTTATTGCCTAGGACTACTTTTGTTTTAAGGGACGCAGGTGGCACTGTGGTCTAAACCACAGAGCCTAGGGCTTGCCAATCAGAAGGTCGGCGGTTCAAATCCCTGCGACAGGGTGAGCTCCCGTTGCTCGGTCCCTGCTCCTGCCCATCTAGCAGTTCGAGAGCATGTCAAAGTGCAAGTAGATAAATAGGTACCGCTCCAGCAGGAAGATAAATGACGTTTCTGTGCGCTGCTCTGGTTCAACAGAAGTGGATTAGGTATGCTGGCCACATGACCCGGAAGCCATCTGCAGACAAACGCCGGCTCCCTCGGCCAGTAAAGCGAGATGAGGACCGCAACCCCAGAGTCGTCCGCGACTGGACTTAATGGTTACCTTTACCTTATTTTTGTTGTTGGCAATGATGCAATCATGTTGTAAGCTGCCTTGATTGTGATCTTATGTATGATGATTAGACTCAAAAGGTATTTTTGGCTTTCATATACCCAACCAATCATAGTGACAGATACCCTTTGAAACTCCCCCACTCCCAACAAATAGCAAGATTGGCACCTTCTGTGCTGCCTTTTCAGCGCCTGCTAAAGACATTCCTCCTTTTTCAAATACAGCCATACCTTGGTTGTCAAACGGAATCCAATCCAGAAGTCCGTTAGACTTCCGAAAACATTCGGCAACCAAGGCGTGGCTTCCGATTGGCTGCAGGAGCTTACTGCACTCAATCAGAAGCCGCAGAAGCAGCGTCAGACGTTTGGCTTCTGAAAAACGTTCAAAAACCGGAACACTCACTTCCAGGTTTGCGGCGTTTGGGAGCCGGAACGTTTGTCTCGCAAGGCATTCGGCAACCAAGGTAAGACTGTAGCCTTCTAAATGGAGATCTTTATCTCACTTGGTCTCTGTACTGCACCTGAATTGATTTTATGTATGGGCTGTTGCTATAAACCGTTTTTCTATAAGAAACTTACTTATACAGGTTTTTGTTCTATTGCAAATCGCTTTGGGATTCCTCATGGGAAGCAGTTTATAAATTAAATGAATGATAACAACAGCGCTCATGGCTACGGCAAAAAAGGGGGGGATGGGGGCAGCACATTTGCTCCAACCAGGTACCTAAGGCAGAAATCTGTTTACAGCCTGCTTCCTTGCCCCACTAATACAGGCCCCCGTTGTGCTACTGCTTCAGGTTTGACCAAACCTTTAAGCAAAAGTACCTCTTACACTAACAGGTTTCCTTGGGCTTAATTGTGAACTGCCCTGAGCTCCTGTGATGAAAGGCGGTATTATAAATCTTAATAAATAGTAAGAGTAATAATACAGGCACTGGCAATTGGCATCTGTATCACTCTGATCAGACTCGGGCAACTTCTGCCATTTAAGTTTCCCACAATTCCAGCCTTTAATGATAAATTAACATGTGCCATTAAGGTAAGACGGGGAATACGCAGGAGAAATGATTTTGAGGAAATATGGAAGGCGTTTGCAGAATTTGTACTGTTAAAACGGAAAGGGGTCAAACCATCGCAAGAGGTGTTGAAATTTTGGGAGATTGGATAGTTACAATGGAATGGTCTCGGAGGTGGGGTGCACATTTTTATCCTTATTTATTTATGATTATTACTTTGTCAAAATTAAAAATAAAAATAAAAAATAGGAAAAAAGGTTTCCCACAATTCCCACAGAGCAATACTATTTTAGGGGCGCTGTGGGGAATTTGAATGGTAGAAGCTGCAAAGCACTGATCAATGCTCTAGAAAAATGGGGCCCATGACAAGTGATTCCCCAGAAGTCACCCTAGAGCGCTACATAAGACATATTAAGGTAAAGGTAAAGGGACCCCTGACCATTAGGTCCAGTCGTGGCCGACTCTGGGGTTGCAGCGCTCATCTCGTTTTATTGGCCGAGGGAGCCAGCGTGCAGCTTCTGGGTCATGTGGCCAGCATGACTAAGACACTTCTGGCAAACCAGAGCAGCACACAGAAACACAGTTTACCTTCCCGCTGGAGCGGTACCTATTTATCTACTTGCACTTGGGCGTGCTTTCGAACTGCTAGGTTGGCAGGAGCAGGGACCGAGCAACAGGAGCTCACCCCGTCGCAGGGATCTGAACCACCGACCTTCTGATCAGCAAGTCCTAGGCTCTGTGGTTTAACCTTATAAGACAGATGACTGGCCATCTATATACTTGGCCATTCATTTCCCACAAATTCTCTCTCGTCTTCTCCACAATTCAGCTCTAAACAAATTCACGTTCTGCATAGCAGGGTTTCATTTTGTTTTTAACAACCTGCAGCCGCCAGTCAAGAGTATCTTAGGCTGGTGGGTGGGGACTGAAGGCCAAACCTGCCACAGGAACAGGTGGGTTATCTCCTCTCACGCACCAAGGTGCGAGCGCCAACTGGCTGCCGAGGCATCAAAAGAAAATGACTGACATTCCGCCGCGAAGCTCTCTCCGGCAAGGATGTGCTCAAAAATGCAATTAACGGCAAGCCACGCTTGGCAGAATTGAGGTGAAATTGCAGGGCACCAGCAGAACGCTACAGGCCATTGCTTTGTTGTCAGATTTTCAGCACAGTGCAGAGACACTACCCTGCATGTGTTGAATGTTACAGCGAATGTTATTTTTAAGGAAGTCACCTACAAGAGGTGAGGGACACAGTCCATCTAGTCTTGCAGCGGCCTAGTCAGTTCCAGGCCCTCCCTTGTTTCCCTTCATAGAAGACGCATGCTGCTCCTGTTCTGGGAAATGGCGGTTAGCACGTGTCTTTGGGTGGAAGCACTTATCTTGAAATCTCTAAGGCTAAGCAGGGAAGTCCTGCTTCAAAAGAAAGGACTAGAACAGAAATAAAGGGAACCTTGATCCCAACCTTAAATGCTGTGTGTGTCAAAGGGAAAAGGGGGGGGGAGGGCTGGTGAGAAATACAGTGGTACCTCGGGTTAAGTACTTAATTCGTTCTGGAGGTCTGTTCTTAACCTGAAACTGTTCTTAACCTGAAGCACCACTTTAGCTAATGGGGCCTCCTGCTGCTGCCGCGCCGCAAGAGCATGATTTCTATTCTCATCCTGAAGCAAAGTTCTTAACTTGAGGTAATATTTCTGGGTTAGCAGAGTCTGTAACCTGAAGCGTCTGTAACACGAGGTACCACTGTACTTGGTTTAGGTATGGGAGGGAATGTAGAATGAGATCCTCGAAAACTGGGAAAAGTCAGCAGCAAAAATGCTCTGGTACTTGAAGCCTGTTTCAGAACAACACATGCGGAAATTGTGGTTGTGAGAGAGTGAGAGACAGACGGACAGGATCCTCCGAAAAGTTTTCTCAAGCCTGTTTCCCAGAAGGCAGTACAGGATGGAATCACAACTATTCAGGCACATTTATTGCTCTATAACAGAGCGGTCCAACCTTTCATACCAAGCGGGCCGCAAGAGTACTATACAGTGGTACCTCGGGTTAAGTACTTAATTCGTTCCGGAGGTCTGTTTTTAACCTGAAACTGTTTTTAACCTGAAGCACCACTTTAGCTAATGGGGCCTCCCGCTGCCGCAGCCCGATTTCTGTTCTCATCCTGAAGCAAAGTTCTTAACCCAAGGTACTATTTCTGGGTTAGTGGAATCTGTAACCTGAAGCGTCTGTAACCCGAGGTACCACTGTACTTCGACACAGAAGCCGCCACACACTTAACTCAATTACCATATCGTAAATTAAAGTGTTCACAATATGTTTAATAACATTTAATAAGCACAATTAATTTATTTAAATATAATATTAAATACACAAATAATAGATTTAATTATAAAACAAAGCTAATACACAGGCGTACGCACTTTCGTTAACCACACCTGACACCAAAAAATATCTTTTTAAGGCTTTAAGATTTATTTTTTCTTGAATGTTGCCGAGGGCTGCCAAAACAGGCCTTGTTGGTCACGTGCAACCCAAGGCCCGGACCGCCCTGCTCTATAGTCTAACAAACTGCTCACTAGCACAGGAGTGCTCAGGAAAGCATTCTCCCAATGCTGTCCAGATGATAGCAAGCAAAACGTGGGGTCGTGCCAGATCTCCATCTCTTTAGGTAGAGCAGAACCGTTTCCTCTCCACACGCACCCAAGTTTCGGGCCACATCTGAGAAAGCTTCTCAAGTGCGCCTCCCCCTCTGACCTACACACCCGTTATATACATACACGGAATGGCTTCAGCTTAATCCACACAAGGGAATTAAAAAAACCACTTATTTATGCAGGCTTTTAATGGATTGCTGCTCTCTGATAACATGCCCTCCCAGTGTGAGCATGTTTTCGCCATGTTTTGCAATTAAAGAGGCGCCGCTTTGTGTTTCGAGGCACTTGAAACTTTTTAATGGCGTTATTTATACATTCCTGATTTAGAGTCCCGTTTTGTACCGGTTTTTCTGCTGTCGGCTTTTGTTTGTTTGAGAAGTGCCTTGGTCTTTCTTCTCAAAATTAAAGGTAACACATAAATTGTTTAAACACTATCATCATCATCATCATTATTATTATTATTATTATTTGTCAACTTTTCCCTTTTTTAAAGGGAAATTCCCTTATTCCAAATAATAATAATAATAATTTTTATTTATACCCCGCCCTCCCCAGCCAAGGCCGGGCTCAGGGAGGCTAACAAGCAATAATAAAAACAAGTTGAATGAATACAACTTAAAAACAAGATTAAAATACAACAATTAAAATGCTGAAACATTAAAATATTAAAATGCAGCCTCATCACAGGAGGAGAAAGGAAAAAGAAAAAAGAATAGGATTCCTCGCAAGAAAAGGGAAAAGTTGACAGCTGTGTTATTATTATTACATGCCATTCATACATTTTTAAAACATACTGTAAGCACTTTGGATATAAAGTGCTTGTCAGAAAAGTAGGCTGCAAATTTACCCTGGAAATGTGCGCCCCGGCTTGAAAGAGTACACCTGCGTACCTCTGAATACCACGGGTTTGGGACATGCCAAGAGAAGAGCTGTTCCCTTTGTGCCTTGTGTGTAGTTTTCTGGCAGTTCACTATTGCAAACAGAGTGCTACACTGGAAGCAGCCTCTCTCTGGTCCAGCAGGGCTCCTTCTTAAGTGGACTCACTGCTGTTCCTACCTCAATCGGCTCAGAAAATGGCTAGAAAGGACACAATGAAATTTTGCAACTGAAGGAAGCCAAGCATGGCTAGCTACCTGGGTGGGAGACTGCCCGAGAACCAAGAATTAAACTGCTCTCAGCTCCAGAGAGAAAAAGCAGGTAAGGTGAAGTTATTCCGATGGCAGGCTCATAAGGTTATTGGGGCAAATAAGGTTATTGGGGCTCATAAGGTTATTTCCCGCAAAATTGTGCCCAAAATGGTTCTCAACGTATCACGTGAACGACGACTGTAATTCAAAAACTTACTAGAGTTCATCGTTAACACCAGTAGCAAAAAAAGGAATCCGTACAACTTTGTATAAAATACTAGGAATAAACTAAGCGAATTAAGTAGCTGTCAGGAGAATCACATCAACACAAATACAGAACGTTAGCCATACCAAACATCCTCATGAGTTTATGGTAGTATTCCTCAAACTTGGGTCCCCAGCTGTTGCTGGACTACAAATCCAATCATCCCTAGCTAGCAGGACCAGTGGTCAGGGATGATGGGAGTTGTAGTCCAACACAGCTGGGGGTCCAATTTTGAGAAACACTGGTTATGGTGTAAGACATTATGCCCTGTCTACCATCCAGGGGTCAGGGGGAAACTTGGTCCTTGCGACCTGCCATCTTACCTGATACTCGCTCCAGTCAATGTTCAACCGCTCAGTGAGAGAGACTGGGATGCTGAGAGGAGCATCAACATAATCCTGCAAAGAAGGAGGCACAAGGTCCATCAGGAGTAGAATGATGTGATGAAGAAAGTACAGTGGTACCTCAGGTTAAGTACTTAATTCGTTCCGGAGGTCCGTACTTAACCTGAAACTGTTCTTAACCTGAAGCACCACTTTAACTAATGGGGCCTCCCGCTGCTACTGCGCCACCGGAGCCCAATTTCTGTTCTCATCCTGAAGCAAAGTTCTTAACCTAAAGCACTATTTCTGGGTTAGCAGAGTCTGTAACCTGAAGTGTATGACTTTCCCAGGCACTGAATTTTCTCATCACCTAAATTGGGAATGGCCAGTTGCCCCCCCCACTCCCGTTTTGACAGTCCTACAAAATTTAAAATGAGGTAGGATCAAACTCAGTTCCACATATACGAAGGCAGTGTTTTCAGATTTAAAAAAATATTCCACACGTTAACATAGCCTTCCTGTCCCTCGTTTGTTTACAGGCGGGAAACCTTTTTAAGTGTACAGTGCCAAACCTAACAACATGTGTTAAATTCCCGAGAAGCCCAAATGACTAGATGACACAGGCTTTATTATGGCGCCTGCACTACTTGTGCATTAATAGACATACAGTGCTCTGATCATGAGAAGCAGGAGTTCTGCTCTGTACTGCACTATTCTGGCTAATCATCATCAGTAATCTATCCTGTTCTGGGCACATTTTAAGGAAGACACTGACAAACTGAAGCATGCCCGGAGAAGGGAGACCAGGATGTCTAGAAACAAGGTCTTATAAGAAACATTTGAAAGATCTGGGTATGTTTAACCTGGAAGAGCAAAGATTAAAGGGAGACATGTGCATCTTCAAATATCCGAAGGGCTGGCTTCAGGCTTCCATCTTTTCTATTTCATTCTGTCTTTTTCTGGGTCTCTGCCCCAGTCAGCATTCTGTGTCCACTGAGCATGCTCAGTCCCCAGAAGACAGTGCAAATTTGTTTTCCCGTTGCTCCAGAGAGCAGGGCTAGAACAAATGGGTGGAGTCTGCAGGGAAGGAGATTTCGGCTAAGCGCTAGAAGCTTCCTCCTGGTAAAAGCTGTTTGACAGTGAGACAGAGGCTGTCTTAGGAAGTGTCTAGCTTTTCCTTCAACAGACTATCTATCTATATATATACACCGTATTTTTTGCTCTATAAGACTCATTTTTTCCCTCCTAAAAAGTAAGGGGAAATGTATGTGCGTCTTATGGAGCGAATGAAGGCTGCGCAGCTATCCCAGAAGCCAGAACAGCAAGAGGGATTGCTGCTTTGACTGCGCAGCGATCCCTCTTGCTGTTCTGGCTTCTGAGATTCAGAATATTTTTTTTTTCTTGTTTTCCTCCTTCAAAAACTAAGTGCGTCTTGTGGTCTGGTGTGTCTTATAGAGCGAAAAATATGGTGTGTGTGTGTGTGTGTGTATATATACACACACACACACACACACACACACACACACACACATATATGAATGAGACGACCCCCAAGGTCCCTCTCAGCTCCACACATCTCTGAAAAAGCCAGTTTGTGCAGCAAAATAATCCCTTCTGCCCCTCCCAAGACCAGCCTGGGAGCGAAACATCACTGGCTGCCTAGAATACAGAAGCTGGCAATCCCTGCCTAAATGAATGGCCCCCTTTCTCCACAATTAAGTGGCTTTCAAAGCCTTCCTCCTGAGCTCTGAATCCTGATTTACGGTGGTTCATAAGTGCTGAGGAAGACACCGTGGAGTGTGGCATTGCACGCTTGCTAGATTTCACAGCAACCGTATTTCACCTGCGTTATGTCTCCCCGTTGCGAACCACGTTACTGTGGCGTCCTTTTCTATGGGAGGAACAAGCCTCTCGGCTGAATGCTTTCAAAAGGATTTCTCAGAGAGGACCGCCTGAGCAGCAGTGGGGAAGGGGAAGGACAGAAGCAGCAACTCCCGAAACTGCTGCAGATTCTAGGCCCTCTTGTGGCTGCAAGTGCGAAGGTGGGGCTGTCTGCGACGGTGCTGCCAAGACCGGCCAACACCTAAGCAGACACTCTCTGACTTTCAGGAAAATAGCACTAAGTTCATCTGTTCTGGAACACCGCCCTCTGACCCGACAGCTCCTTCCGCCCATTCCCTGGTGAACGAAATGAATCCTTTTAACTGCTCAGGGGCAACCTGTACACCAATCTGAGCCTTCTCAGGTTTGTGTAGCCAAAACGGACGTACAAAACCAGCAAGGAAAATCCTAAAAACCCCAATAATCCCTTAATAGCTCAAGTAGCGTGGAATGCTGAGGTGGGAGGTGATAACTAGAAGGGGGAGAACACACTGGAATAGCAAACAGGAGGACATGGAAACAAAGACATATGCAAAGGGTCAATTGAACCATCTTGCTGTCTGGATAGCTTCACAATGGATTACCCCTCACCATTTTATTTTTAAGGAAAAGGGGCACAAAACAGCCCACTGAGCTTGTTCAACAGGCACAGAATGCTGATTACCGTATTTTTCGCTCTATAAGACACACTTTTCCCCCTCCCAAAATTAAGGGGAAATGTGTGCGCGTCTTATGGAGCGAATGCAGGCTCCATAGCTTCAGCGAAAGCAACGCGAAGCCTCCAAAACGCAGTGGGAGCGCTCCCACCGTGATCCGGAGGTTTGCGTTGCTTTCCCTGAAGCCTCCAGGCTTCAGGGATAGCCGCCTGAAGACTCTCCTTGCTTCAGTGATAGCCGCTGAAGCCTAGAGAGCAAGAGGGATCGGTGCGCACCGATCCCTCTTGCTCTCCTGGCTTCGCTTCGCTGGAGAGGCGCTGCTCAGCTTTCCCTCTCTGCGCAGCACCCCTTCAGCGAAACGGGAGGAGAAATGGAAGGGGCCCCGTTTCTTCTGCCACTTCGCTGAAGGAGCACTGCGCAGAGAGGGAGAGAATTTTTTTTTCTTGTTCTCCCCCTCTAAAACTAGGTGCGTCCTATGGTCGGGTGCGTCCTACAGAGTGAAAAATACGGTAATCTGTTGAATTATCTGCTTGTTGAGCAGAGGAACCTGGGAAAGAAGGGATGGAATAGGGACGATGGAAACCTGAAGAGAAACAAGTCCATGTTGCAGTGACCCCTACTTGTACATACTAATGGGAAACTCCTTCGCCAAGTTACAATCCTTAATAGTTGTAATAGTTGTGTGTTGATAGTTATGCCAAAGCATATCTATCAACACACAAGAGGGCCTTGGGGGGGGGGGAAACCCTGGGCGTTGCACATGTGTGCAAAAAACTGAGCCCCACTCCCAAAAAGGAGACCCCAAAAGAACCCAGTGCTCAGTGGCCAGAGAAACCAAGTGTTTGGGGCCCTCAGAAGTGGAAAAGCGCAGGCAGAAAAAGGAAACAGAGGAGTCTGGGAAAGGACACAGCCGGCTGGCCGTAAACCCCACTTGTTTCACATTCCAGGATTGAGTCCTAGCACTGGGAACATGGACTCTGGCTCAAAATTAAGCCCGCGAAGACATTCCAGTGACTACAGAGAAACAAACACTAGGTCTCTGCTCCCAGAGTTGGTTCGCAAACAGCTTGGGCCATCGGTAAAAACGAAAAAGTTTATCTTGGAAGAGATTCGCGGCAACTCTGCTTCACGGCCTGCCCCCGTACCTGCTTCCAGTTAAAAACAAGCCCTTCCGCCCGGTAGCCCCGCTCTTTGTACTCCTTGAAAAATTCACAGCCTGCGTGAAGAGAAAAAGGAGAGGGTGAGAGGGAATCCGTGAATGAACGTGCACAGGGTAGTATCCAGACTTGACTTCCCACTCAGCAGGGTGGATTCGATTTAAATCAAATAAATTTAAATCCCGACTTAAATCACTAGTCAGTAAGACTTGATATAAATCTCTCTCTCTCTTTTTTTTACAGAAAGACTCATTCTTGCTGATATAATCTTAATATTTACAACCAGATGCAGGTTTCATTTTGGGAATAATAAATTTTCAGAGTAGCTTTTACAGTTACATCAAAAATTACTGATTTGGTTGTACTATTAGAAACACACAGACAGATAATGATGAAATGATTGTGAGGTTTAATAAGTTAACTGTTTATATTTGGAGAACTTTTCTGCTGTACTATATTGGAAGGAGAAAAACAATCAATTTCTTAACAACAATTTAAACAATTTATTTAACTAAAGCAATAACATTATAGCATATGTATCCATGTTTGTTAACTGGTGTGGTTAAACTTAAAAAAACCCCAAAAAACTCAGTTTTAGCACACATGAAAAACTTAAAACAAATCCTTATTTCCTGATGAATAGCCTTTGGACTATAATGTAACCTAAACAGAAAACTATCCTTAAAAAGATTTTTCCTCCAGAATCATTTTATTTTAAAAACCCAATTTAAATAATAAAAATCTGATTTAAATTTTAATAATCCATTTTTTTATTTTTAAAAACCATTGATTTTTTTATCCACCCTGCCACTCAGCCGCTTCTGAGGTAGAGGGAGGATACATTCTGTGTCTGTCCTCCAGAATCAAGAGTCCAGGACAAACAGTGTGTTAAGGGCTAGAGCCAGATGCTGGGTCACAAGAGGTCAGACCACTGCCATCACCACCACCAGCCCAGCACCAAGAGGTCACAGGAGACTCAGTGGCAAACAAGGAAACAGGGACTGGCAGCCCTCACCAGGCAGCAGGCAAGGCTTGTTGCCAGAAGCTGAAACCAGCCAAGGGACCGCGCTCTCAAACTCTGCCCCAGCGAGCGCATTTCATGCATCGGCACATGGCTCTCAGCTACCCGCTTCCCCACCCCCCAAAGCTGGTTTGGAAAAGGAAGAGACTCTTGAAATGGTGTTTGCTGGCAGGGGAGAAGCCTGAAATCCCCTCGCTTGGAATAGCTGGCAGTGAAGAAGAGGCCACAGGGCGGGGAACAAAGTTCGCGACACATTGGTTCTTCAAACCATGTTTTAAAGCGTTTGCTCCTTAACAGTTTTATTCCACAACAGAAATATTCATGCCTGCAAAGCGATATAAATGCTCAGAGGTTATTTGCACGTAGCCATATGAAAATGTCTCTGGGTTCCTTTGGGAAGAAGGACCGGGTGTCTATTTTTAATCATCATCGTAATAAATTTACAAATTCCTTCCAGTAGCACTTTAAAGGTAAAGGGACCCCTGACCATTAGGCCCAGTCGTGGCTGACTCTGGGGTTGTGGCGCTCATCTGGCTTTATTGGCCGAGGGAGCCGGCGTACAACTTCCAGGTCATGTGGCCAGCATGACTAAGCTGCTTCTGGCGAACCAGAGCAGCACACGGAAACGCCGTTTACCTTCCTGCTGGAGCGGTACCTATTTATCTACTTGTACTTTGACGTGCTTTTGGACTGCTAGGTGGGCAAGAGCAGGGACCGAAGAACGGGAGCTCACCCCGTCGCGGGGATTCAAACCGCCGGCCTTCTGATCGGCAAGCCCTAGGCTCTGTGGTTTAACCCACAGTGCCACCCGCGTCCCTTCAGTAGCACCTTAGAGACCAACTAAGTTTGTTATTGGTATGAGCTTTCGTGTGCATGCACACTTCTTCAGATACACAAATTTGTTTGTTTGAAGGTGGGGTACAGGGTTCTCCCCTTCATTTAATTCCCACTACAATCCTGTGAGTTAGGTTCAGGTAGCTTAGGCTGAGAGGTAATGACTGCGCCCAAAGTCACCCAGTGAGTTTCATGACCAGTGGGCCTCTGAACGCGGGTTCTTAACCACAACACCGCACCGGCTGGTCGATTTCTAAAACAGTCTCTCAGAATGAGAGGGCAGTTCCTCTCCATCCAGGCCATACATTTAAAGAATTATTTCCCACTTTAACAGTCATGTCTTCCTCCAAATAACCCTGGGAACTGTGTTAGTTTCTGTTTTGCCACTGAGCAGCTGCTTGGAGTCACAGGACTCTGTTTACATTCCAGAGACAGCCCAGGCTATTGGAAATCTCACGGGAGACTAGAGACGGATGTGATGTTACTGGTTTCCTGTTTCCTTTGTTCAGTTGCTCTCTGCTTTCATAGAGAGAGGATGTGTTTTTTGTCTGCATAGTTAAGAAATAAAACTCTTTAACCATGTAGCCCAAACCTCTCGTCTCTTTCCTATGCTGGAAACTCTGCTGAATGGAACGTGCCTTGGAGCCTTATCAAAGGCTCAGGTCGTTAAACACGCCGGGAGGCGATTCCGAAGGACTTGGGGGAAGAAAATGAGCTTTATCAGCTTGGCTGAGCGGAGATCCCGACAACTATAGGTTCTTAAGGGTGCTAACTTTGCAGGGTTACAGTTCCCGGCACTCTTGAACAAACTGCAGTGCCCGAGATCCTCCAGGGCTGCTGAAAGTGGTTTAATAGTGCTTTAAATGTTTGGAGTGGATGCGACCTTAAGCTAGGCTATATGAAGCATAATGGTCATGCCAAACTGGGACAAGGTTTGGGCCAGTTGCGATTAGAGCATCATGCCACTTGAATTCAAAATGGATTCTCATACATATAAATATATATGTACACACACACATAAAGGCACTTCCTAGATTGGTTTGAGAAGCCTTCACAAACTTTAATAATAAGAAAAAACAACCTTGGCAATTACAGAGCCATGTTCTGGTGGTGACAATTCACCCATGGCTTGATGCGACCTTAATTGGAACACTCCCAGTGTGGGTCTCCCATCCATTAGAAGATGTCGAGCACCTAAGCATGTGCTCATTCCCCCCACGTAATGCCTCTCGAGGAACATGCCACAGCATTTCAAGACTTTGCAGAGTTTCCAGGTCAGCACCTGCTTGCCGTGAGTTTCCTCGCTGTTTCCTAGCAGCAGAATCCCAGGCTTGGAAATAGCAAGCAGGGGAAAACCTGAGTTCCAGCATGGCGGGTGAGCAGCGATGCCAAATTCAAGGACGCATCCTTCCTGCAGTCACCCATTATCCCGGCATGCGACATCCATTTGCAGCAACATCCACTTTCGATGTGCTACTGGCTATGTTCCCGTGGGGGTTTGTGGGAGTGAGAGCATGGAAGGGCAACAGAGATCCGGTCTAAAAACCATGGGCCTAGAGACTGCTAGACTCTGACTGAGGAGCCTTATATTTCCAGAGTTTTCTCCCAAAAGACAAAGGAACTCCTCCATCACGAGACAAGCAGGGACTCTGAGAAGAGACCGTGCAATTCTTGAAATATGTTGGGTGCGCTAAAGAAACTGGAACAATTTTGTAAATGAAAGAGGTGATTTTATTCCGCACCCCTTAAGAGTTTTGTCTCCTTGGATACTGGAGGTGCTTCTATTTTACTGTGGGAGAAACCACTCATAGCCATTCTGCCCTCTTCCCAGTAGGAAAGCTTTCCCCAACCTAATGGTCCTCAAGGTGTTTTGAGCCACAACTCCCATCAGCCCCAGGGCCAGACATACAGTGGTACCTCTGGTTACGTACTTAATTCGTTCCAGAGGTCCGTTCTTAACCTGAAACCGTTCTTAACCTGAGGTACCACTTTAGCAAATGGGGCCTGCTGCTTGCGCACAATTTCTTTTCTCATCCTGAGGTAAAGTTCATAACCCGAGGTACTACTTCCGGGTTAGCGAAGTCTGTAACCCGAAGTGTTTGTAACGCAAGGTGTTTGTAACCCGAGGTACCACTGTACTGCACTGGTTGGGGCTGTTGAGAGTTGTAGGCCGAAACATCTGGAAGGAACCAGGCTGAGGAAGGCTGCACTAGACAGCTGTGCGGAATTGCTGCTGGTCCCTCAGAACGCTTCCTTCCTACCTGGGTACGGGATGGAGAGGAGGGTGAAGTCTGCATAGCGCTGTGCTTTATCCACCTTCTCGGAAGACGTCACACTAAGGAAGGAAAACAGAGAAACGCACTACACGTGTGTGAAGCTGGTTGGCATGGCGTGGCAATTGTGGGCCAACCTCAACAAAGTCAGCCGAATATCCCTTGCTGCTCCCCGCCCCCACCCCGAATAATCTCAGCTTTTCACCAACAAAGTTTACAGAGAATAACTGCACATTCAGGATCTCTTTCCAATTAAGGCATGAACTACTCTTTGTGCTTAAATTATCCCATCTGGCATTCTTTTTCTTTCCCTTTTCTTGAAGATTACAAAGAAGTACCTGGCTGGATTACCCTTCACGCCTACTCTCCAACAGAAGCTTGTTTGTTTTTAATTTTGATGAGTCTGGGGTGGGGAATTAGAAATGGCATCACGCTGAATGCAGAACGCCACAAAACAATTTCATTTATGAAGCAAGCCAAGCTTTTTAAGCTCATGGCTACCAAGTGGCAGGCATCCTGCCAAGACCTGGAAGAGCTCCCTGCAACAACAACAACAAAAACACCCTGCCTAATTAAGCAAGCATTTTATGGCAGAGACTTTGAGCTGATCAACGCACTATAAAACATGATTCCTGCACATAGCGAGCAAACTCGTAAGAGAAAAGTTCAGTGTAGTCTTCTCTCTGACATCTCTATTTTGCTACACGCAAAGAGCATTTTAATGTAAGGTAAAGGTAAAGGGACCCCTGACCATTAGGTCCAGTTGTGACCGACTCTGGGGTTGCGACGCTCATCTCGCTTTATTGGCCGAGGGAGCCGGCGTACAGCTTCCAGGTCATGTGGCCAGCATGACTAAGCTGCTTCTGGCAAACCAGAGCAGCACACAGAAATGCCGTTTACCTTCCCGCTGGAGCGGTACCTATTTATCTACTTGCACTTTGACGTGTTTTCGAACTGCTAGATTGGCAGGAGCAGGGACCGAGCAACGGGAACTCACCCCGTCGTGGGGATTTGAACCGCCAACCTTCTGATCGGCAAGTCCTAGGCTCTGTGGTTTAACCCACAGCGCCACCCGTGTCCTTGCATTTTAATGTATGGGACCATAATAATAAAAAATAAACTTCCTCACCTATTTGCATTCTGAAGTGCTGCTACCTAGCATTCTATCCTTGCATTATGTGCAGAACAACTATCTGCAACCACACTTCAGGGTGCTCTACGCTAGAGGAAAAACAAACCTAGGCCAAAAACACAGAGAGGCACTCGGCACATTCCTCCATTTGGGGCCTCTTTCCAGCAGGGCAGGCGAAGAGAAGTCAAAAGAGAGAGAACGACCCTAGGAACGTCTGCTGAAAATGAAACCTGGTTGCTATATCCAGATAGCAGCAATAACTTGGCTTCCTTTACTTTTTTAAACTCATTTCAATATATTTTTATCCCACCCTTTTCTCTGCAGCAGGAATGGAGAAACCTTGATATGTTACTGAACTCCAACTCCCATCAGCCCCAGCCAGCATGGCCAATAGTCAGGGATGATGGGAGATGCAGTTCAATATCTGGAGTCCTACAGCTTCCCCGTCCCAACTCTACCCTCCTGCCTTTTATCCTCGCAATACCCCCTTGAAGGCAGCTGAGGCTGAGTGATAGGGACCTGCTTGAGGTTAGTTACTCAGGAAGCTTTAGGCAACAGTGAGAACCATTGTGCAGTATCCCTGATCTAAATCTGACCGCTGTCCTACACCTGCTCTCAGGAGCATCCTTCACCTGCAGTGCTTCTCAAAATTTGCCAGCAGCCAATTGGGACGCACAACACACAAATGGCACCCGTACTTACTTCAAGCCAAACTTCACTTTCTTGTTCTCCACCATCAAGTCACAGATGTACGCAACCGACAGGTATCTCAAGAGCTTGATGTCATGACCTCGGACCTTGTCGAACAGCTGCGAGTCTGCATTTCTGAAATACAGGACAAGGGGTGAGGTTTTCTGCCCGGAGGAGGAAATGCAGAAGGCTCAGATTAGCAGAATCAAGGCATAAGCAAGTCCTACAAGCCAACACAAAACGCTTCACACAACAGTGCTAATGCTCTACAATGGCCAAAACCAAAGACATGATAAGCCGGGCGATTCTCCTGTGCAAGACCCGTTGATTTCAACGTGGCTTTTGCAGGAGAACTTCCCTGGTGGATGGTGCCCCAGCTCAGTAGTAAAAGTATCTGAAGAACCTCTTTAGGAAAACAGGTTACATTTTTTATCCAAATCTCTGGAGGTTCTTGTAAGGGAGCACATCTACTATGAAAACATACATTGATTTAGGTGTCCTGACCTCACCCCATATTCTGGGGGTGGTTCTATAGGGGTTCCTGAGAACTCCAAAGAGGTTCCCAACAACCTCCAGAATTAAGGCCTCCAGAATTAGCTTTGGGAGAGGGGGGAAAGCAAAGCCAAACCAGTTAAACAATCAAATTTAGAAGTCACACACGTCCAACACTGCCCTGTGAGTGGCAAACAAGCAAGTCCTTGAGAGAGGATTTTAATTGGCCTAAAATTACCAGAAGGAATAATCTTAAAACGGCAAGCTATACACTAACAATGGAGCCCATTCTGCCGATGGGTTTTTAAAGTTTTGCTTCAAACTGTTCTTTTGATCTCGCCGAAGTCTGAAAGTATTTTATTATTGATATTTCTATGCTGAGATTTTAGGACTGCTTTTTGTGAGTTGTTCTCCAGTTTTGTTTTAAATTCTACTGCGAAGCACTTCCAAGTGCCTTAATATAGTACAGCAGGCTATAGGTTCGTGGAATTAAAAGAACAAACAAACCCAAGAAGAAATATTGGCAGCAAGTGTGTAGTCCACCTCCCATACGATCCTTACTCCCCCCCCCCCCCCACGAACTCTACTGCAGCCCAGAAAAAGCATCATTGGACTGGCCTGTTCTCACAGAACACCAACCATTGCTTTGTGACCCACAACAGTCAAGTACTTCCCTGCATTGGGAGAGATGAAATTATGGAAGTGCAAGTTTTTCTATTACTGCAGCTCCATGGTGGCAGGAAAGGTCCCTCTTACATTTTTTCCCTGCCATGCCAGCTTAAGCAGATCCATGAAGAAAAAGGAGTCAAAACCTTGTCTGACATATTTGTAGGAGGTGGTTGGGTCAAACAGACCTGAAAGCAGAGTCCTCTTCTGACATGTCCTCTGTATCTGCCCAGGCATCGTCTGTGCCCCCTGCAGAGAAGACACCGAGAGAAGTTCAATATATTAGTAGTCACAACCTCTGCCCTAAACAGACTGGATCAGCTGGCATAAGAATCTCAGCACTTCTCCCACAAAGCATGGTTCTGGACTTCCCACGTGTTCCAATAATGTAAGATGTCGTTTGTGATGATGAGCGAGTCCTAAAATCATCAGGCTCGTCCCATGTAAGCGACCCGCTTGCCGCCTCACAAACTGGAAGGATACTACCAACAGGACCAGCTTTATTACAGAGCTTTTCCCTTCAGTCCCACCCCTCGTTTCATTGATGGGGAATTGCTCCAAGGTGATGTAGACCCTGAAAACGACCCTGCGAGGTAGGCTAGGCTGAGATATAGCAGCTAAGATGACACAGATTACACCACACTGGCACTCAATGACTTCATGGCTCTGAAGAGATCAGAGTCCCACGCTCATATATTCTCCTGGACCACCCAGGTATATTTGACACTACCCCTATCTTTTTACTTTTCAGTGCTATGCATAACATTAAATATTATATTTAAAGTGTTTTTTGACGTGAAACATATTGAGTGGATACGGAACGGGTGCCTGCTTCCTGCATGGTAAAGCAAGTGGTGCTGGCCATAAATCAAGACTGTTCGTTCAGTCTAGATGAAGAAATTGATGCATGCAGTAACACTAACAGTTTCAACTCTTTCTTTAAAGAAACAAAACAAAACAAAAAACAGGATTGGGGAACTTTTTTGGCCCAGTGGACCAGATCCTTATTTGCCTCCACCCCATGGGACAGCTTACCTGACAGCCACCTGACATCACAATGATGTCAGATGATTGGCATGTGTCCTGTCCAGCTCACCTGCTCAAGCGTCCTGCTCAGCGCTTCCCAGACACCAGGGACAGGGCTGTGGCTCAGCCGCTTTCTGCAGAGATCAGCAATGCAACAGAGATGCCTTCAGGAAACTGAGTCATGCAGCGGATCCTTTGCAGAAAGCAGGGCTAGAGTCACCGGCCATCAGCACAACTCAGGCACACAGCCAATCACAACAGGCGTGACCTCACCACCCATTTAGCTGATGGGGACTTCAATGCAACTCTCTGCAGCGATAGGCTGTGTGATCAGGCTGCCCCACAAGGAAGTCTGTCACACAGCCAATCCAGTTGCACCTGTACCTGCCCTACGCTTGACTCCTCATATGTGACGCCAGCTATGGGGCAGCTGGGTGTGGTTTGGGGAAAACAGCCTCCCCAGCCAGATTGGGACCTGTGCTGGACCAAATATGGCCAGAGGTTCCCCACCCAAGTTAAAGACCTTAATGCTGCTATGACCTCCTGAAGGTGTACGGCCAATCAGAAAATAGGGAAGGGGAGTCTTAGCATTGAGTGCAGCTAGCCATAATTAAGAGGTAAAGGTAAAGGGACCCCTGACCATTAGGACCAGTCGTGACCGACACTGGGATTGCGGCGCTCATCTCGCTTTATTGGCCAAGGGAGCCGGCATACAGCTTCCGGGACATGTGGCCAGCATGACTAAGCCGCTTCTGGTGAACCAGAGCAGCGCACGAAAACGCCGTTTACTTTCCTGCCGGAGCAGTACCTATTTATCTACTTGCACTTTGATGTGCTTTCGAACTACTAGGTTGGCAGGAGCAGGGACTGAGCAACGGGAGCTCACCCCGTCGCGGAGATTGGGACCTTCTGATCGGCAAATCCTAGGCTCTGTGGTTTAAGCCACAGCACCACCCGCGTCCCCATAATTAAGAGGACAATTCTCTAAATGTCATATTTTGCATAACTTGAAAGTTGGAAATCAGATTTTCTTTGTGCAACAGGCAGCTCCCTTGGCTCAG
Organism: Podarcis muralis; assembly: GCF_964188315.1. NCBI lineage: Eukaryota > Metazoa > Chordata > Lepidosauria > Squamata > Lacertidae > Podarcis > Podarcis muralis. The sequence continues at coordinate 105,122,819 of NC_135656.1, forward strand.
AGGTTTTGCTTCGTTTCTGAAATGTGGAATCTATGCAGCAGTGTCTGAAGAACGAAAAAAAGCCACCCTGGTCACAATTCTCCTGCGCAACCAGGGATTCCCGCAATTGCTTCATCGCTGAAGACATGCAACTAAGATGCCCTCTTGGGAGCAGACTCCAATACTGAAACAGGAAGCTTACGGAGGAGCTTGCAGACCCACAAGACAAGGCCACAAATGGTTACCACCACCTGACAGTACCCTTTGCATATTCCTCTCCTTGCAGAACTTGCCAGCTTTGGCTTTCTAGGGAACGTGAGTTTGGTTTCCATTTTGAACTAAGCCACTGTCCTCAATGGCAGCTCAAGCCTGCTGCTCACGCCAATTTTCAAGGATGCTCCCCCAACTAGCGTTATAAAACAGAGATAACACATGGCAGCTATTACCAAACCTACACCTCCCTTACCTGAGAAAATGTAGTTGTATCCTGTGCGCCCATAAAGTTCCCCCCACCCCGCCAGGGTGGCCGATCGGCATATATGCTGAGGAAAGAGAGAGATGCAACAAATGACCATCAAAGCACAGAGATGCAACGGACCCTCCTCCTCTTCCTCTCCCAGCCTTTCCCCATTCCCAGTTCAAGAGAGTCTGGCTTTGCACTCGTGGTCCGCACTGCGCCTTCCAGATGGAGGTCTGCATGGCTCACAGGTCAGGCTTAATTACTTCCCAACCCTCTGCTAAGCTACATTTCCCCATGATTCTACTTTGCACCACTATTTGCAATTCCTTTTTAACTAATATCAGCCTTGTGCGCTTCATTAACATGCTCTTTGAACCGTCTCTCCCTCAAACCGTTAATGAACGGGATTAGGCTGGTCCCCGCAGGATCCTCTTTAAGTTCACCTATCGGTAGTAGAGCTGAAACAAATCTGCAAGTTATGGAGCAGCTTATCAAAGGCGCCAGCCCGGCCTCAGTGTGCACAGGTGCATGCCCACTTGACTTGGGAGCAACGAAGAAAGGTTGTCAAGAGATTGCTGCACCCGCTTTCTAGAGCCTTCTGTTCATGGCTGAAGGCACCCTCCAGTAAATCGTGCAAAAGCTACAATGAGACATCCACATAAGAAAAGAAAACCATGAAAGTCACAAGACACAGAGAGAGAGAGAGAGAGAGAGAGAGAGCTTTACCTTGCCCTTGTAGAGGATGACGGGGCAGACAAACCGCCCTCTACACCTGGCCATTTTACTGCGGTGGATGAGGTCTTGCAGCTTGCCAACTTGGACAGTGCTCTCAAACCTATTGGAGGCAAAACAGGCCATTACCTGCACAGGCACCAACTGCAGATTGGAGGGGACAGGTGTTGCCTGGATGTGCTTCTCAGGCTACAAGTGACTGCAAAATCTCGTCTTGGCATACATTCAGTGTAAAGCCTGGTAGCTTCTGTCATCTTGTTTCGAAGCCAACAGCTCAGGGGGAATGGGGCGGGGGGAGAGACTTCCACTAACCAAAGGCTTGGTTTTGTTAACTCCACAGCCACGAAGGATGTGCACCTCACCGTTCACTGTCTCCTTGTTTTAAAGGCTCAGCGACCACAAATTTAACAGATCCTGGATCCAGACTCAGATTAGCTAACCAACAGATGGAAATTTTAACGCTGCTCTCCCACCAGCATAGCGTACATAAGTAAGCAGAGAGATGGCAATGGCTACAAGGCTGGTGGTCATCGCCAAGGAGAGACCCAAACACAGATCTCCACAGTCTAGATCAGGTTTCCATTTGTTCACCACCACTAATATCAGACACCAATTCAGAACTAGTAATGGAGTTGGATGGAAAAGACACAGAGGGTGTCACAAGGATACTGATGAGACTGAACTCCAAATCCCTGGATGACATCTCTCGGTGTTTTCATGTAGATGTTGAACAGCATGGGAGACAAGATGGGAGGACACCCTAGAAGCCACCATGGAGCCACCATGAAATAAATGATAAAAGTTCCACCCCAGTCAGGCGGTCTAGAATAAATGGTCAATAGTACTGAAAGCTTCCAAGAGGTCCAGCAGAACCAACTAGGACATACTGCACCTTCCCAATATGGATCTACCAAAGTCGTCTGCCCCACAACCAGGCCTTGAATGCCATCTTTTTTGACAATCCAGTAACATCTGGAGCAGAGATGTGTCCATATGCTCAAACACACTGCCCAAGAATGGAAAATGAGTGAGCCTGGATCACTTCTCAACAAAGTGGGTATTTAATGGGAAAGGGGGACGAGGCAGGATCAGGGGATTACCAAAAATCCTGGGAAGGGATCTAACACACCTCCATTTCCACTTTGGTCTGAGTACCTGCTGCTTTATTTCTGGATAAAAACAAATGCAGGATTTAATAAGCATCAATTGGCCACCTCTGGATCATCATATCTTGACTTCATAAACAGAGATACGCCTAAACCTTTTGCCTAACTGCTCCAGTCTCATATCACCTCTTCCCCTCCCCATAATGCACCACAATAAGACAGTAAGTCTTCAAATTAAGCCTAGTTTCCCATTTCAGTGAAATCTTTCACAAGCCAGGATGTTAAACCTATTTAGGCCTGTGGTTTAAGATCCTGGCTTGTTCCAATCTGATAACCATTGTTTCCTGGTCCAGATGAAATGGGAAACTGTGGTTAGTTGAAGAATTCCAGGTTTAATTGTAGCACACCAAGGAGCAAAGGAGCGGCACATACAGTCAGATGGTGAGTAATAAGCTGTGGCGTGATCACCTGAATATAGCCTGCATAAGAGAACACAAGGGCTAAAAATGTCTCCCCCCCCCCCCACAGAGAGGACTGTGTTTGCTAAATGAATTCAAAGATGGGAGATGAAAAGAAGAGTGAAAGAGAAGCAGTTGAGGAGAAATAAGGTAGCTTTGCCCATGAAAGGCTTTGCTGACTACACGATGCTTGAGAGACACTGGAGAAACAGTGGCTTGATTGAGAGACTCTCCCAAGGCCCGGGGAAGGAGCATGTGAGAGGTAGGGTCAAATGCAGCCAGTTCCCAAGGGATGCCAATTAGCACATGATGGTTTCAAATTTATTCCAGTAGTCAGATCAAAAGATCTGGCCCCTCCCCTCACTCTTTCTATTACCTTAATGAGGCTTAAGTTGACTCCTGGTCCCTCTGTATTTAATTCAAAGGTTCAGCCTGGGTAAGCAACTGGGATATATGAAGCACCACAAATTAAGCTGTGGTCCACCCCAAACCACACACACACACCCTCCATCACTGAGACACCGCATTGGATGAGGTTCCCTGGTACAGCATCTGGCTCAAAGCTTCACCTTAGTGCCAAGAACTCTCCAATAAACTTGTCTCTCAAGAGCTACTCTGGTTCGCTCGAGTGCCTCACAGTGGCAAAACGAAGCTTTCTGACAGATACACTGCAACTCCACAATATTCCAGATAGCTCCTTTGCCAACCTGGTGCCTTCCAGATGTTTGAGACTTGTAGTCCACAATGTCTAGAGCAGTGTTTCCCAACCTTGGGCCTCCAGCTGTTTTTGAACTACAATTCCCATCATCCCTGACCACTGGTCTTGCTAGCTAGGGATGATGGGAGTTGTAGTCCAAAAACAGCTGGAGGCCCAAGGTTGGGAAACACTGGTCTAGAGGGCACCAGACTGGCAAAGTCTTCCTTGAAACGATCACCTTTAACAATCCACCTCTCAATGTTTTGCTAACCCAAAAAAATGCCGGGGGGGGGGGGGGGGAGAGGAACTCATCTACAAGTTAGACCAAATACTAGAAATATCAGATGTGTTGCTTTCCTCGCACTGGACCACCTCTTGCATCAGGCGCCTGATTATAAGCCCCTTTTGCATTGCTGTTTTTGAAAAAAAAAAAAAAGGATATTATATGCATTGTGTAAGATGATTTTTTTGTATCTAACTTTGCAGAGTTTGGCTTTTTTTTAGAAACAGCAATGCAAAAGTGACGAGCCGCATGTGGTACGTTATTTCTGCATCATATAATTTTATGTATATGCTAATAACACATACAGTGGTACCTCGGGTTAAGTCCTTAATTCGTTCCGGAGGTCCATTCTTAACCTGAAACTGTTCTTAACCTGAAGCACCACTTTAGCTAATGGGGCCTCTTGCTGCCGCCGCACCGCCGGAGCACGATTTCTGTTCTCATCCTGAAGCAAAGTTCTTAACCAGAGGTACTATTTCTGGATTAGCAGAGTCTGTAACCTGAAGCGTATGTAACCCGAGGTACTACTGTATGTATTTTTCTCCAGTGTTATAACATATTTTATGCATTATAAGATATGCTTATAACTGGTGCTTGGCACTTTAGGAAACCTGGCTGTGTGCATGCAATAAGGGACGTAACAATATGAGAATTGTTCTTGTTTTTAGCAGGATGGGGGAAGTTGACATTATTAAGGATCAAAGCAGGTTTTCCAGCAACTGATATGCAGACATTTTGCTGCCCCTGAACATGGAGGCAGAGCACAACCATTGGGCTACCAGCCACTGCTAGTCTTATCTTCCATGAATCTGACTGATGATCCTCTTTCAAAGCCATCCCAGTTGGTTGTCATCCAAGGTAACTGCCCCATCCTCCTTCAAGTGCCCTGATCCCAAGCTGCTTTGGGGCTTCCCAAAACGAAATAACCAGGACTTTGAATCGCGCCTGGAAAGAATCCTTCTATTTTCCACCAGCAGCCAATCAGTTGTATAATATGACCCCATTACAGACGATCCCTGAACTGTAGCTCTTGCTTATTAGGGGTGAGCAAATGCCTTTCTCTCTCTCCACGGATGTCGGCGTAGCGTTAGTAAAAAAAGAGGAGGAGGAGGAGAAGAAGAAGCACGGAACATTTTGCACGGCACAGCTGCCGTTTGGGCACCTTGTCTATGTGTGCCGTCCTCGGGGACAGGAGAAAAGCCCTGCCACCTGCCCAGCCGGAGGGTGCCAGGAACACACATCCGGCCACCCATTGGTGCCAGGGAACTGGACGCTTTTGAACTCGCGGCTGCAGTTCCCTCCGACACACAGGAGAACGCTGCGGTTATGCCAGGCAGGAGCCGGTGCCCAGCCGAGAACCGTGCCCAAAGCGCAATGATTTTATGCCAACTCCATTAAAGTTCCCAAGTCCTCTTAAAAGCCTCTGTAAGCCAAAGGGGTTGCTATGGCAACCCAGACCCCTGCTTATGAAAAATACATAAAGTACAACATTTCCAGTTGTGTTTTAAAAAAAACAACAACCTCTTTTAAGGACGAGCGAGGAAGCAAGTACCGCCAGCTTAAAGTCCCATAGAATATTCTATTACCCTGTGCAGTTCACATATCCAGCCCCTAAAACAGTCTGCTTTAGCTAGTCACGTAGCTGCTGCTGCCGCAGCACCACCCCCTGCCATTAAGGGGTAAGGGGCAAAGCAGTAACTCCTCTAGGGGGGTTCACAGAACCACCACCGCCCTGCCCCATTCAGTTGGACGGGCAAAGAGGGCAATGGTGGCTGATTCCCTGAACAAAGGGGGCATGTATGTGCAAAGGAACAGTGGAATGCTCAAAATCAGAGTGGATTTGAAATCGCACGGCGGCAGCGGGAGGCCCCATTAGCTAAAGTGGTACCTCAGGTTAAGAACAGTTTCAGGTTAAGAATGGATCTCCGGAATGAATTAAGTATGTAACCAGAGGTACTACTGTATTTAGTTATTTGGCAACCTCTGGTGTAGACAATGCTGAGCGAAATGGATCAATGGCCTGACTCTGTCCAGGGCAGCTTCCTGTTACTTATGAAGTGAAGAATGGCAAGGGCCCACTAAGTAGCCGCAAAGCTCTGAAGTACTGGCACAAAGGCAGCTTCCTATGATCCTATCCTTCCTCTGTTTTCCAAGCAATCGCCCTGGCCATGTCTGCTTTTGCTTTCTGGGAAGGAGGAAGGTAGGTTTTGAGGAAAGGAGCTAATTCTAATATGGGCAAGAATGCATCATTGGGCAGGGTTGTTATTCCTTGTCCCCTCAGCCCTTCCTCATTTAAAACAGGAACTCTTAAAAAAAAATAGCAGTTGCCAATGGAATTGCAGTTCATTTGCTCTGCCGTTTCATGAGTCTCTGCACTACATATCTGGCTCTACATGAGCTGTTTGGTCCCTCCAAGATATTTATCAGCAATAGATTCATTCTCTCTCTCTCTCTCTCTCTCTCTCTCACTCACACACACACACACACACACACACACACACACACCGCCCAGCCCACTAGCAGCTGGGATGATTCAGTTCTTCTGCCAGCTAAGTAATCTGCAAATGAAGTGGAGTCTGGATTGCAGCAGCAGAATTTCCCAAGCAAGGAGGGAAAGGACTTGTATGATCTGGTCACGGAATGAAGGGCTGAATCAGTTCTCAGGTATTTTGGATGGGGAAGAAGGGAGTGCTTTTAGAAGAGAGAGAAGAAGAGTTTTAGATTTGATATCCCGCCTTTCACTCCCTTTAAGGAGTCTCCAAGCGGCTAACATTCTCCTTTCCCTTCCTCCCCCACAACGAACACTCTGTGAGGTGAGTGAGGCTGAGAGACTTCAGAGAAGTGTGACTGGCCCAAGGTCACCCAGCAGCTGCATGTGGAGGAGCGGGGAATCGAACCCGGTTCACCAGATTACGAGACTACCGCTCTTAACCACTACACCACACTGGCTCTCTTTTAAAGGAGCCTTCTGCCTCCCCCACCACAAAACGAGCACTCATGTTCTGCTTGCAGAGAACCTTGCAAGTATTTGTTGGTGAACAGCTTGCTGGCATGCGCAAAGTATCTGAACAGAGCTAGTAATCCCTCACTGGCGTCGGAAGAGGAACTGGGCAGGGTTTGACATAAACTCTTAAGAGCTGCTCACAGGAAAATGGAAGGATGAGCAGCAGCCAGTATGGCACAGTGGCTAGGATGCGACGCTAAAGGCCAAGGAGATGCAGCTTCAAATGCCCTCTGAGTGACCACAGGTCATTCACAAACGCCTTCATCCTTACCCGTCTCACAGGGTTGCTGTAAACACAGCAGGGGGGCAGGCACACACTATGTATTTAAAACCCGGAATCAAGTGTAAATTAGAAGTGGCAGCTGTACAGTGGTACCTCGGGTTAAGAACTTAATTTGTTCCGGAGGTCCGTTCTTAACCTGAAACTGTTCTTAATCTGAGGTACCGCTTTAGCTAATGGGGCCTCCCGCTGCCACCACACGATTTCTGTTCTCATCCTGAAGCAAAGTTCTTAACCCGAGGTACTATTTCTGGGTTAGCGGAGTCTGTAACCCGAAGCGTCTGTAACCTGGAGCATCTGCAACCCGAGGTACCCCTGTAGTTTTGATTTGCTGTGCAACCTATTCCATATTCCGCTGGTCCTCCTGTCTTCAGTACACGGAGCGGTTAACTATAACTGGTCAGATTTATGCATGTCAGAAACAAGGGTATATTCTCGCCCCTTTTCTTGTTAATTCATTTTTATCAGGCCTTCCAGAGCACATTCAAAAAATAGATTCATGTGCCCCCGCCCCATCAATCAAAACCCGGTCCCACTGTTTCGGCATGCGGATGATGTGGCCTTATTATCACTGATGAGGAGAGGTCTGCACTGATGAGGAGAGGTCCTTTTACTCTCCCGGATTTCCTATTGTGAAACCAATAAGCTCTCAATAAATGATGTGAAGACAAATAATAAATGATGGGAAACTAGAGAAATGGAAAATAAGAGGGAAAGAAATCCAGCAAGTAAAGTTGTACAAATATCTTGGAATTTTACTCCAGAGCAACTCAGATGGTCAAAACATCTATAAAGCAGGCCAAGTGTACCTACTCAGTAGCAGTTCACTTTTATTTTCAGAAAGGTAACCGATTTATACCAGCTGCTATTCAATTTTTTTCAAGCGAAACTGTCGTCCCAGCTACTTTTTGGGATCCCAATATGAATACAAGCATATAACAGTGATTTAAATAAGATACACTCAAGTTTCTTGAGATGTATCCTGGGGCTCCCAAGTTCAATCAAGTATGAAATTATGTGTGCAGAACTAGGTATACACACGATGGAATTCTGGGTGAGGGCAAGCACTATAAAATACTGGTTGTGTTGCCACTTCCGTTGCCAGCCTTCAAGTCTGCTTTCTGACTTTCTTAAGGACTCTTATAAATCCAGATGGTTCCAACTCTTACATAGCAAAATCAGATCTATTGGTATTGACTTGGAACACTTGTATAATTCAAGTGAGCAATATAAACGGCCTCGGTCCAGTATACCTGAAGGAGCGTCTCCACCCCCATCGTTCTGCCCGGACACTGAGGTCCAGCGCCGAGGGCCTTCTGGTGGTTCCCTCGCTGCGAGAAGTTACAGGGAACCAGGCAGAGGGCCTTCTCGGTAGTGGAATGCCCTCCCACCAGATGTCAAAGAGAAAAACAACTACCAGACTTTTAGAAGACACCTGAAGGCAGCCCTGTTTAGGGAAGCTTGTAATGTGTAATAGACTACTGTATTTTAATATTCTGTTGAAAGCGGCCCAGAGTGGCTGAGGAAACCCAGCCAGATGGGCGGGGTATAAATAATAAATTATTATCGTCGTCGCCGTCATCATCATATTCCAATCAGATTAAGGGACATTGAAAAACAAAACATTGAGTCAGCTGTAAATAAAATTTGCTCCCCCAAGTTTTATGGTTTAAATACAACAGGTAACAGGGTTGCTTATTTTTCAAAATTAATAATTCCAATCCAACGCAGGGCCTTTATGTTAGCCCGACTGAACGCTTCCCCCTCAGCTTTTGTCAAGGGCAGATATTTAAACATCCCCAGAAACGATAGACATTGCAAATGTTTTTTGAATGTGCCAGACACAGTAGAACATATTCGCTTCTACTCTCCATTGTACAACCAGCTACGCAAACATGTTATCCCCTTTTTTGAGTAGTCTAACATCAAGGCACAATGAAAATATCAGATTATATCTGTCTGACATTAACCCGGAGGTAACTGCAAGGCTGGCTGAGTTTTTTATCAATAGTACCTCTCAGAGTGGTGAATGGCTCTATTTAACAGGAAGAAAGTCCAATGAAAATCATCATTATTACATATTTTAGATGGCTGTTTATTTGTATATATTTTTAAAATTATATATATGGATGTTTTATGATGGCCTATATTTGTAATGGGGGGCGCGGGTGGCGCTGTGGGTTAAACCACAGAGCCAAGGACTTGCCGATCAGAAGGTCGGCGGTTCGAATCCCTGCGACGGAGTGAGCTCCCGTTGCTCGGTCCCTGCTCCTGCCAACCTAGGAGTTCGAAAGCACATCAAAGTGCAAGTAGCTAAATAGGTACCTCTCTGGCAGGAAGGTAAAAATGGTGTTTCCGTGCGCTGCTCTGGTTCGCCAGAAGAGGCTTAGTCATGCTAGCCACATGACCAGGAAGCTGTACGCCGGCTCCCTCGGCCAATAAAGTGAGATGAGCGCTGCAACCCCAGAGTCGGCCACGACTGGACCTAATGGTCAGGAGTCCCTTTACCTTTTTATATTTGTAATGCCTAATAAAGGTTTGGTGAAGTAAGCAAGCATGTCACCATTACAATTGCTAACTGCACTTACTGGGCACTTTTCAAAACATAAAAATAAGCTGAAAACAACTTTCAATATATTAACACAGAAACACAGGACACTGAAGTTATCAACTTAGGAGTGGGCAAATATATGTTTGGAAAATATATGTAAAAACTAATAAAAGTGTGTATTAAAAAAACAACCTTAGGAGTGGGCAACTGACTTTTTCTTTCACACATCTTGGATGCCTCTGGGTTCAAGGAAGGCATGGGTGCAGTTCCTCAGGAGTAAAGCCAGAGGTCTGCTCATGTTTTCCAGTGCCAGCTGTCAGCTTGTCAACACTCAGAAGAAAAGCAGAAGTTTACTCATCCTGGTTGTGGGCAGCAAATGAGATGACTTGAAGTCGGCACACCAGGAAGGTAACGTACTTTTGCGACTGGGGAGCCTACCTATTGCAAAGTGGTTGCTTAAAAAGTTGCGGAAGGACCAAAATCATTCCAAACAGGGCTGACTTCCACGGAATTATCTCTGCACAGATCAAACTGTGCATGCTGTCTCAGTAGCCCACAAGCACCCAGGAGGCGCTTCGTAGATCCTGAGTTTATAGCAAATGATACCAAACGTTTCAAGTGAGCCATAGCAGGGAGGCAAATCCCTCTTCATGGGCGTTCATGAACTTGGAAGGGAAATCCTTTTCCAGTCTCAAAGACGGAATTGAACAGATTCAGAATGATGCACCCTTCAGGAGGAAATGAGTATACACATGGGGGGGAGCACACAACCCCACACCACCCTTACATTGTGCAGCTCATACTTAGTTATTTTCCTATTGCACCACATAAGTAATGTTTCTGTAGGTTGAAAGCTTGTTCATTCCAACAGGAGAAGGCAGCGTGGTTGGTTCCCTACGCAGTACAGAATCTTGCACATATCCTTCCAGCTGAGGTCAGTCACCACCCTGGTAATTTCCATCAGCCACTTTTTGTTCTAAAGTTGCGTGTTGCATACTAGGAGGAAGAGGTGGGCTTTGTGTGAAGGAAAGACTGACCCTGGACACCTAATTAGACCGGAGGCGCAAGAAGTGGGAGGTGTGGTGCCCAGTGGCCTACCATCATCACCAGGCTCCTCTCGCGTAAAAGGCCTCAATGTTTTATGACTGCAAAATGGGGGGAAAGGGCTCCAAGACTAAAACCAAAGAGGATAAAATACAAAGATCTTTTGGAAAACAAAACCCCAAGGTGGTTGTCACCAATGGAGGCTAAGGCTCAGAAAAGACTCAATATGGAGGCCAAATGGCCGAAATATTGGGAAATATTAGAAAAAGATGGAGATACTTGGAGAATGCAGAGTTTTGAGAAGCTAAAAGATAAAGTGCGAGACTGGCTACATTATGCTCAGATTAGGGAGGTTTTTAATTTGGACAAAAGAATAGGTTTCCAGGTGGAAAAATCGAAATTAGAAACAGAACTGTTAGAACCGAAAACCAAGGTACTTTCAAAAATGTATAATCTGCTGTTAAAATGGAACACACAAGATGAAACGGTCAAATCAGCTATGATAAAATGGGCACAGGACATTGGGTATAACATTATGTTTGCTGACTGGGAACGTTTGTGGACCACCGGTGTGAAATTTACGGCATGTAATGCCTTGAAAGAAAATATTATGAAAATGATATACCGATGGTACATGACCCCAGTCAAGCTTGCAAAAATATACCATTTGCCTGATAACAAGTGTTGGAAATGTAAAGAGACTGAAGGGACATTCTTTCACCTCTGGTGGACGTGCCCAAGGGTTAAGGCCTTCTGGGAAATGATCTATAACGAACTAAAAAGGGTATTTAAATATACCTTTCCTAAGAAACCAGAGGCCTTCCTTTTGGGCATTGTCGGCCAAATGGTGGCAAAGAAGGATAGAACTTTCTTTATGTATGCGACAACAGCAGCAAGAATACTCAGTGCAAAGCATTGGAAGACCCAAGATCTACCCACCCTGGAAGAATGGCAGATGCAACTGATAGACTATATGGAATTGGCTGAAATGACTGGCAGAATCCGAGACCTGGGAGAAGAGACAGTGGAAGAGGACTGGAAAAAGTTTAAAGACTATTTGCAAAAATATTGTAAATTGTATGAATGTTAAGAGGATGCAGGATAGAAAACAATTTGGCATTAGTAAACTAAGCGGAAAGATATATGAAAATAAGCTAACTTTAAGAATAAGGTTGAAATTATGAATTAGCAGATGAAACTCAAATATCTAAGTATTTGAAAACAAAGTTCAAAATTTGGAGATAAATTTTTTTGGAAAGTATATAACAAGATTTGAAAGAAGGTGAAGTACTACTGAATATAAATTTTATAAACGGGAACGCAGGAAAGGGAGATGTGAGGAAGTCCAAAAGGAAGGTTTATGGAAGATTGGTTCAATGAAAAGTAATAATGTTGTATTGTATCTGGTTTGTGTGTGGTTAGTATTCTGTTTTTTCTTTTCTTTTCTCTTTTCTTTCTTTATCTAAGTTGGTGATGGTGTTTTATATGTTTGGTATGGTATTGTTAAAACCTTTAATAAAAATTAAAAAAAAAAAAACCAAAGAGGGCAGATACTGCACTATACAGAAAACAAGCAACCACCAAGTGCAAGAATGGCCCCGAGAGGTATCAGGCAACAAAGAGCTCCACGGTTGCACTGATCTAAGCCCTGGAAACGTGTCAAGAACTCAGTGCTGTGGGTGAAAATGCTAATGTCTGAAGATCATATCAACAGCATTTTGCCATATTCCCTATGGAGCTTGGCCTGCCAAAAATGGCTTGGAGGGCCAGCCTCGGATGTCTGGCAGGACTAATTGGGCCCGAGGGCTAGAGATTCTCAAGCACAACTCTAGCATATATAGAGAAGAAGTATCTAATGCATAGGAAGATCTTCCAACAATAATTTTTTGGAAAAGCCACTTCACCGTTAGTAAGCTCTGCGCCCTTAGCTGTCAAACAGACAAGGGCAAATAAGCAATGCTGGGAAACATAGAATCATAGAGTTGGAATAGACCACAAGGGCTATCGAGTCCAACCCCCTGCCAAGCAGGAAACACCATCAGAGCACTCCTGACATATGGTTGTCAAGCCTCTGCTTAAAGACCTCCAAAGAAGGAGACTCCACCACACTCCTTGGCAGCAAATTCCACTGCCGAAAAACAAGAAAAAAATATTCTGAATCTTAGAAGCCAGAACAGCAAGAGGGATCGCTGCGCAGTGAAAGCAGCAATCCCTCTTGCTGTTCTGGCTTCTGGGATAGCTGCGCAGCCTGCATTCACTCCATAAGACGCACAGACATTTCCCCTTACTTTTTAGGAGGGAAAAAGTGAGTCTTATAGAGCAAAAAATACGGTAAATCTCCAATGGGAAGTTTGAATAAAAACGAAGCGCCATTCAACTGACGCTGCTGCAGTCTCCACCTCTCCTCTCTCAGTGCAACCTCAGAAAGAGCAGGCAAAGGTTTGGTAGCTGAAGGGACAAGATGGTGCATTGATTCAGTCCAAGAACCAATACTTTTGTCAACTCCTGGACAAGACAGACCTCCTTTCCAACTCACTGAATTTTGCAACTCGCCACATCTTTCTGAGTTCTCACTACGGATATGAGGGGACTGAAACGAAACTTGGAATTTTCCAACTGCTTTCGCAAAATCCTCAGATTCCATCTTCAGGGTCAGAAGCCGCTTTCTACCTTATGATCTAGACAGTATGATCAAACGGTACAGCTTACATCCAAGTCATCGTTTTGGTTTTCCAAGCCGCAAGAAAGCTGAAGTGAAAAAACTTAAGAGGAACCAAAAGGGCAACGAAAGATACTCAGGCATGAAAAACATGCAAACATCACATGGGTACACCCTGCAGCTGGTGGGCACATTAAGAAGCAGCACAGCTAAGCACTGCTGTGCATGAGTCAAATTTGCAAGCGGCAATAACTTTACTAATTGCAGCTTGCTAAGCCATTGAAGATGGAAAAAGAGAAGTCCACCTATATTGATGGCGTTTGACACTTCAGGGCAGGGCTTCTGGATGGGGATGAACTCCCTATGGAGGAACAAGTGAATATCTCCTGGATACCTTGTTGTTGTTGTTGTTGTTGTTGTTGTTTACTGAATTTGTATACCGTCCTTCATCCAAAGATCTCAGGGAGGTTCACAGAATAAAGATACTTTAAAATACAGAATAAAACCACCAAGTACATAATAACAGACCAAAAACTAAACAAGACAAATAACAAAACAAAACAATAACTCCTACCCACCCATTTTAAAAGAACATTGGATATCAGTCAGCCAAAGGCATGGTTAAAGGGGAACGTTTTCGCCTAGTGCCTAAAAGTGTATAATGAAGGCGCCATGTGAACCTCCCTGGGGTGAGCATTCCACAGACGGGGAGCCACTGCTGAAAAGGCCTGTTCCCAAGTTGCCACTCTCTGGACCTCACATAGAAGAGGCACACAAAGAGAAGGGCCTGGGATGATGATTGCAAAGTCCGGGTTGGTTTATCTGGGGAGAGGTGGTCTGTGACATCTAGTGATATCAACATACCTTGGAAATATCAGCAACCTGCCTCATGGTTATGGCTACACTGAGGGTTGTTAGAAGGTAAGCACAGTTAAAAAAGCAGAGGCATCACCTTGCCGACAAAGGTCCACATAGTTAAAGCTATGGTTTTCTCAGTAGTGACATATGGAAGTGAGAGCTGGACCATATAGAAGGCTGATCGCCAAAGAATTGATGCTTTTGAATTATGGTGCTGGAGGAGACTCTTGAGAGTCCCATGGACTGCAAGAAGATCAAACCTATCCATTCTGAAGGAAACCAGCCCTGGGTGCTCACTGGAAGGACAGATCCTGAAGCTGAGGCTCCAATACTTTGGCCACCTCATGAGAAGAGAAGACTCCCTGGAAAAGACCCTGATGTTGGGAAAGATGGAGGGCACAAGGAGAAGGGGACAACAGAGGATGAGATGGTTGGATAGTGTTCTGGAAGCTACCAGCATGAGTCTGACCAAACTGCGGGAGGCAGTGGAAGACAGGAGTGCCTGGCGTGCTCTGGTCCATGGGGTCACGAAGAGTCGGACACGACTAAACAACAATAACAACAACAACAAGTGCAGTTAGGCCTCACTGCAAGCAAAGGATTATAAACAAGCTTACAGAGCTCGCCATTATAAAAAAATCGCTGTCAATTTATCAAGGAACATGCAACACGACAAAATCTGCATACAGATTCAAGTTCTGCATGGGAATTGAGTTCTGTATGAAGAAGCTCTAAAGTGTTTCAAAGAACAGAAGTGGAAAAAGTGAAAACGAAACAGGAAGTCCACCCCACCCTTCTCCAACTGTGCAGATCTGTCATATGCTTGAATTTCTACTCGGCTATCACTGCATGGACCCCCTGACATGCAACATGTGTCTAAGAGGCCGAACAATTCAAGCCACTGATGCACTGTGCTGGAGAGGGTTTGAATAGTGCAGATGTGTCCCTCTGCCCAGCGCTGCGGGGGTACAGGAATCCCACTGGCAAGGGGCACCTCAATGCACTGCCTGAACAGCAGGTAGATGGAAGTTACCTACAGTGGCATTCCCATCTGCGGAAACCCCTGAAACAACATCAGAAGGGCCCACTGTAGGATCTGCTGAATCCTCAGCCAGCCCCAATGTCACTTGTGATGGCAACACCACCAATCTAGGCCATCTTGTTGCACCAGCATGGAAGTTTAATAGAGGATTAGACAAATTCACAGAGGATAAGGCTATCAATGGCTACTAACTCTGATGGCTGTGTTCTACCTCCCCTGTCGGAGGCAGTACCATTTTCTGGAAACCACAAGAGGGGAGAGTGTTGTTATAATCAGGTCCTGCCTTGCAGGCTTTCCACAAGCATCTGGTTAGCCACTATAATAACAGGATGTCAAACTAGATGGGTCTAATCCAGCAGGGGTTTTTATATTCACTGGTTGCTACTTAACTCGCACACCACAGTAGCCTCTCATTCATAAGAAAAAACACCAGGGCTTGTGCACATTTATGTGAACAGCCAATTTTAGAGCCAAATGGAACAAAAAGACTGATTAGTAACTTGCTAGTACTGTAGTACATCTCCCCAAAAAACAGTGACGCACTTTGCAGGCCACAAACGTGCTCAGGTTAATTTGGGTAAGACACAGTCCTTCCAAAAGCAGTCACGACTTACGTGTGCCTCTCTTGATCTGTACTCTCATACTCCAAGAAGACAATCAGGCGGGGGTAATGGCTGCAGATTTCACCATTCCCATTGTGGATCACGCTGAAGCAGTAGTCCTTGCCGAACAACTCAAGACAGCATTTCTCAATGCGCTCTATCTAGTCAAGTCAAAGAACAAACCAAAAGTTATTACAGAATTATTGTTATTTATACATGGGGGTAACCTTCTCGGCCACCGTGCACATCAGCAAGGCAAGTCTAAGTCCCTTCCAGTCCGTTCTGCCCCTGCCCCACCCACTAACAGCACGCATGTCAGCAGCCACACATGTGCTGATTGCGCACAAGTGGGGAGTTGCCTGTACTGTGATCCAAACCAAAGGCCTGGTACATTGTACAAACACTGTATATGTGAGTTAAATAAATGCAAGTATGGAGCAAAACATTTGATCTTAAGGAAAACTTTGCTGCCTCAAAAATCCAGTAATGAGACCCTCTGTATAGCTGGCATCTATCCCAATGGACTTGCAGCATTTGAAATGCTTATCATTAGAATTCTGGTTATCTGGCAACCTTTGGACAGAGGAAACACATGACTCACAATGTTCACCACGTGAGCATTAGGTTACTCTATAAGCGAGGACAAGGTGCACCAATGAAGCACATCCAACCCACAAAGGCCATGCAGAATCTGATTATGCACTTGGGAGTATAGACATGGAGTAACCAGGGATGCTAGTATTGTCTACTTGTGTTAGGGAAGTTATGACTTCATGCAACACAGTACCTTTTCTCTCCACCCCACCTTCCTTTCCTAATCTGTTTTCCCATGGCTTATTTTGCAATGAAGCACCATACAAGAAACCCAGAAAATCCCCATATAAGGATTCGTTTTAAAACAACTGCACTAAAATAAGGGAGAAGCTTTGCAGTATTAACAGGGATCATGTAGGGATCTCTTTTAATGGACCGGGATTTTACGCTGCAGAGAACGGATGTTGATTCACCTATCCACTCTTTTCAGCCAAAGCTTGGCTCCAAAATTGGTTCACAGTAAATTACAAATTGACCCAACTACAGATAACACTTCACGTATCAGAGTGGACTGCAGCGCAACAGAAGCTTACACCATAATGGATTGCCACATCTTTATAAATATGCCCTCTTTTGCTGCTAATACGGCTTTCTCTGTGGAAGACAATTAAAATGCAACACAAAAACACTTCTCAGATTTTTTTATCTTTCTTTTTGTTGTGGTTTCCCCCCAATGCTTTTAGCAGTTCTTATTTTTATCTGTAAGCGAGTGCCTTGATCCTGCTGGGTGGAGGAAAGGCAAGACTATAAAACCCAGCGTGGTGGGCTGGGTACAAATAAAACAAAACAATTCTCAACTGCATCTGGGTTGCAGGCACGGCACAGGAATGTCCGGCTGCCGTCCTGCTTATGCCTTTGATGGTCGGTGGGGAATAATAATGAAAAGGCATCTCGAAGCTTTAAGAAATTGTTCACCAGTGGGAGTGTTTTTTTTTTGTTTTTTGTGCCAGTCATGCACTTATCAGAGGAGAGGGATCAGTAGCAACCTGGGGTGTCGGTTTAAGGCAAGGGCCGTGCAGAGCGGGGCTGAACGAGGCAGGCCCAGCCCACCCCTCAGGCTCACCTTGGCGTTGCTGCCGGCCCCGCCGCTGCCGCTGCCTCCACCTGCCGAGGTGCCTCCTCCTCCTCCGCCTCCCCCGCTACCGCCCCCTCCATCCCGGGCCCGGTACTGCGCCCTCGAGAACTCCAGCAGCAGCTCCGCCAAAGCGCGCTCCCCGGCGCCGGGCCCCTGAAGGGAGGAGGTGGGGTCGCCCGGGGCTCCTGCCATCCCCGCCCCGCACTCACGGGCCCGAGCCCCGGACTCGCCGCCCCTGCAGCGCCAGCGCCTTCTCCATCCCAACCGCCTTCCGCTTCCGGGAAAGGAGAGCGATGCCGTCATTACAGCGCGACACGAGAGCGAACACCACCACCACCACCGGCCGCCCGGAAAGGATACCCCTTCCCTATTGGCCCGAAGAGAGCGCGAAAACACCCCCTCCCTCCCTCTCTGCCTCTTCCAGGGGAAGAAAAGGAAGAAGCGGAAGGGCGGGGCTTAAGGAGGAGGAGATGTGAGGGGGCGTGTCCGTGGGCGGGGCTGTGTGGGCGGGGCCGGACTCCGGCTCTGGGAATTGCGGGGCTGCGAGCCAATGGCTGCGCGTGGAACTTTGGCAGCAGCGGCGAGGGGTTTTTTGTGTGTGTTTCCTGTCGCGCGCGCGCCCAAAGCGAAAAGAGGTTGCAGGGTGGAAACTCTGGCCACTCGCGTGCACGTGTAAGTGGATCAGTTATTATTGATACTACTGACAATATAGAGTGATGTATGGAAGTGAGAGCTGGACCATAAAGAAGGCTGATCGCCGAAGAATGGATGCCTTTGAATTATGGTGCTGGAGGAGACTCTTGAGAGTCCCATGGACGGCAAGAAGATCAAACCTCTCCATTCTGAAGGAAATCAGCCCTGAGTGCTCACTGGAAGGACAGATCCTGAAGCTGAGGCTCCAATACTTTGGCCACCTCATGAGAAGAGAAGACTCCCTGGAAAAGACCCTGATGTTGGGAAAGATGGAGGGCACAAGGAGAAGGGGATGACAGAGGACGAGATGGTTGGATAGTGTTCTCGAAGTGACCAGCATGAGTTTGACCAAACTGCGGGAGGCAGTGGAAGACAGGAGTGCCTGGCGTGCTCTGGTCCATGGGGTCACGAAGAGTCGGACACGACTAAACAACAACAAACAATATTATTAATACCCAGTAATGCTTTGCCAAGAAGAATATCGGTTTCTGCACTCTGATGTATATTATTACCAGTGCTTTTTTTTCGGGGGGGGGGGACGCATACCCCTAAACATGTCTTGAATCCTTGTACTTCTGTCTCATTTAGTGTATCCCCCCCCCCCCGATTTGAACTATAAAATGGTGATTTTCTCGAGTCAAAATGAGAGTACCCCTAAACATTTTTTTTAAATAGAAAAAAGCACTGATTATTACCGTAAAAAACAACAACATGAAGATTGGATTTCAGGTAATTTGGTTGTAGCCCTGGCTTACCACCAGGTAATGCAACAGGCTAACACCTTGGTCTGTTGCAGCAAAAAATGAGAGAAAGAAACGTGCAACGCTTTGTGGATTTCTCAAGTGAGCAGGATTCCACTTAAGGACCAGGATTTCAGGCCCAGTGGATGAGTGTGGTTGTCTCTACCCATGCTTGGCGATTCTCCCCAAACTCCCCAGGCTACAGGTTTGGATAGTGTTGGATTGCCATGCCTAGAGCAAGTCTGATGGAGGCATGCAGAGCACTGCCTGTTCCCTGTTCCATCCATGCTGGATCCGTTTCAGTTCTTGTTACCTGAGGATGTGGCTAAGCTGCTTGAAGCAGTGTGGTTCCTTAGGCCTGGCTGTAGGGAACTGACTGGATGGGTCCAGGGAAGAGGGGAAGTACCATCTGCCTTGAAGGAGGCCGTGGTGCATGCCATCCTTAACAAGACCTCCCTGGATTGCCCAGTAGCGAAAATCCGCTTTGGGGACAAGGATGTTTGGAGAAGCTGGTGGTGATTCTCCACTTTAAGTTACACTTGGAGGGTAAAGTGGGTTGAAAAAGGTTCCCCACCTTTGTTCTTAATCAGATTCATGATGTGAGTGTTGTATGTGTGTGTCACCCAGTGGGCTTCCTGGCTGAGTGGGGATTTGAATGCTGGTCTCTCAGGCACTCTGACCACAACTTACAAATACACGCGTGGCGCTATGGGTTAAACCACAGAGCCTAGGACTTGCCGATCAGAAGGCCGGCGGTTCGAATCCCCGCAACGGGGTGAGCTCCTGTTGCTCGGTCCCTGCTCCTGCCAACCTAGCATTTCAAAAGCATGTCAAAGTGCAAGTAGATAAATAGGTACTGCTCCGGCGGGAAAGTAAACGGCATTTCTGTGCACTGCTCTGGTTCGCCAGAAGCAGCTTAGTCATGCTGGCCACATGACCTGGAAGCTGTACGCCGGCTCCCTTGGCCAATAAAATGAGATGAGTGCCGCAACCCCAGAGTCGGCCACGACTGGACCTAATGGTCAGGGGTCTCTTTACCTTTACTCCTAGGCGCACTGACCACAACTTAAAAATACACAGGTGTTGGGGAGGGGGGAATAAGTCTTAATCAGCATAGCTCTATGGCAACGGAAAAACAAGAGTCCATGATATCAAGTGCCAAGATTGCCAACTGATCAGTTCCTGTGTCTTTAATTGCACCTCAAACTGCAGAAATCAGCAGCTGAAACTGTTTAGCAACATGGAGAGAGAACCTCCGAATGCCTGCACATTTGGCTAGTTTTAAAGTTGGATGTACCACGGATGGGGGTGCTGTGATGTGCCAAACCGGACATAGCCTAACTGCTGTTTAAGCTTGACAATTCCTGCTCTCTATGGCAGGCAGCAAATAATAGGATTTATTGAGCTCTCTGGTGGTCTGCATTTACAGGATCAGAAATTGAGAAACTGATGCAGGGGTCCAGCCGTTCAGGGTCCGATCAAGAGCTGCAGTTTATGCGCATGGTCATCTGCATTCTCATGCAGTATGCCTCTAAATAACAGGAGCAGGGCCCGTAGTTCAGCAATAGTTCATCTGCTGTGCACACAGAAAGCTGCAGGCAGCATTTTCAGGTAGGGCTGGGAGAGACTCCACTGCCGGAGGCTATATGTCTCTAAATACCAGTTGCAAGCAGGTGAGAGCGCTGCTGAGCTTATAGGTTTCCCATAGGCATCTAGTTGGCTGCTGCTGTGAGAAATAGATGCTGGATGTTATGTACTGAGTTGAATAGGATCCAAAATGCAGCAGTCTGATTGGTCCTAGAACAATAGGATTCAGAATGCAGCAGTCTGATTGGTCCTAGAACAATAGGATTCAGAATGCAGCAGTCTGATTGGTCCTAGAACAATGCAGCAGTATGATTGGCCTGCAGGAGCCACCCAATCCGGCTCCAGATGGAAGTGAATCCACAACCTGATTGGCCTACAGGAGAATTCCAGAATTAGCCAATCATGTGGGGCCCATTGTGTAAATAATGTATATAAAGCAGATACTTTGAGGGGACATTCATTCCTCCTCACCACTATGAGCAGAATAAAGAGCATGAAATCCACTCTCGACTCTGAGTACCGTATTTTTCGCCCCATAGGACACACCAGCCCATAGGACGCATCAAGTTTTTTGGGCGGGAAATAAAGGAAAAAAATTTATTTCCCCCCAGGCGCTTGTGGGGCCGGCAGCGGGGAGAAGCGCCTTGAGATCAGGTCCGGGGACAGCGGGGAGATACGCTGCGCCTCCCAGCTGTCCCCGGAGCTTGCGGGGCAGGCAGCGGGGAGAAGCGCTCTTCTCCCCGCCGCCCGCCTTCAGATCAGGTCCAGGGACAGCAGGGAGACGCGCTGCGCCTCCCCACTGTCCCCGGAGCTTGCGGGGCTGGCGGTGGGGTCTCCCCGCCGTCAGCCTCCAGACCACTTCGGGAGACAGCAGAATGGCGGCGTTCCGCCTCCCTCTGTCCCCCGACCTTGTGGGGCTGGCGCTGGGGCTCTCCTGAAGCCTGGAGAGCGAGAGGGGTCGGTGTGCACCGACCCCTCTCGCTCTCCAGGCTTCAGCGAAAGCCTGCAATCGCCCCATAGGACACACACACATTTCCCCTTCATTTTTGGAGGGGGGAAAGTGCGTCCTATAGGGCGAAAAATACGGTATATTTCACTGGACTAGATGGGTCACTGCCCAATCCAGCAGGCCTCTCTCTCTCTCTTCTTACTTTCCCTGAATTCTCCTTAGGAAGCGAACCTGCAGTAACTGACCACCCTGCTTTTTCTGGGGGAATGGCGAAGGAATATAGCTTCGCCTAGGCTCTCCCCATCCTTTAATACAGTGCTGGTTTATACATGAAAGGCCAGTCAGCAAGGGCAGTGCTTGCAAGCAACCCACTTCCTGGTCTCTGGTACTTAACGCTGCTGCAGCCGCTGTTGCCACCACCGCTGCTCTCGGGGCTATCCTAGCGGCTGCCACCCACTTTTGTCACATTGCATTGTGGAGCAGCTTCCCTTTCAGAGACCTGACAGGGTCAGCTGTTTCCCCTCTGAGCTACGTGCTGAAGTGCTAGCCAGTAACAAGGCTCAGCAGAGGGTACTGCAGGGTGGTGGAAACCAGACATGCCGTTTTGCCAGGCCTTTTCATGCCTCAGCAGGCTTCCAGTTCCAGCGAGCGGGTTCATAACGGAGGTGGAGCTCAGACTCTGCAAGGAATAACAAGATGTCTCTGCGAACTCTTCCCCATTTCTCCTTTCCATAGCCTTCAGCAGGCGGAAGATATTTTCTGAGGTGGAGAAGCAAATGCCACACACATGCCCAGTAAGTCAAAGCGCCTCGTATCCAAAGCCAGCCAAGTTATTGTGGCACCTGAAGCAGGAAAATCTCATCCTTATCTCTCTCCCCCCCCCACCTCACTGCTGTAAAAATAAATAAAAATACATTGAATTATGAACTGTCTGAACAAGAACGTTACTTGCCCCCCCCAAATGGAAAGAAGTCCTAGGAAAGGAAGACATGGCGAAACTTACCAGAAGAATAAGAAATCGAGATAACAATCTTTTTATAAAAGAATGGAAATGGTTTATTGAATATTTACAGATAAATTGTAAACAGATCAAAACACTGGCAGGATTATTGTAATAACCTGCAGCTACGTAGTTGTGCGTGTGTGATAAATAAATGAGTAAGTTGTGTTAATTTGGATATGCAGAAGATATTAAAAATAAATTTAAGGGAAGGAAGTCGAGTTTTAAAATGTCAATATGATTGTAGAATCAGTGAAATGTATATATCTGAAAAGTATAAATAAAATTTAATAACGAAAAAACAATATGAACCGTTTGCTACCCAATGGTAGGGCCAGCACTGAGCAGACAGCTGTATACACCATTCTTTTAGAGCAAAAGCCCCAAAGAATGCTGGGAACTGTCGTTTACCCCTCCCAGAACTACAATTCCCAGCACTTTTAACAAAGTAAAGACCCCAGGATTCTTCGGTGAAAGTATTTTGCTTTAAATGTATGGCGTGTACACGTCCCCAGTGTGCTGAAATAATTCAGATTGTGATCTGAGAAGATTCAGATCTCACACGCAGAAAAAAATAATTCATGTCAAACAAATAGGGCTATATCCACACACAGCCCTCGAAAGGCTGAAATGGAGGCCTGTAATTTTATGTTGGAAGAGGCCTATACTGAGTCAGACCATGGTTCCATCTACTTCAGGGTTGTTAGCACTGACTGGAAGGAACTATCCAGAGTTTCAGACATTAATTCTTCCCAGCAAGGACTTAGGCAGCACAATAGGAATCAGAAACAGCATCCCATGGCCAAATCCGGCTCTCCAGAAAGACCATACCTCCTCTTTCCCCAATTGCCAACCATAAAAAGCAGAAATTTGTGGCAACGTGTTTTTTTAAACGTTAGGCTTAGGAGATAAAGGTTGAGGCCCATCTCACATCACTCCTTTCTTGAAGTGGCCCTTCAGAACAACGGATGGCTGACACGGGCCAGCCTAATATATTTTGCTGCCTCACAACAGGACACATACAGAAGCCAACCGGGTGGGCAATTGAATCTTATTATTCCTATACCGGGACACGGGTGGCGCTGTGGGTTAAACCACAGAGCCTAGTACTTGCCGATCAGAAGGTCAGAGGTTCGAATCCCCGTGATGGGGTGAGCTCCTGTTGCTCAGTCCCAGCTCCTGCCAACCTAGCAGTTCTAAAGGACATCAACGTGCAAGTAGATAAATAGGTACCACTCAGGTGGGAAGGTAAACGGCGTTTCCGTGCGCTGCTCTGGTTCGCCAGAAGCGGCTTAGTCATGCTGGCCACATGACCCGGAAGCTGTACGCTGGCTCCCTCGGCCAATAAAGCGAGATGAGCGCCGCAACCCCCGAGTCGGCCACGACTGGACCTAATAGGTCCCTTTACCTATTCCTATACTGGCAATGGGGCAGTGTCTTCCATCTCACCTAACGGCAGCAAGGTAGTTCTGAGGGGCAGATCAGGCCACATGGTGCAAACCAGGGGACTGAAGAGAAACAGGAGGCTGTTGCTGCTGCCCTCCTGCATCCACCAGCCAAGGCGATGGCCTCACGCTGTCTAGAGCAGTGTTTCCCAACCGGTGTTCCGCGGCACACTAGTGTGCCGCGAGACGTTGCCTGGTGTGCCGCGGGAAAAATTAAAAAATTCGAAAGATATCCGGAGAGGCGGCCTTCAGGCGAGTTTTAATTTTAATTTTCCTTCTCCCACTTAATGCCCCACGCTCGCCCGAGCAGCTTGCAGTCCTCGGTAACCACGGCGACCCGAGGGAGGGGAGGGAACAGGGAAGTCGAGGGCGGCGGCGAGCCGCGATGACGTCAGTGGGCCGCGCCGCCTCGCCCTGGCACGGTGTGAGAGCCCCGGCTAGTGGCGCGAGCTTCAGAATAAGTGGGATCTGCGTATGCGAGACCGAGATCGCGGGTAAGGAGCTCAGCCCTGGGCAGGAGGAAGCGGGGCCGCGCGTGCGGGCCACATCCCCACAGAGAGCGAGCCTCCCCCGGCCCACCACTCCGGGCAGGTCCACTCGCATGAGGGGGCGGCGATGGCGACGGCCGGCAGCTTGCCTGCAATGCCATCCCTCGAGCAGGCGAGGAGCCCGGAGGCTACCAGATGCGAGTCCTCTTTCCCACCCTGCTCGGGAGTCCAGAGCACTTGGTCGCATTCAGGATCTAGAGTGGGGAAGCGGGGCTTGTGTCTGGGCTGGACACATTGGGCTGCCTGTGCCGCTCGACCTGCGGGGAGAAATCAGGGTGGGAGTCACGACCGTGAGGCAGGGCTGCCAAGTGTGGCAGAAGAGGACACGGCCGTCGCACCTGTCCTTAGGTAGGAGCTTCTTCCGTGTCGACCTGCTGCCCTAAAGTCTTGGCTTTTTTCTTGGCTTTTTGGCGGTTGGCACAGAAGGAAGGCAAGGGGGAGGGGGAAAAATTGAAACTTACACTTTCGTGCGTCCCTCCCGGCGTGACGCTGCGCGCTGACGTCACGGGGCTGTAATGGTGGTGTGCCTCGAGATTTTTTTCATGAAACAAGTGTGCCTTTCCCCAAAAAAGGTTGGGAAACACTGGTCTAGAGATAGGGCCGGCTCTGGGTAGACTGATTAGGGTAGCAGAGGGAATGGAGGTTGGGTTTCCATGTGACACGGTGATGTAAGAATTAGGTTGCAATTCTGGATAACAGGACCCTGTTGTGGAAATGAACCGAGCTGGAAGTAGATTTGTTAACTAGCCCCAAGGAAAACAAAGCCAAAAAAAAATATTATTTTTTTTAAAGACATGACGAGCTTTGGATTGCAACCACCAGGTGGTGCTAGAGCTCTGTTTTCTTCTCGCTCTGTTTTCCTGTCTCCCTTGCCACTTTTGGAAAGCACAGCTTGGATTATTACCAGATGCAACTCTCTCCGTAGTCCCCCTTGCTACTAATAGATTTCCATGGAGCAGCAGCTGCAGGAGAGCTGACACAGTGCATACAGTGCGAGTTGGGGAATCCCTGGGGCTCAGCCTCACGGGGGAAGCCGCTATTTGCTCTGATTCCATTAGCCCTCACCCGCAACAGGGAGAATGATGACACTGGCCTGCTTTGCAAGGCTGTCGTGAGGAGCATCGATGTAATTTATAGGAAGTGCCCTGAATGCTGGAAATATGCTACGGTACTTAAATGCTCAGCAGTGGTATTATTACCACCTTCGTCGCCCGCCGAAAATGAAGTGTTTGCATTTAGAGAGGACTCCCGGAGCTACCTGATTGCAATGTTGTTGTTGTTGTTTAGTCGTTTAGTCGTGTCTGACTCTTCGTGACCCCATGGACCATTGCACGCCAGGCACTCCTGTCTTCCACTGCCTCCCGCAGTTTGGTCAAACTCATGCTGGTAGCTTCGAGAACACTGTCCAACCATCTCATCCTCTGTCGTCCCCTTCTCCTTGTGCCCTCCATCTTTCCCAACATCAGGGTCTTTTCCAGGGAGTCTTCTCTTCTCATGAGGTGGCCAAAGTATTGGAGCCTCAGCTTCACGATCTGTCCTTCCAGTGAGCACTCAGGGCTGATTTCCTTCAGAATGGAGAGGTTTGATCTTCTTGCCGTCCATGGGACTCTCAAGAGTCTCCTCCAGCACCGTAATTCAAAAGCATCAATTCTTCGGCAATCAGCCTTCTTTATGGTCCAGCTCTCACTTTCATACATCACTACTGGGAAAACCATAGCTTTAACTATATGGACCTTGTTGGCAAGGTGATGTCTCTGCTTTGATTGCAATGAGACTCCTGCTATTCATAAATCTAGCTCATGGGTAGGCTCACTAAGGCCTGGGGGCCGGATCCGGTCCAATCGCCTGCTAAATCAGGCCGGCGGACGGTCCGGGAATCAGTGTGTTTTTACATGAGTAGAATGTGTGCTTTTATTTAAAATGCATCTCTGGGTTATTTGCGGGGCATAGGAATTTGTTCTTTTTCTCTTCCCCCCCAAAAAATATAGTCCGGCCCCCCACAAGGTCTGAGGGACAGTGGACCGGCCCTCTGCTGAAAAAGTTTGCTGACCTTCTATAGCTAGAGATAGAGGGTGATAAAGAGTGTTGTAGGATAGCCACACCATTCCCTTTGGCCAGCTTGACTAAGCCGCTTCTGGCGAACCAGAGCAGCGCACGGAAATGCCGTTTACCTTCCCGCCGGAGCGGTATCTATTTATCTACTTGCACTTTGACGTGCTTTCGAACTGCTAGGTTGGCAGGAGCTGGGACTAAGCAATGGGAGCTCACCCCGTCGCGGATTCGAACCGCCAACCTTCTGATCGGCAAGCCCTAGGCTCTGTGGTTTAACCCACAGTGCAACCCGCGTCCCATATAGCTAGAGGTATAGTGTTGTAGGATAGCCACACCATTCCCTTTGGGGTATGTCTGCATTGCTTTTCTCCTGCTTTCTGCCATCTCTGGCCACTATAGTTTTATTGGGGTGGGGGCTACAAATGGGGTTTGACATTGTTTTCTCATTGTAAACTGCCCCTTGCGAGCTTCTGTTCACTGAAAAGTGGCATATATAAACCTGAAATTTGGAAATAGGTTTGGCAGGTTTTGGAAAACGCCATTTAAAAAAAAAAAACTTGTGTAAGCTGTTCATCACAAGACACTTGATTGTATGATGAGTGTACTAGCCACTGTTCTACCTTCACCGTCAGAAGCATCAAGCCTCTGAATAAGATAAAAGGTGAAGGTAAAGGACCCCTGGATGGTTAAGTCCAGTCAAAGGCGACTATGGGGTTGTGGCACTCATCTCGCTTTTAGGCTGAGGGAGCCAGCATTCATCCACAGACAGCTTTCCGGGTCATGTGGCCAGCAGGACTAAGCCGCTTCTGGCGCAACGGGACACTGTGATGGAAACCAGAGTGCACAGAAACACCGTTTACGCCCCAGCGGTACCTATTTATCTACTTGCACTGGCGTGCTTTCTAACTGCTAGGTTGGCAGGAGCTGGGACAGAGCAATGGGAGCTCACCCTATTGCGGGGATTCGAACCGCCGACCTTCTGATTGGCAAGCTCAAGAGGCTCAGTGGTTTAGACCACAGCACCACCCATTTCCCTAAGCTTCAACACAGTTACTGCTGCTCTTACTTACAGCCTTGGATAAAGGAGGGTGAGAGAAAATCAATGGTACTGCCACTGGAATAGGGACGCGGGTGGCGCTGTGGGTTAAACCACAGAGCCTAGGACTTGCCAATCAGAAGGTTGGTGGTTCGAATCCCTGCGACGGGGTGAGCTCCTGTTGCTCGGTCCCTGCTCCTGCCAACCTAGCAGTTCGAAAGCACGTCAAAGTGCAAGTAGATAAATAGGTACCACTCCAGCGGGAAGGTAAACGGTGTTTCCGTGCGCTGCTCTGGTTTGCCAGAAGCGGCTTAGTCATGCTGGCCACATGACCTGGAAGCTGTACACCGGCTCCCTCGGCCAATAAAGCAAGATGAGCGCCGCAACCCCAGAGTCGGTCACGACTAGACGTAATGGTCAGGGGTCCCTTTACCTTTACTTACTTATTTATAAGACTTCAGTTATCCCATGGCTTAAAAAAAAGGGGGGGGGGACATAATCTACTTGGCCTGGGCCTCTGCCTCGCTCTGCAAGGCCCTGTGTATGGCAGTCCTGTGCCCAAAGCACAGCAGAGCAATACCTTTGGCACCAGCTTGGCTGCAGGAGCCGCTGGGAAGAGCCGTGATCTGAGCCAAACGGAGTGAAAGGGAGCCCGGGAATCAGGGCAGCCGCTCCTCTTCCCACCATTGCTACGCTTTGCCTTCTCCCTGCCTGCCTGCCTGCCTGCAGCTTCCACCACCAGGTTTTGGCACATCCGAGGTCGGCTCCCTCCCTTCTCCCTCCCCGAACACCGCAGGTACCAGAAGCATCATGACGCAGCCGGATTGGCTGCAGAGCATCCTCCGAGACGCCTCTGCTGCGGCGATTGGTTAATATGCTAGGGAGGACCTGGGCTGCTGCTTTTTTTGGCATCCCTGCGCAAGGAGGATGGGAGGAAGGGCGCCGCCGCCCGCCTGGGAACCGTGCACGCGATGCGGATTCCCTGTTACAGAGCGACTCTCCCGCAAGCGAGTAGTAAAAGGCCTCCTCGCTTGCCTGGGGCCTTGCCAGAGCCAATGAGCAAAGCAAGGCGCGTTGATTCGTTTCCAACAGGCTAGGAGAACGCGCCGGGTTTCTGAATGATGCCTGGAGTGAATTGCTCAAAAGGTGGCCATCGCAGCGTCTTAGGGGGGCTTGGAGGAGGTCATTTCGGCTTAAACCACCCCCTCCCCACACGATCCTTTGTCGGATGCAGCCTCAGATGCTTCCCAAAGCATTCCCCAAACACATTCTTCCATCTCACAACAGTGCCTTCCAGTTTGTTACCCTCCTTGATTCCCCCTGTCTTTCTCTCGCTGATTAAATGCTTCTTGCAATTTGTCCTGAGTCTATGTAGTTGTGTAGGGTGTGGAAATGGCAAGGGGCCATCTTAATGAATTGATTTTTAAAAATTTGATTCCTCCACTCCACCCCGATCCTCCGCTGTATGAGTTGCTGGAAAATAAGACACACACACTTACACACACACACACACGCCAGCTATCTGAGTTCAAATTGGTAGTTTTCTGCCATAGCCTTTCTTTGTGTATATGTGTGGTTGGAGAGAGGGGAGTGTTCACACACACAAAAATCAGAAATAAATTTTAACTTTTTATTACAATTGTTTTCCCTTGCTTTCCAGAACTGTAACTGTATTGGTCCATTGTACTTTTAAAAATTAAAAAAAAATATAATTCTGTACAGTGGTACCTCGGGTTAAGAACTTACGTAATTCGTTCTGGAGGTCCGTTCTTAACCTGAAACTGTTCTTAACCTGAAGCACCACTTTACCTAATGGGGCCTCCTGCTGCCGCCGGAGCACCATTTCTGTTCTCATCCTGAAGCAAAGTTCTGAACCCGAGGTACTTTTTCTGGGTTAGCAGAGTCTGTAACCTGAAGCGTCTGTAACCTGAAGCATCTGTAACCTAAGGCACCACTGTATACTTATTTGAGAATATAAGGAGGCCTTCTTCTGATTAGACCTGCATAGGGAATTGTGATTTCCAGTCTGATGTAGCCTTGGTGAAAATGGAAGCAGAGCAGGCTTTAGTTCAGACATACAGGTCTACCTGTGGCACATCATGACTTGGGTTGTGATGCATCTGCTGGAGGGGTCCAGGCATCTTGCACAGGCAAGAGATCTGCCATCCATATCTGCAGATGGTTCAGTCCAGGGGATGCACGACAATCCCAGGCCATATTGTACCTTTCTGCATCAGCAGCGTCTTCTGCACGTTTGGCTTTGAACTGCACAGTTGAAAGAGAACGTGAGCAGGGCCCTCTCTGCACCATCAGACCACAGAGTAGATCTAGTCTGGCATCCTCTTTCCTACGCAGTGGCCAACCTGGTGTCCCCGGGAAGCCCAGAAATAGGACATGGGGAGGGACAAAAGCATAAACCATGCCCCTTAAGAAAATCTATCTATATTTTCATAGTTTTATCTGAGGTTCTACCCACTGTCTTCCAAAAATCCTACTCGGCTCTCTCTTCGAGTTTCCAAGATTTCACAGTGTGTTGCTATTATACTTTCAAACACAGCTTTAAGGACTAGAAACCTTGCCTTTTAAAAACCAGACAGCAGAGATCACTGCTGAGGAATCGTTACCCAGCCAAGAAAATGCAATACTTATTTGTTAAATAAATCATCAATTCAAGACACAACTACCATTCCAAGTGATGTACAAAATTCCATTAAAAACATAAAGACCGGGGGGGGGCGCTAATTAAAACTGCGTCCCACCACCTTAAAACTGAGCAGTAGCAATTAATTTTGCTGCAGCGATTAATAAAACGCTGATGGAACTAAAAATAAAGTTTGATTTGCGTGGGAAGGAGTAAAATACACTTTGATTCCCTGCAAAAGCATGTAGCCTCCAGACTTTCCTCCAGTGCTTTGTCCTACGCACCTCTCAGTCAGGAATAAATGTGTTAGCCCCATCATGTTCTATTTTCGTGCATCTTAAGACACCTTTGGCATCGCCTTGGAATATTCTGTTTGAAGCAAGTGAGAGATACCTGCAACTGCTAAGTTCAGCAAACAGTTAAGGAAAATTCACCCGTGAATATTACTGAGAGCGGATTAGCAGAGCTGTTTAGGTTCCCCCATCACCACCACATATCCCAGGTGACTCTTTTTGAGGTATTCATGTGCATCCCAGTAGCCAACATATTTTGCTTGCAATTTGAACAGGCGCTCGTTAGATCTCAATGCTTGCTGGGGCCAAAATAGTGTTGGATTATTGTAGCTGGTGAACTCTTAATGTTGAACGATGCGCAAAACCTCATTCTGTAGGAGAGTGTTTCAAGCATTAAGCAGCTACTAATACTTATAAAGGGATTTTGAATGTGTCAAGTCAATTAAATAACATTTAAAATGCTAGTTTGGGCAAATGTACTGTGACTGTATTGATTGCTAGCATTGCTTGTTCTGTGTGGTTTTTTGGTTATTTGTGTTTTGAAGGAAATTTTATTATTATGGAATGTGAGTGTGGTAGGTTTGCAGGCTCACACCATGGGCGTAGCCAGGGGGGGGCACCTGCCCCCCAATCAAGTAAATCAATAAAACTACTTAATTAAGCCTGCCCCTCTAACACAGGGCCAGATTTAGGTTTGATGAGGCCCTAAGCTACTGAAGGTAATGGGGCCCTATATATGTCCAGCTGTCCTTTGTCAACAACAAATTGTCGCTTTTTTGTGTGCTGAATATATGCTATATGGTAATTTATGGACCTAATAGGTATCTATTACTTACACCATAGGAGCCTACACAATACAAAATACTGTTGTTGTATGTAGATTTTATTTTATTTGTTTTTTATCTTACATTTTGGAAATGTACATCCTGGTTTTTTTTCCCTTTAATTTTTTTTGGGTGCCCCCAAGAGAGTGGGGCCCTAAGCTATAGCTTGTTTAGCTAATATGTAAATCTGGCACTGTTGTTGTTGTTGTTTAGTTATTTAGTTGTGTCCGATTCTTCGTGACCCCCTGGACCAGAGCACGCCAGGCACTCCTGTCTTCCACTGCCTCCCGCAGTTTGGTCAAACTCATGTTTGTAGCTTTGAGAACACTGTCCAACCATATTCATCCTCTGTCGTCCCCTTCTCCTTGTGCCCTCAATCTTTCCCAACATCAGGGTCTTTTCCAGGGAGTCTTCTCTTCTCATGAGGTGGCCAAAGTATTGGAGCCTCAGCTTCAGGATCTGTCCTTCCAGTGAGCACTCAGGGCTGATTTCCTTCAGAATGGATAGGTTTGATCTTCTTGAAGTCCATGGGACTCTCAAGAGTCTCCTCCAGCACCATAAATCCTGACTACGCCCTTGCCTCACACCCAACAGGAGTGTTCCTGGTCAGGATTCCACCTGCCTCATCTTACCTTCCTCTAGGATGCTGTTAGGTTGCAAGGCGTTCAAACACACCAATTCGCTCTCCCACACCCTAGTTTTCCAAATGACACTCAACCTTCTGAAGCAACTGAACATGCTCAGGCGTCATGAGGGGTTGCTCTGTTTGGGTTGCCTTCAAAATAATAGCATTGATATTTCCATCTGTGCTCATCCAAACAAGCCTTCCTCTTGTTTCTCAGTGGCCCAGTTTTGGGCTCCAATTCTATCAGCGTTCAGCCACCTGAGTTTGCTCTTAGAGGAAACGAGTGGGGCCAGAAAGAAAATGCTAGAGATAGTCTGATATGGTTTCAGCCAACTAGCTAGCTATGGCCTTCCATATTACATCTTTCGCCCTTATTCTGTTCTCGTTGGTCTGTTGGGATTTAGTCAGTGGAGGCTGGTCTAACAGGGTATATGGATCACAGCTCCACCAACCTCAGCCAAACCCTTGTTTTTTTACTTACAACCAGTCTGGGAGGTGGCACTGCCTGAAATAATCTTCCTCCTTAGCTTCGGTGTTGTCCTTAAAGAACTCAGCAGGGAGAAGGATGGGGGCAAATTTGGAATCAGTTGGCTCCGTCTGTCATTGGCTGTAGCGCCACCTACTGTTTGTCTCCCTACTTATCACACTACCAGTTCCAATGGGCACAAGCACCACTGGATTTAGCCCTTAATAGGTTTTTGTTTCTTTGTTTGTTGTTGTTTTTTATTTGTTATAGTTATCTCCCACTTGCCTGCAATGCACTCTATGTGGGACTACCTTTGAAGGTGACTCAGAAACTACAACTAATCCAGAATGCGGCAGATAGACTGGTGACTGGGAGTGGCTACCGAGGCCATATAACACCGGTCCTGAAAGACCTACATTGGCTCCCAGTACGTCTCTGGGCACAATTCAAAGTGTTGGTGCTGACCTTTAAAGCCCTAAATGGCCTCGGCCCTGTATACCTGAAGGGGCGTTTCCATCATTCAGCCTGGACACTGAGGTTCAACTCTGAGGGTCTTCTGGCAGTTCCCTCACTGCGAAAAGTGAGGTTACAAGGAACCAGGCAGAGGGCCTTCTCGGTGGTGGCGACCGCCCTGTGGAATGCCCTCCCATCAGATGTCAAGGAGATAAGTAACTATCTGACTTTTAGAAGACATCTGAAGGCAGCCCTGTTTAGGGAAGTTTTTAATGTTTGATGTTTTGTCATGTTTTTAATATTCTGTTGGGAGCTGCCCAGAGTGGCTGGGGAAACCCAGCCAGATGGGTGGGGTATAATTAATAATATATGATGATGATGATGTTTTAAAAAGTGTACTAAAAACCTTGTAGTTACTCCAAGGATGCCAATTTCTCTCTCTCTCTCTCTCTCTCTCTCTCTCTCTCTCTCTCTCTCTCTCTCTCATTTCTCACTTGGCCCCATTTTGGTTGCAAAACTGTCAGCCCTCACCACCTGAGTTCTCTGTTAGAGAGAATGAATGATGATGCATTTATATCTGGTGCAAGCCTACTTGGAGTGCACTAATTGCAGGAAGTGGATACATAAATAAATCTGACTTGACTAATTGCCTGACTCTCATGAAGATGAATACATGCAGTGATACTGAATCAGACCATTTGTCCATTTACTGTTGTCTATTCTGACAGGCAGTGACTGTCTAGAATCTCTGCCAGATATTTTTCGTACCACCTGATACCTGGGATTTTTCAGCTTGAGATGCCAAAGGCCTTTCAACTAGGCCTTTTCCCACAGCCTATCACCTGTGATATATATATATATATATATATATATATATATATATATATATATATATATATGCAGGTTTTGGTGTCCTCGGGTGTCTTCCCGTGTAAAAGTTGGGGTGTCTAGGCGACGTTTCGACGAGGTCTCACTCGTCATCTTCAGGCTGGTGCTTTCGGCTTCTTGTTACTGGAACAGAGCTCTGTTCAGTGCATATTCTAATTATGGATGTTTATATTTCACTGCTTGTGTATGTAGTTGGTTTTCACACTTACAAACTGCTGGGGAGCCTATTTTAGCATTAAGTGGTATATAAATTAATAATAATAATAAAACAGTGAAAGCTGTTGACC
Source organism: Podarcis muralis (assembly GCF_964188315.1). Taxonomy (NCBI): domain Eukaryota; kingdom Metazoa; phylum Chordata; class Lepidosauria; order Squamata; family Lacertidae; genus Podarcis; species Podarcis muralis. The sequence goes on from NC_135656.1 coordinate 105,156,770, forward strand.
CTAATATGCTCCTAAGTGGTGATTTCGCTACCCCACCCCGACCCCCACCCTCAGTTCTGTGAGGGTCTGAGCACTTACAATATGCACTGGACTTACTTGGTTGTTGTTGTTTAGTCGTTTAGCCGTGTCCGACTCTTCGTGACCCTATGGACCAGAGCACGCCAGGCACTTCTGTCTTCCACTGCCTTCCGCAGTTTGGTCAAACTCATGTTGGTAGCTTCGAGAACACTATCCAACCATCTCGTCCTCTGTCATCCCCTTCTCCTTGTGCCCTCCGTCTTTCCCAACATCAGGGTCTTTTCCAGGGAGTCTTCTCTTCTCATGAGATGGCCAAAGTATTGGAGCCTCAGCTTCAGGATCTGTCCTCCCAGTGAGCACTCAGGGCTGATTTCCTTAAGAATGGCTGATTTCCTTAAGAATGGACTTACTTTGTACTGGCATGCTAATCTATTCTAGGGCGGTCTGTCATGTTTTGCCACCTGAGGCAAAAAGAGCAATTGCACCCTCCCCTACCAACGCCTACCTTACTGGGGTCACACAGCTGCAGTGGTTGGGTGGCTTCCAGTGAGATCTCATGAAACTCTCGCGAGATCTCGCTGGAAGCCGCCATTGCCATCATGTGACCCCGCCAGCAGACGCTTCAGCCCACCTCATGGGTGGGCCAGCACTTGGGAGGCGAAGTGTAGCATGGTATTAACACCTAGATTTGTTCCTGAAGAGGAACAAAATTTCCCGTTTCAAAAAATGTGGGCACTCCGAAATCCATAGATCAAATTTCAGGGCTGTTTATTCTGTGAGAGCCTGAAGCTTCCTGGGATAGCTCAGTCAGTAGAACATGAGACTGTTAATTTCAGGGTTGTGGGTTCAAGCCCTGTGTTGGGCAAAAGATTCCTGCTGGACTAGATGACCCTCATGATCCCTTCCAACTCTACAATTCTGTGATTCTATGATAGATCAATTACATTTCCACCACTGAACCTGGGGTACACAGGGGTCCTGGGAGCGGGTGGCGCTGTGGTCTAAGCCACGGAGCCTCTTGAGCTTGCCAATCAGAAGGTCGGTGGTTCGAATCCCTGTGAAGGGGTGAGCTCCCATTGCTCTGTCCCAGCTCCTGCCAGCCTAGCAGTTCGAAAGCACACCAGTGCAAGTAGATAAATAGGTACCGCTGTGGCAGGAAGGTAAACAGCGTTTCCATGCACGCTGGTTTCCGTCACGGTGTCCTGTTGCACCAGAAGCGGTTTAGTCCTGCTGGCCACATGACCTGGAAAGCTGTCTGTGGACAAACACTGGCTCCCTCGGCCTGAAAGCGAGATGAGTGCCACAACCCCAGAGTCGCCTTTGACTGAACTTAACCGTCCAGGGGTCCTTTACCTTTACCTTTTACCATTATCATTTTACACAGGGGTCCTAGAAGGTCTACCACCCAGGCAGAGACAAAATTCCAGACCTCCTTAGCCTCAGCAAGAGATCTGTATGCATCATGTGCCTTCAGACAACAGCACAGGAGAAACAGGATTATTCTTGTCCCCCAATGCAGTGGGTATGCTTGGTGCAGCTCCCTTCTGAGCAAACATCTGTGCACATCTGGGCTGCTAAAAATGAATTGGGGGGGGGTCTGAGCATTTCAATAGCTGGGGTTATTACCCAACACTCCAGGGTGGAGGAGTGCCTGATGGGTTTAAATCAGTAGTCATTCAGCTCCTGCTAAAAAAGAAAAGTAAAAAGTAAAATCAACCTGGATGCCGATTCCCTAGCTATTCCTTACCTTCTTCTGGGGAATCTGTGACCACCCATGAGCCATTGAACTACCACTTCCATCTTCCCTGACCATTGGCCGACCTGGCTGGGTTGATGGGAGATGGTGTCAACAACATCTTGAGGGCCACGAGGTATATCCATTGCTACTTTTAGGGAGAACAGGATTTGTGATCAGGCATACACAAGCTTCAGGTATACCTGGCCATCCATCCTGTTTCTGGAACCATGCCAGTTTTGGTTTTCAGAGCACTGAAATCACACCCGGGACTTATCTCTGTTTACAGACTGATAGGGGTTGCGCTCACCTTGTTGATCCTTTCTGAGGTTATCTGTGGTTTCCAAAGCCCTTGATCAAGAACTCCCACCTGCATATATGCGTAAAGACATACTTTTAAAAATTGATTTTCATTTTAGAAGATTAAAAGGTAAAGGTAAAGGTACCCCTGCCCGTACGGGCCAGTCTTGACAGACTCTAGGGTTGTGCGCCCATCTCACTCAAGAGGCCAGGGGCCAGCGCTGTCCGGAGACACTTCCGGGTCACGTGGCCAGCGTGACAAAGCTGCATCTGGCGAGCCAGCGCAGCACACGGAAACGCCGTTTACCTTCCCGCCAGTAAGCGGTCCCTATTTATCTACTTGCACCCGGGGGTGCTTTCGAACTGCTAGGTTGGCAGGCTTTTAGAAGATTACGAGGAGCTAAATAAATAAACCAGGGACAATCAGACAATAACAACACTGTAATTACAGGGTCATGCGATTATGAAGGGGAGAGAATGGTGTGTGTGTGTGTGTGTGTGTGTGTGCGCGTGTGTGGACAGTTTCTGGCAAAGCATGCTGATCGCCTAACCTTATGCAAAAGCTCTACTTAGGACACCCAAATACCGATGCAGGACACCCAAATATCTGGTTGCCTGTCCTAAGGAACTGTGAAGGACCGGTTAAACCACTCTGGGAATTGTAGCTGTGGGAAGGGAATAGGGGTCTCCTAACAACCCTCAACAAACTACAGCTCCCAGACAGTGTTGGGAACTCCCATTGTTCCAGGCACATTTGGGAATTTCATTTAGCGCGGGCGGTTTCTGAGCTCTGGGTTTCAGATTAAAACTGCAGAGGGGAAGGAAAGGAGGACCTTTTTCTGCCTCCCTCCTTCCAGCTACAGTGGTACCTCGGGTTAAGAACTTAATTCGTTCTGAAGGTGTGTTCTTAACCTGAAACTGTTCTTAACCTGAAGCACCACTTTAGCTAATGGGGCCTCCTGCTGCCGCCACGCTGCCAGAGCACAATTTCTGTTCTCATCCTGAAGCAAAGTTCTTAACGCAAAGTACTATTTCTGGGTTAGTGGAGTCTGTTACCTGAAGCGTATGTAACCCAAGGTACCACTGTACTCTCTGAAGACTGGAGAAGAGACCCTCTTAAGAATAGGGGGGGGGGAGGTCAGGGGAAAGAATAGACCATGTGAAAAATGAACATAGTATCTTAGCTGCTGCTTATTCACTTTCAGCTTTGTATTCTTATTATAAAAACACCCCTAGACATTCTGTTGTTGCGCCTATAACCTAGGTTTAAGGTGCTATTTAGCTTTCATAGCTCAGTTTCTAACAGTGCTCCCAGAATTCTTTGGGGGGAGCCATGTTTCAAGCAGTATCATAGTGCTTTAAATGTACGGTGCAAATGTGGGCTTAGCCTAACCTACCTCACAGGGTGGTTGTGGAGGTAAAATGGTGCAGGAGAATGCTTTAAACCAGTGATGGCCAAACTTGGCCCTCCAGCTGTTTTGGGACTACAATTCCCATCATCCCTGACCACTGGTCCTGTTAGCTAGGGATGATGGGAGTTGTAGTCCCAAAACAGCTGGAGGGCCAAGTTTGGCCATCACTGCTTTAAAACATCTGAGTTCCTTAGAGGGAGGATGGGAGAGGGAGGAAATGTAATAAATATCTGTTAACCACCCACCTCTAGCTTTGTCGGACTGATCTCCCTCCTCCTGCCTTTTACTCACCACTCCTCTTCCCTTGTATGCCTTGTCATTTATTCTGTAAGCCTGAGGGCAGCGCCTGTGTCTCATTTTCAATTACAGGCAGTGTCTGCCGCAAGCACTGCGTCCTGAATTTTAATTGCTGTAAGCTACTTTGGGAGGCATTCTGATTTCCTCTAGAAAGCAGGATGGAAAGCATAACAGATCAATAAATGAAATAGCCTTCCGTTTCTTTCCTATGTACACACTTTCCTATGGGGAGTCCGCCTCTCCCCATATGAACTGACCCGGACCCTGTGATCGTCATCTGAAGCTCTCCTTCACGTGCTTCTTCCATGAGAGTCCAGGAGGGCAGCAACACGAGAACAGGCCTTTTCTGTGGTGGCTCCCTGCTTGCGGAACGCTCTCCCCAGGGAGGCTCACTGGACACCTTCATTGCCTATCTTTAGGCACCAGGTAAAAGCATTTCTTTGTGACCAGGCCTTTGGCCGATTAACATTCTATGGCCTTGTAAATGTCTTTGGTGGGCTGTTCTCAGTTTGCTTTTGCTTTATTGGGCATTTTGTGTTCTCAGTTTGTAATTTTATGTTGTGAACTGCCCTGTGGTCTTCAGACGAAGGGCGGTATGTTGTTGTTTAGTCGTCTTGGTTGTGTTCGACTCTCCGTGAACCAGAGCATGCCTTGGAAACTCTCACTTTCTTCTCAAAGCTTCTCCTTTTTTTTTATGTCCATGGAGTTTTCTTGGCAAAATACTGGCGTGGTTTGCCAGATCCTTCTCCAGGTGGAACACATTTAGTCTAAACTCTCGGCTATGACCTGTCCATCTTGGGTGGCCCTGCACGGCATAGCTCATAGCTTCTTGGGAGTTATTCAAGCCCCTTCGCCATGATAAGGCAGTGATCCATGAAGGGGAAGGGCAGTATACTGTGGTATCTCAGGTTACAGACGCTTCAGGTTACAGACTCCGCTAACTCAGAAATAGTACCTCGGGTTAAGAACTTTGCTTCAGGATGAGAACAGAAATCGCGCAGCGGCAGTGGGAGGCCCCATTAGCTAAAGTGGTACCTCAGGTTAAGAACAGTTTCAGGTTGAGAATGGACCTCCAGAACAAATTAAGTTCTTAACCCGAGGTACCACTGTACAAATTTAATAAATAATAATCCTGACCCATCTTACCTTTTTCATTCAGAATAGAAGATGGAAATGGCTAAACAGCAGAATGTATCATTTGATGTAATAAACCAGAAATGGAAGCTGAGGGAAGTCAACGGGGGGTGTGGTGTGGTGTGGAATGAAAAACTGATGTTTAGTATTGATATTGGATATTTGTTTTGAAAATGGAAAATCAATAAAATCTTCAACAAACAAAAAAGAAGGAGGAATGGCCAATTTAAAATTGGTCTCCCTCCTCCACTCCTCCTCGCCCCCCCCCCCAAAGGATATATTTTAGGGCTCAAGAACATGAACTGCTTTTGTGGAGTCTGGCCCAGGGTCTGCTGACAATGCAACCTGTGCATGTTCACTTTGCAGAAATCATCAAAGTTATGTGCACTGAAGCTTAGAGCAGGGGCGGCAGCTCACTGGAGGAATGCTGCCTTGGCATACAGAAGTTCAATCCCCAGTACTGTATCTCTCAATTAAAAAGAGCCACTAGCATGAATGCGAAATGACTCCAGAAAACTGCTGCTCATCACAGGAGACCTCCTTCAGTTTTGTCAGACATGGGACCCACCTTTAACCCAACCATGCAATTGGGGACTCCGTTATTTTTCTTTTCTTAAAAAAAGGGATTTGGGTGTTGCTATCTATTTATTTTATTTATACCCCGCCCTCCATCCCCAAATAGAGCCCAGGGCAGCAAACACACAAACAATACAACAACTGGAGGTTTTTAAGAAGAGGTCGGGTGGCCATCCAACACGGTCAAGATTATTGCATTGCAGGGCACTGGACTAAATCAGCGTTTCCCAAACTTGCATCTCCAGTTGTTTTTGGACTACAACTCCCATCATCCCTAGCTAGCAGGACCAGCAGTCAAGGATGATGGGAATTGTAGTCCAAAAGCAAGACCCAAGTTTGGGAAACACTGGACTAGATGACCACAGGGCTCCCTTCCAACTCTGCAATTCTTTGATTCTGTGAATTAAAGCACCTAAAAATTATTCCAATAGAGAGAAACAGACTTAAATCAAGCCCCAACCCAATAGTTGGGGCCAATAGAATAGACCAGGGGTCAGCAAACTTTTTCAGCAGGGGGCAGGTCCACTGTCCCTCAGACCTTGTGGGGGGCTGGACTATATTTTTTTGGGGGAAATATGAACGAATTCCTATGCCCCACAAATAACCCAGAAATGCGTTTTAAATAAAAGGACACATTCTACTCATGTAGAAACATGCTGATTCCCGGGCCGTCCGCAGACCGGAAGGTGATTGGGCCGGATCTGGCTCCTGTGCCTTAGTTTGCCTACCCATGGAGTAGACTATAATGGGCTAAATGGACCAATGGTCTTGCCTAATACAGTGGTACCTTGGGTTACAGACGCTTCAGGTTACAGACTCCTCTAACCTAGAAATAGTACTTCGGGTTAAGAACTTTGCTTCAGGATGAGAACAGAAATCGTGTGGTGGCAGCGGGAGGCCCCATTAGCTAAAGTGGTACCTCAGGTTAAGGTTAAGAATGGACCTCCAGAACAGGTTAAGAACGGTTAACTTCAGGTTGAAACTTCTGGTTAAGAACGGACCTCCAGAACAAATTAAGTTCTTAACCCGAGGTACCACTGTACAAGGCAACTAGCTTCCTATGCGATTTACTTCCAGGTGTCTGTCCGCAGCATTCCAACCTCAAGTCCATCACCCAATTCCTGACCCTGGCTAGACAAAATACATGATGGAGGAAACCACCCCATTGCTTATTCCCAGCATCTGCTCCCTAGCCGGGAAAAGAGCCCTCTGATATTGGAATCCTGCCCTGAAGCCCCAGAAATGAGAACTGAGTTGGCTTCATTGAGTTTGGCTTGAACTTGGTGATGAAGTCCATTGTTCCAATCGGTATTGCTAGTTCAACACATGGAAATGGCTGTGACTTGAAAACAACAACACCACAACAACACCACGGGCTCATGGTCAGGGCAACACACAAACAAGCGTGGTGAAATGCTTAAAAAAAATATATTGGTGGTAGTGGGCCATGAGGACTACTCAGTATGTAGAAGAGTTTGGATTTGAAATCCCGCTTTATCACTACCTGAAGGAGTCTCCAAGCGGCTAACATTCTCCTTTCCCTTCCTCCCCCACAACAAACACTCTGTGAGGTGAGTGGGGCTGAGAGACTTCAAAGAAGTGTGACTAGCCCAAGGTCACCCAGCAGCTGCATGTGGAGGAGCGGGGAAGCGAACCTGGTTCACCAGATTACGAGTCCACCGCTCTTCACCACTACACCACACTGACTCTTAGTCTATGTGTGGTCTATGTGTGAGAGAAGGAAACTCTGTACATGCTCAGACGGGGCCCTGACGCTGGGACCGACTTCCATATTGGAGGTGTTTGTTGTCGAAAATTCTTCAGAAAAATTAAACAAACTCCAAGTTCTTTCAGGCTTCCTTTGCAGAGAGGAGGCGGTTGGAGTTAAGAGGAAAAAAAGAGAATCAAAAGGAGGAGGATTCCTGAAATAACTCCTTGGTTTCCATTCTTAGCAAGATCTACCAAACATAGGAAGCTGCTGTATACAGAGCTCAATTGTTGTCTACACTGACTGGCAGTGGCTATCGAGGGTTTCGGACAGGATTCTCTCCCAGCCCTGCCTAGAGATGCCAGGGATTTAATAATAATAATAATAATAATAATAATAATAATAATAATAATAATAATAATAATAATAAATTTATTTATACCCCGCCCATCTGGCTGGGTCCCCCCAGCCACTCTGGGTGGCTTCCAACAAAACACTAAAATACAATAACCTATTAAACATTAAAAGCTTCCCTAAACAGGGCTGCCTTTAGATGTCTTCTAAAAGTTTGGTAGTTATTTTTCTCTTTGACATCTGGTGGGAGGGCGTTCCACAGGGCGGGCGCCACTACCGAGAAGGCCCACTGCCTGGTTCCCTGTAACTTGGCTTCTCGCAGCGAGGGAACCACCAGAAGGCCCTCGGAGTTGGACCTCAGTGTCTGGGCAGAAAGATGGGGGTGGAGATGCTCCTTCAGGTATACTGGACCAAGGCCGTTACACACTTGTGCTACAAACTTTCATAAGAACATAGAGTATGCTGGATCAGACCAAAGACTCATCTAAGTCCATCATCCTGTTCCCACAGTAGCCAAACAATTGCCCGTGCCCCCCCCTAAAAAAGGGTCGACAACTTTGACCTGAACCCCCCCCCAAAAAAAAAAACTGATCACTGTCAGTTTTTCATTCTGAGTAGATCACTGTCTCTTGGGAGTTGAACGTCCCTGCTTTAGAGTAATGAGATAGCTCAGTCGGTAGAGCAAGAGACTCTTAAATTTCCAGGTTGTCGGGGGGGGGGGTGTTGGACCAAGATGACCCTTGTGGTCCCTTCCAACTCTACAATTATATGATTCTAATGATTCACAGCGCAGGTGGCGCTGTGGTCTAAACCACAGAGCCTAGGGCTTGCTGATCAGAGGGTCGATGGTTCGAATCCCCGTTACGGGGTGAGCTCCCGTTGCTCGGTCCTTGCTCCTGCCTACCTAGCAGTTCAAAAGCACGAAGTGCAAGTAGATAAATAGGTACTGCTCCAGCGGGAAAGTAAATGGCGTTTCCATGCGCTGCTCTGGTTTGCCAGAAGCGGCTTAGTCATGCTGGCCACATGACCCGGAAAAACTGTCTGCGGACAAACACCGGCTCCTTCGGCCAGTAAAGCGAGATGAGTGCTGCAACCCGAGAGTCGTCCGTGACAGGACCTAACGGTCAGGGGTTCCTTTTAATATGCTTTAGGGGCTATATCAACAACATAAAGGCCTAGACTAGGGTGGTCTGACATGTGGTCCGTGGGCTGCATGCAGCCCTTGAGGCATTTTTGGTGGCCCTCAGCAACATTACACACACACACACACACACACACACACACACAAACACATAGTTCAGCCATCAAAGCCATGTAAGCAAGGTGCTAGGCTTTGGGGAGCAAGAGTGAGGGGTCTGGCAGAGTCCTAGAGTCCTCCTTTCTCCTTCCCAAAGCCTAGTTGTTGCTTTCCCAGCTTTGGGAAGGAGATGGGATGACTCTTATGACCCCGCCAGAGCCTCCTTCCCAAAGCCCTGCCTCGCTTAGCAGGCTTTGGGAGAGCAACATGAGGGCTGCGGGGGCACCAGATTTTGGCCTCACTCCCCACCCACCAGTGTGACAAGGTAGTGTGCAGCCTGTGGGTTATGTGTCGAAGTACGTTTGTGGCCCACTTGGTATGAAATTTAGACCTGCCCTGGCCTAGACTGAAGGTCAGCTGATTTCCCCCCACTTAGGTTTACTGTTGTAGACTTGACCCCAGTACCTCTGCATCTTGTACAGTGGTACCTCTGTTTACGTACTTAATTCATTCCCGAGGTCTGTTCTTAACCTGAAACTGTTCTTAACCTGAAGCACCACTTTAGTTAATGGGGCCTCCCGCTGCTGCCGTGCCGCTGCTGCGCGATTTCTGTTCTCATCCTGAAGCAAAGTTCTTAACCCAAGGTGCTATTTCTGGGTTAGCGGAGTCTGTAACCTGAAGCGTATGTAACCTGAAGCATATGTAACCCGATGTACCACTGTACTGCAATATAGACAAGGGCGGCTTTTAAAGCACCT